>NC_137196.1:18365377-18720377 GCF_960531495.2 Zeus faber | reverse complement strand
GGGGGGGGGGGGGGATTTGACCACAATCTAAGTCAATCTTTCATCCATCAAATGAGAGGCTATAGGACAAAAAGCCCTCAGCTTGTGCAACAACCTGTACAAACCCACCCAGCCCCATGAAAGGGGTCAGCAGGTCAGTACATGTCATTGAGGACAAACTGGATGTGCCTCACTGCGCATGCGCACTGCTTCTCTGGGCCCGGGTAGGAAACAGACAACACTAAAAAAATAGACCGTCGCTTACAAAAATAAGTATAACATTCAATACTTTGATTGTCTTTTTTAAAATCTATTTATTTTCTGCATATGTAGATGACCTTTAAAGAATTTCAAGCGCATAACGTTGAAGGTGCACACTTATCTTTTTTTTTTTTTTTTTTTTTTTTTTTTTTTTGCTAATTTCTTATTTTTTATTATTTTTTTGTCATTTTGTTTTGTTTTCCCAACATGTTGACATGAAAATAAAAATATTGGTCCACAAAGTATAACTGTGCGGTATCAAGTGCTTTTTTTGTACAAAAAGGAAAAAAAAACATATTATTATTAAAATATTCATTTTTAATGGCTTTACTTCATACATAAATACATGTTTAAAGAACACAGGCGCAATCCACTGTTCGGTCAATTATATCTGAATGAATTTTTTTAACGACTGGATATTTACACAGAGAGGGCAGTTTTGACGCGCTTTGCAGCGCTACAAATAGGCGAGTCGGCGTCCCTTGTTCCTAACTCTCTGTCTGTACCTCCTTCCCAGGACGGCGGCCAGGTACTTCTTCACGGCCATCTGCGTCCGATAGCGGCTGTAGCTGTCGGTGAAGATCCCGTCCGAGTGCCTCTTGGATAAGGGCTCCGACTCTTCCTCCATGCTGCTGTCCTCCCTGCAACAAGACAAGGACGCACACCTCGTTTCAGCCTGCAGGTTGCCACCCAAGGTGCGCTCGCATTATTCCACCGCACCATGGGCCTGTTTATTGCCACTAAGCTTGCTGATAAAGAAAAAAAAAACGTGGACCTTTATTTTGGCGATTGTGTCTCCCATTTTTTTCATATTTCGTTGATTGAAGTCTTGACACAATGCAATATCGCGATATTTATTTTGGACGAGTATCTCGATATCGATCATTTGACGGTCTTTCGGGAGTGAGTAAGTATACTGGTGATTTCATAAGATGTTTACACACAATAAATATTTGAGGAGAAATAAAAATCATTATCAGTGCGAATATTATGACCAGTCTGTAATGTTCCGAAAACGGCATTGCTGTCCTCGTCGTCCCGCCTTAAAATCGACACTTTTACTATGTGACGAGAACCAAAATGCCAGACGATTTAATCTACTCTCATATCACGATATCGACATATCGCCCGGTGCTACTGAAAAAAAACAAAAAAAAACAAAAAAAAACTAAAAACAAAAACAACCCGCGGTTTAAAGCCTTTCAGACAAACTGTCATGAGTGATTCAACCCCAACCCCATGGCGTGTTGTGACGCGTGGCTTTTTAATAGTGGGGCCCGCCGGGAAATGTAATCAAGTTATGGATAACAAGCCAAGCAGGTTTTGATCGATTTTTATCCCTGCAAAATGCCCCCTTCCAAAAAAAGAAAAGGTGTGCGTGCGTGCGTGCCCGCGCGCGCGAGTGTCCGTGTGTGTGTGTGTGTGTGTGTGTGTGCGTGCGTGCGTGCGTGCGTGCGTGCGTACTGGCGCGTGGGTGGGAACTGCAGTGCCGCGCCGCCGCAACAAAACGAAACCGAAACAACAACAACAACAACAACAACAACAACAACACCGATAATGGGCGAATCCAAAGTAAAAAAGAATCAAGCACGCGAGGGGGAGATGGAGATGATGCGGGGGTGGGGGTGAGGGGGTGGGGGCGTGGGTGGGGGGCGGGGGGTGGAGGTGTGGGGGGGGGGGGGGGCGCACGAGACCGTGGGGATGCGTGATGGGGGAAGCGCACGGCACGTGCACGCCGGTAAGAATGAAGTCCCCTTACCCTACACGTATTGTCGTCAGAGAATGCAGATACTGCCTCGCTGTTAACTGACCCAGGATCTCCCTCAAGGCTCTATCTAATTCCTCCTCTGCATGCCTTTCTGTTCTGAGACGATGAAACGCGAAACACACACACACACATCGTCAGTGGCCAAAAAAAAAAAAAAAAAAATTAAAAAATCAAATAAAATCTAAGAAGCGCAGACGGCAACAGCAACAACACCAACGACAAAAAAAAAAAGAATAAGGGTCACAGTAGCCTAAAATGTGCCCAAACGAAGTGGACAATGGGGTCGATTTCAAAGCCGTGGTATAATCCGCCTTTTTTTTTTTATTATTATAATTATTTTCAATCAATAAGTCGCGATTTCATATTTCACACTCGCATAACAACATTTTAGGCTACAGCAGGTATATGAAATTATAACATTGAACGAATAATATGAAGAGGGAGGGGAGGGAGGGGGCAACTCTGGGGAACAAAGCAAGCAAATAACGTTATCGCAAACATCCAAAAGGAAAAATAAATAAATGAATAAAATTGTTGTTAGAATATGAGGAGTATTTATTTACCTCTTTTCCGGGGGGTAGTACAGCGTGTACACGTCGTCCTCTAAGGATGGGGGGCTTCGTATAGAAATCTGGTCGCTGTCAAAGCCCATGTCGGATAAAGAATTCCCATCCTCATCGAACGCGTCGTTTTCAAGTCTGCAATGGGTTGGTGGTGGTGGTGGTGGTGGTGGAGGGGTGAGGGGGTGAAAATGTTATACGAATATTTTAATTAGATTTAAATTTAAGGATCGTTTCATGGGGGGGGGGAAACCACCCTTCCAATTTAAAACAAAACACATCCAATACATTTGAGGCAAAAAAGAAATGGTTATAAAAAGGTCAATTCGATCTTGAAAACGAAAATCACTCCGATACCTGAATTATGTTTAAGGTAATCAAACGAATAATCGAAAATGAGTGGAAACTGAGATTTAAGAGATAAAAATGCGGGGTTTTTTTCTTTCTCTCCGTATGGTTGTATTACACATTCGTATAAAAAAATTGATGTAGTCTGTATTTAATGCCTCGGCGAATGTACACAGGCTCAAGACTCGTTAATTATTTAGAGACTTAGACAATGGGGGCGAAATGGTTATAGCCTACTGGAGCGGTGCTGCAGGGGTTAAGAATAAAAAAAAAAGGGGGGTAAAAAAAACAACTAAAAACGAGTTTAAACTAGAAACTGTAAAAACGCACCTAAGGTATGGTTATATACTTTTGACAAAAATAAAACACATTTTAATACATTTCATAAGGATAAAGCGTTCCCATTCGGTTTGTCTCGCCTCTTCTCGGTGACGCCATTCCGTCGTCATCCCAAGGGCTCTCCAACGCGGCGCCTCTTATTCTTAACAAGGAGGGGCGCGGGTTCCGTGCGCCGTCCCGGCGGACGGACGGACGGCGATCCGTAAGTCATTTTCCACAGACTTTGTTTTTTTTCTTTCCGATTGGAAGATATTTTCCACGTCAAACATTACTCAATTTCTGTCCCTTTAGACGTAGACGCGCGCGCACCCCGCGTAATTACGCACGCTTCGTTTGAAAATTAAAAAATTAAAATAAAAAAAAAAAGTGTCGATTCCAAAACCAACCAAACTCCACTCCGTCGCAAGTCATATTTCACTGCTGTCATTTGCATAAACGTTTGTCCCGTATTTGTTCGGTTCAGATCGAATGGCGACTATTGAAATAAAATGAAATGCATCAAATGATCAGATTTTTAAAAGGCACATTCACACAGCCTACCTAATCTTAGGGTAACTTAGTCCAATAGGTGAGCAGTAAACGCTGTAGTGCATTATGATTCCGTAGATGAGCAAGACTAAAGTCGCTTTACTCGAACTGGCCATGCTGTTAGAATAAGAAAAAAACAAAACAGAAAGATATGTTAAACAGGTGAATGCAGCCACTACAATACAACACACTCACATAAAACACAGACTTTGTCATTTATAACCGGGTTAAAACGTAATGCACAAACCTAAACCGTCTGCATAGTTCTGGGTTTGAGTTGCATTCATCATTTCTATCCATTTCCGTAAAAGTTCAAGATTGTCATTGGGGTCCATAAACCAAATCCATGCAAAAATAAAAATAAATAAATAATAATACACGGGCTGTCCGCGCAAAAGACACAAAAAAAGAAGAGCCAAATCCTTAACTTCACCCAGTCAAATCCATCAACAAATGCCCCCCCACCTCCCCGTGTTTTAGGCACATACCTATAGCAGAGGTGGAAGAGAAGGAGTGCTGGAAGATGCGATGCGGGCGCGGCCGCTGTGGCGTGTGAGGCGGATGGGAGTCTCCCTCACGCACCTCGTCCCTGGGCTGGAGCGCCGCTGCCTTCTCCCGGTGCCGCCCTCGGTGCCGCCGACCCGACTTGTATTCTTGTAACGCGACGTGCGGCCACAGCCACCAAAGTCGAATGCCGCAGCACGCCGCCGTCCGTCCTCGCACCTTCGTCCCAAAGTTTTTGTCCTGCGCTCTGATCGCCTTGGATTTTTATCCACGCATCGTGAGCCTTGCCTCTTTTTTTTTTTTTTTTTTTTTTTTTCAATAAGTCACATTAAGGATGCCACAGACGTCATCGAGCCTTCCTCCCGGAATATAATAGTACAGTTCCTTCCTCATCGATGCATCCGTCAGAGTCATCCCTCCCCGCCCCCCCCCCCCTCCCTCCACCGCCACCGGCACCGCCACCTCCACCTCCTAAGATGGAAGTTTACTTCCAAACTTAATTCTCCCAGAAAGGGGGTGAATGCATACATTTATGAACTTTGCACAAGAGGACGTGACGGCCGGCGCAAATCACCTTCTCCCTCACCGCGACACGACCACGATCCATTCCACGCGTCATCGCTATAAGTCCGATTAGGGTTTTTGTTTTTTTTGCTATATATTTATGTGTGTATATATATATATATATATATATATATATATATGTGTGTGTGGTCATAGCCGGGAGCTGGGAAACGATCATCTGAGTCATATATGAGGGTGCTGTGGTTTTTTTTTTTCCCCCGTGGAGACGGCACCTCCTCGGGGAGCCGCGACGACGGGGACCCCGGGGTTCGAGGCCTTCGGCGGCTGGGAGCTGTCCGGTGCTGAAACGAGTGGGTTTCGACCGCGCAGCTCTCCAAACCAGCCGCGCTCCGCCTCTTTCAAGGACCAAGGACCCCCGATCCGATACGGATTGTAAGCCACGGACGCCGTTCGATTCGATTTGGTTTCTGGAACCCCAATCGGGAAAATAAAAGATTTGTACTGTTAAGATGTGATTTATTCCGCAGTTCCGTACCTAGAGATAACGTAACATCGTCATGTTTGCCCATTCTTTAATGGTGCTATAGGGTCTTGTAAACGAAATACGTTTAAATATTAATCATTCTGCCGGGGACCCCCCCTGGACGCTGTATCTGGACCCCCGGGGGGGGTCCCCGGACCCCGCGTTGAGCACCACTCCTCTGAAACACGTGTCCACTTTCCATGTTATTTCTATCAGCCTGTGTTATGGTGACTCCAGTTTGGGATCGATCAGCGAGTGTCTAAGCACTTATTGTAAAAAGAAACTACTCGGGGGCCTAATGTGCTTTCAACATGCGGGGCCACTGCAGGTTGGCCCTCCACGTCTCACTGCGGGTCATTTTAGCAGAAGAAATCGAAAACTTGATTCACCATTTCGGTAGGAAAAAAAACAACACCCCACGATTGTTTGAGGGGATATAAATACAAAGTAAGAATGGACCACTGAGTGTGTGTGACAACACAGGCGCTAATAACCCCCATATATTCATGCATTTGGTTGGATGAAGCCTGGATTTTCCGTCGCCTCACATATTATCCAGGTCCTTGTAAATAGTCCTGAATCCACCCCCCCTCCCGGGCGCAGGTGAATAAAGATCGTGATACCCTGGCAGGGAGAAGACGATTGAAGGGGTCGGCCTTTTCTTTCCTGGCGTGTTTCTGACGTCATCGCCGTGTCCACTCCGACGCCCGATGACGAACCGGCCCATCCCGGCGTTAGATCCAGGACGTGACTCAAACTGAAGGGCTCAACTTTCAACGCGGGTGCAAAGCGAGAGGACCGCCGGTAGTCCACGCAGCCACGGACTCCGCGCACCGTAATGCTTAACAAACGGCGCCACCATGAGGCCGAGAATAAAAACAGGCGCCAGCCCACCCGCAGACATGTACAGTATGACATCAGGAACGTCGTGCTCGGAGATAAAAACATCTATATATATATATATATATATTTATTAGTAATCAAATGAATTATAGACAAAACAGACACTCTGGCATTTGAATATATTTAACCCTCCCGCTGTGTCGACGACTCTTTAAAAGTATTTCTCCGCGTGGAAGCTTTTCTGCTGCTGCTGCTGCTCTTGAGTGAAACCAAGGTGCATTTGCCACTGCACTGTAGGAAAATACAAATAAAATGTTGATGAATGGAAAAACCCATTCATTATCATAAGGGGAGGGGATCGTGATATGTTAGGGGTGAAAAACACCGTTTCACTAAATATTGAAAAAAAAAAAAAAAAAAATTCTGAATATAGGCTACGGCGGGTCATTTTGAGCCAGGGACATTTGTGATAATGACTCATCTACTGAATGTGTGGTGTGTGTGTGTGTGTGTGTGTGCGGTGTGTCTGTGTGTGGTGTGTGTGTGCGCACTGTGTCTGTGTAGTGTGTGTGGTGCGTCTGTGTGCGGTGTGTGTATATTGTGCGGTGTGTGCAGTGTGTCTGTGTATAGTGTGTGTGTGTATGTGTGTGTGTGCGTGCGTGCACTGTGTCAGTGTATAGTGTGTGTGTGTGCACTGTGTCTGCGTATAGTGTGTGTGCAGTGTGTTTGTGTGTGGTGTGTCTGTGCATGGTGTGTGTGTGTGTGTGCACTGTGTCTGTGTGTGTGTGTGTCTGTGTGTGTGTGTGTGTGTGTGCACTGTGTCTGCGTATAGTGTGTGTGCAGTGTGTTTGTGTGTGGTGTGTCTGTGCATGGTGTGTGTGTGTGTGTGTGTGCACTGTGTCTGTGTATAGTGTGTGTGTGTGTGTGTGTGTCTGTGTGCACTGTGTCTGCGTATAGTGTGTGTGCAGTGTGTTTGTGTGTGGTGTGTCTGTGCATGGTGTGTGTGTGTGTGTGGTGTGCGTGTCTGTGTGTGCACTGTGTCTGCGTATAGTGTGTGTGCAGTGTGTTTGTGGGTGGTGTGTCTGTGCATGGTGTGTGTGTGCACTGTGTCTGTGTATATTGTGTGTGTGTGGTGTGTGTGTGTGTGTCTGTGTGTGTGTGTGTGCACTGTGTCTGCGTATAGTGTGTGTGTGTGTGTGTGTGTGTGTGTCTGCGTGTGTGTGTGTGTGTGTGTGTCCCGATCAACTGCAATTCAAAATAGGAAAATCGAAAGGTTGAGAATGAATCCCTTCCTTTCTCTGTACTCAACCCGTTTGACTTGAATGCTCCTGACAGCTGAACGCACCGGCGCTAGACCCACACAGACACCAGCTCCAGCCCGCGTCGGTAGAAACAGGATTTGGACATTTGATTGCTGTCCACTGCTACGAGACAAATACCGAAACAGGGGCCGGGGCGGGAGGGAGGAGGAGGAAGGCGGAGGAGGAGGAAGGCCCACCCGGTGGCGTGGCCGCCCTTCCATCCGGCACATGCAGCAGCGGTGTCGGCAGGGGTCAGCAAACGCTTTCACAGCAGCAGCGCTTCCATTCACGCGTCCTCGTTACTCTCCGAGACCTTTGTCGCCGCCCTCCGCGTTCTATTTTTAAAACAAGATACAACCCCATTTTTTATTTTCGTTTCACTAAGTCATTCATTCACAAATGCCTGTACCTCATATTTAGAGTTCTCGAATGTATTTAAATGAATCAAGTTGATTTATTTCCCTTTTTCTCTATTTGCAAAGCAAGTCGAACGTTAGGTACTTATTATTTTAATAAATGTATTGTTATTATTGTTATAATTATTATTATAATTATTATTATAAGCACACGAATAATAATAATAATAATTTAAAAACTGTAAATCAAAGGCGTAAACAGTACTAACAGTTTAGATACTAGCATTGGCATTAGCTAATGGCTACTGTGCTAACTGCTAGCATTAGCTGGAGGACGCAGTGTCACCGTCCCACCACAAAGCGTCGGGGGGGCGCTGCTGCCCGCACAGTTTGGGATCTCCGGCGACGGCGGCGCGTCCCGCTCCACGGCCTGGTTGCCGCGTCGCGTCCGTCGCAAATGGTTTTATGTGAGTGGACGAGCGCGGGGCTGAGATTGAGCGCATCGCGGTTAACTCGGCGGCGCCCGCCATGTTGGGTGCGGGGGGGTGGCGTGGGGGTGGCGTGGGGGTGGCGGGGGGGGCTCCCTCCTCCTCCTCCTCCTCCTCCTCCTCCTCGCTGCGAGTGATGAAAGGTTCGACTCTTTTTTTTCAGATTCGGGTCCGAGGGAGTCACTCAACGAAAGAAGAGCCGTTCCATCCTCCCACTTTTTATTTTATTTTTTAAATTTATTTTACTTTAACATCGAGCCAGTCAAACGAAACGGAGAGGGGGGCTCCCGGTGAACTAGAAACGGGAGACAGAAGAGTCGGGAGCCGCGAATGGAGTTCTCACAGGAACCGTTGAAAAACCAGGTATTTACGCGGAAAAAAAAAAACCGCGGACTGTCAATGCGCGGTGGGGTCCCAGAAAAATGTTTAACTTTGAATGTATTCACATGTCAAATGCAGTTTGGTGGAATGGTCGCGTGTGCATCCATTACATTCGACATGAACAATTTCCAAGGCCTTAAACGTGGCCCTCGGTGATTATTTTCGGTTTGGGGGGCGACTCGCTCGCCCGCTGGGAAAAGGGTTCGTTCGCCGCGAACGAGTCGTTCTCGAGTCTCGCGTCGCCTACTCCTTTTGTTGCGCGCTCCTCAATGGAGGCTCCGCCGGCTCCCGCGACCGCTTCCCTCCGTCCCGGTCGACCGTGATCTCGGCGTTTCGACGACACCTATCCCTCCCTCCTCCTCCTCCTCCCCCCCCCGCCCCTTAACTCAGTTCGTCGTCGCGGAGCGATCTTTTCGTCGGCGGGAGTCTCGGGACGGGACGCCATGGGACGGAGCGGTCTCTGAGACTCCCGCGTCGGTCGAGCTCTGTGACGGGTGTTTCCGCTCGGATTGTACCGTGGAAGTGCGTGGGAGAAGCGGCCCGGGACGCATGTAGCCCGATCCAAACGCAGCGAAGGTCTCTCTTCCTCCTTGTTCTGTTAAGGTAAGGACTTGTTCAGTTTGTCGGGGCGCCCGTGGGCCCCGTTTCCAGCCCCGACTCAGTGAATCTGAGAAAGTTGGGACGACCCGGAGCGATGCGGCTCCAGTGTTAAAAAAAACAACAACAACAAAAAAAAAAACCCGAATCAAAAACAAACAAGTCCCGACATCGAATCGTGTTCATTTAGGCCACGGGTGCTCTGTTTTATTTTCATTTTGTTGTTAAACATACGTTCCAATTCGCCCTGGGCTTCCCCCTTCTTTCAAAAAAGTTGAAATGCATTTATCTCTGCTAGTGCAGGTAGAGGCCTGGGCTGTGATTGGCCAATATATTAAGATATTCAACTATTATTAAACATAGGAGGCCTATATATTAAGATATTAAACTCTTGTTAAACATAGGAGGTCTGTATATTAAGATATTCAACTATTATTAAACATAGGAGGTCTGTATATAGCGATATTCAACTATTATTAAACATAGGAGGCCTGTATATAAAGATATTCAACTATTATTAAACATAGGGAGCCTATATATTAAGATATTCAACTCTTGTTAAGCATAGGAGGCCTATATATTGAGATATTTACTATTATTAAACATAGGAAGCCTACATATTAAGATATTCAACTCTTCTTAAACATATGAGGCCTATATATTAAGACATTTAACTATTATTAAACATAGGAAGCCTACATATTAAGATATTCAACTATTATTAAACATAGGAGGCCCATATATTAAGATATTCAACTCTTCTTAAACATAGTAGTTCCAAACCTGGTCCAATCTCACTCCAGTTTACTTGATAGTTGGAAACGACTTGTGACTCTATATCTCATTTGATATTTGCATTGTCCTTTGGGCTTGATCCTAGTCTTAAAATCTCGGCAACTCATGGTCATGTTACAAATGTCGTACCTTAAAAACAATAATTTGATATCTTTCTTTTGGTCGAGTTAGTCAAGCTGTTCCGAGTCAACATTTCCAGTGTTATAAAACCCTATACCTAACCGCTGAACCTCATACTCGCCTGCTACAATTACCTCTAATACTATTGAATAGGTGAGGGGATTTGTCAAAAAAAAAATCAGTCTAAAGTGCTTGAAAAACTGTCGGTAAGGCAGATCTTAAAGTATTAAATTGAGCTCTACCTGCAGACGCCATGCACTTGCAAATGAAGCCTGTGTGTCGTTGGTAATTTATGTAGATTGCCCACAGTGATTTTCTCCCCTCTATGGTAATGCCTGAGTCGGGTCCGAGCCTGTTAGACATGGATCTTGTATGTTGTCTCCTTTTAAGAGCCACACACAGACAGCTGGAGTGGAGCAGCCTGTTGGCAAGAGTGGAGTGAGGAGCACCCACAGGCGGTGTTTCTTGGCTGTGAAAAGTGACTTATGCTCTGCACTAGAGGGAGGAACAATCCGTGCACACCCTGATCTGGCTCCACTTTGCAAAGTCATTTATCAGGACCTTTTTTTTTTTTTTGATCCCAACATCCAAGTGCTTTCTACTAGCGAAGGAAGTAAAACAGTATCCACGTTAGATTTGCCAGACATTAATTTTCCTATCACAGGCCTCCTATCCCATCCCGATAACTGTGTGTGTTATTATTACTCGAAACATTAACACTCTAATGTTTGCTGCACTCGGAGAACAAGGACAGCTCCTCTTCTTTTAGTCAAAGATGGCTCTTGCCGCTCTCCCAGCCTCACTCTGGCCTTTGACGGGCACAGCAGGTGTCCCGAATGTCATGAATGGATTCGGAAGGAAGTCCCCCACCCCCCTCTGCTCGGCATGATTGGCAGAGTTTGCAGGCTGTCCTGGCGATAAGCTCCGCAGTCTGTATATCGGGGCACTTACTGAGAGTTGTACTACTTAATACAGGAGCCATTAGTTCTGCCTCATCGCTTCCTGCTTGAAAAACACTGACTGGGCAAATGTCATCGTGTGTGTGTGTGTGTGTGTGTGTGTGTGTGTGTGTGTGTGTGTGTGTGTGTGTGTGTGTGTGTGTGTGTGTGTGTGTGTGTGTGTGTGTGTGTGTGTGTGTGTGTGTGTCCTTTGATTATCTGGACGACCCTTCCTCCGATCTACTTCACACTCGCCGGGTGTAGTGCTTGGGACCCAAGGACGTGCAGTGTCGAATTTAGCGCAATTTGGACACGTGACGTGTAATATTAATAAATAAAGTTTCAATAAACACTGGGGGCTTCCCGAGAGAAACAGCGTGCCGGCGGGGCTTCAGGGCTCTGACTGAGTCACAGTGTCTTTCCCCTGTGAATGACTTTAACTGGCATTTCCGTCTTCCGTTTTTTGACCACAAGACTGAATCATTGACTTTTGTTAAACGGTGCTATGAAAATGTCTTAAAGTCTGACCTTTTGAACAGGCACGCACTTGTTTGCTGTAATTGAAAATATAGTCGGAAGTGTTCATCTTTATCTTAACCGTTAACTGGGCTGCCAATAACGTCAACTTACCCCAATGTGTTACTGCGGCAGCTGTGTGGCGATGAAAGCGCACGTCTTGTAATTGAATGCTGACTACAGGTTGTGAAGGTGCACGGGGACAACCCGGCGTACTCGCGGCCTGGTGGCCACACCATAGAGTTCTTTGAGATGTGCGCGAATCTCATCAAGCTACTTGCGGAGCGCTTGCTTGCCTCCCCCCCCCCCCCCCCCCCCCCCCCCGCACCAAAGGTTTGTTCCAAGTGACTGGATACGTGTTGCATGACGTTGCAGCTGAAAGGTTTCAACACCCTTTCCAGAAAACTTCAAAGCTGCAACTTATCTGATCGGCTGTCGCAAGGAAGTGAGTTTTGTGTCACAGCATGCTGGTTCGGGGGCGTTTTTCAACGGTGTTCTGGCTTCTTGTGCCATGAACACACTACACGACTTTCAAAGTTGTCCGATCGCTGCACTGTTCACACGACACAACTTTCTGTCTTGTGATCGGGAATCTTGAAGTCGTAGTGGTTTCACACGACATGACTGATCTGAGACAGGAGGTCACACATTACAAGATCTTTCACCAGGAGGAATCCCAGACGAGTCTGTCGGGGTCTCCAAACTACGCTTTATCATGAAAACACAAGTGTGAAGTCAAATCGGAAATGACCCGATACCATGCGAGGGACAGGATTATTAATTTCTATTATTAGATTCTCGATCACTGTAAAAAATCAAATAAAAGCAGAATTTAAATAAGAAATATATTAAAACCCTAGCGAAGAAAAGTCAAACAGGTATGTTGTGTGTTTCCGGCTGCACTGCCGTCTCTCCTCCTCGACTCCTCCCATCACCCCGTATCTGCTCTCATTGGCTGCAGCTCTTCGTGTCACTCCCGACCTGATCCTGAAATGACCAGATATTAAACCTGATTGATATCTCACTGGCGTCTGCGAGCGTTCGGCGAGCAGTCGGATCACGTTGTGAGCAATTCATACCACAAGCTCGTGGCTCACGGGAGCACGCTACGAATTGCCTTCGATCTGGGGCTTTGCTCGGCAATCTCCAAAAACCTGTCAGCGAATGGGGAAAATCAGGCCAGAATCACGGACTGAACTCGGAATTACGCCGCATAAGCATCATTTTACGGATAATACTGACAGGTATGGTCTGGAGCAGCCAGTCAGCTCTTGCCAATATGCTGTTCTTGGGTGTCCCTAAGCTCAGTTCATCCAAGTAGAGTAGCTTAGTCGAGTAGTAGAGAGGTGGGTCTCTTTCCCAGCTATACCGCAGAAGCTTGATCCTCTCCAGCCCAGCATCATTGTGTCATGAGGCCCAGTGGGAAGCAGCAATCCATGTCTCCCTAATCGGACGCTGCACGGTGGCAGTCTGGCAGCCGGCCTCTCATGTCACATGTCCTGGGAAATGCTCGGGCTCCGTTTGTTTGAACACCACAGGCTTTGTGAGTGCCTCAGCACAGTGTGCCGCTGATAAAACTGTGGACAGATCTGTGTTATCTCGGTGAAATCTTTCAACACACATTGGCCATCTCAGTGTGACATATTTTACACTTTGGTCAAAAATGGCCAAAAATATGATCAGTGTTTCAGAACCTTAACAGCCTGATTTTTCTAAATGTGTCTAGTCTCTGAATCCTGTGGATGAATACACAAACTGGGTGGCATTACATTCCATGTGGTGTGTGTGGCAGCAAGCTTACAAACGCCAACGACTGCAGGACAGTCTCAAACTGCAAGTTGTTAGGGGAATTGAATGATGTTTTGGGGGGCGCGTCGGCCCATTTCTCTACTATCCGTAGCATTTTGTTCCCTTGGAATCACTAAAGGAATGGCACATTTTTTTCACTTATCACATTATCTATATAAAACAGCCTCATTAAGGAATCCGCTTGAGAGGGGCATCTATAATCATGTAAATCTATTTGGTGTGAAGTCAATTTGAGCCATCGTTAGTTCTGGTTGATTCGACACAGTAGATAAAACTCTGTTTTACTGTTGCGGATGTAATGCTAATTTCCGGGCGAATGGCATCTATATTCACAAGATTGTTGGATTTAATTTTCCTCATGGGCGTAGGGAATTTGGTGGAAAGATGGAGGGAGAGAAACTAAACGAGAGCGCTGAGGGTGTCATGACAAATCACATGCCTTTTCACGGAATTGGGTAGATAGAGCAGGGGTTCCCAGATCGCGGTCTGAGGATATCACCGGAGGTCCACAGCAAGACCTTTTTATATTTGTCCATTTTAAATTTTTCACTACATATCAGTACCTACCCATACCAATTAAATCTTAAATTTGTGAATATAAGATTAATTCATTCATAAGATGTTGGAAGATAATTTTGCACTCCACACACATGCTGCTAAGGAAGTGGGAGACTCTGATTCCCACAATTGTAAGTCTGTATGTTAAGTTGGCATTGTGTCTTTTTAAATGTTAAGGTACATGGTTCACAGATATTTCCCCCCCATGGTGTCCTGTGACTTTTGGCCATTTCAACCAGTCAGACAAAAGAACTGCACTAGGTGTGTTTTGAACCGGCAAATTGTTTCATTTCGCATTTAAGTGTTCTTCACTGGGTTTTTCCAGACCTTTTGTAAGGTGTGGAAGCCCATTCTGCTACTAGTGTCAGTTTGGCGGGTTCTTTACCCTCATTAGCAATTGTGCTGCTTAGGGTTAGCATGACTATGGGTCAAACTGGCCAGGGGAACTGTAAAGTGTACTATGATCCATGCGGGAGTCTTGCAAGGTCCTGTATTCAACCCTTTCCCTTTGTCTACAACAAAAGATGGCCAGACAAAAGACTTAATTCAGAAGCTTATTTCTGTGTTCCTGAATGGGAGCGGAATTAGCTCTCTGTCTTCTCCAGAAGAGGTGGCTTATTTTTATGGTCCCATATTATACCCCCTTTCAACAAGGTAATAAAAGGTAAAAGGAAAAACAGGAGGGTTGACAGGTATGCCTCAAAAACGGCACAAGAAACACACATCACAATTCATTTTTTAAATACTTACATTTCCCTAGTCTGCATTTTTTATCACGGACAGTTGGTAGGAATTCCCCTTTTAAAAGATTTGTGCTGGTTGGTGCAGGCAACAACAATGCAGTTCCCATGCCTAGCTCTTGGCTTTGACATTAAAAAAAAATAAAAATAAAAAAAAAACAGCGCACCTTCGCAAAGGTGGTTCTCAAGCCCTGGGTGGAGATACTCAGATGGGCGTCCTCATTCTAATGAGCCTCCACTCGACGTAGGTGGCAGAGACAAATCTGAATGCTGACCGCTCACAAAAATGGAGTTGTCTTATTTCACAGTTTGTGTTTAGCAGACCCATCGGAGACCCAGATGTATGTTCACAAGCATTGGAAATGACTTTTTCCATAATAGGTCCGCTTTAAGTGGTTTGCAAGCCAGGCAGCACAAATCATGGCCATTTTAAAAGCAGATAATTAGGAAAGATTTTAATAACGCTGCTGATTTTTAAAAATTAATATGTAGTGAAACTGTGGACATGTTTTAACATAATTGGAAAGAGCTAGATATCTGGATTTCAAGATATCTGCTAGGATGAGGGGTTCACTTTAAGAAGTCTTTCCCTTTCAATAATGTCACCCTTGTACATAAGTTGATTCTGCTAGATGCTGCCTCTTTCCCTCTGTGCTAAAGAGCGACTCACGCAGGTGAAATTTGTCAGCAATGAACCAATTTTACCCGGCAGGTCACTTGCCACCCCTCCGGGAACCCTCAGCTCAGGCTTGCGATCTATTTGTTGGCATTCCAAGCAGGACTCTTCTAGGAGCGTACCGGCATGTGCGGGAACGCTGTCATGCATTTAATAATTGGTGTTTGAACTCATTAGCTTGAACTGCAGGACTTCATTCTACCAAACAAGACGTATCAACAATAATGCCTCCTTTTAGGATTCCTGATTACAGTCGACAGTCTTCCCGACAGAAAACAGTAACTGTAAGTGAAACGGTTGTCTCACCTCATCCACACACGTCACGTGAGGCGAGGGAGAAATTGTCGAGGTTAGGGTCCCTGAGCAAACTTTCGAAAAAAAAAAAACACTAAAGTTTTGCAAGGTTTGTTGAAGGTTTTGACTTGACGATCCCCTTATTATATTTCAGTCATTGTTATGTGATACGAGGGGGGCAAAATTCCTTTCAGAACGGTCAACCTTCTGGTTACTGAAGTCATCTTGAAGTTACCCAAACACCTTGCTGGAAGTTTATTTTGATCCCGAAGGCATCCCTGGCAATCCGCCCACGTTTCCTCAGATCTAAATTCAAATGTTCATGTTGAGCCCGTCGGCTGCTAATATTGTCCTTACTGGGATCACTTGCCGACGGGCACAGAATCTGTCTACTTAACCCTCATCAACACCGTCAACAGTCAAGTTCCCTCAGGATTAGTCAGTCACCCAAGCCAGGATTATGAACAGGCCGATCATACAGCAAAGAGGTTTGCCTTGTTGTACCTCTTTACAGACACTGACACCAGCTCATTCTGCACTTCACCAAGCCATGCTTTTTTTTAGGAGCCGGGTTAGCCTTTGGACCCGTGGAGTTGTTGACACGCAGGTCAGGACAGGGTCAAAGGTGTCTCTCTGTTTTATGTTTACTTCTCTTCTGGTTTGGTTGCTGTTTACATGCCAGCTGCTCCTGTACAAGTGTCAAACTAACAGTTTTATTGCTGATAGCTGGAGTGTCTGTAGGGCTGATTGCAATGTGAAAGTATGTTCAAATGGAAGTACTCATCAGACAATTCAATCATTTCAAAAAATATTCTTTAGATTTTTCAAATGTTTTTTTTTTTTTTGAATACTATAGATTTGGTTCGTAAGTCAAAAGTTTGCATTGTAATTTTGCATTGGGCGCCTTTTTTGTCATCTTCCGCCTTTTATCATATCAAATGACATTGGGCAAATGGCGTTTGACCAATTCCAAAAAAGCACTTTAAAAAGAGAGCAGCCAAAATACAATTAAGCTCTCCTTCAGGAAAGCTCTATGTGTGTTGTAAATGTATGCGTTTGTATTCATTGACTGGTTAAAACAGACCTTGCTCATGCTGTTGCACATATGGGCACTCGGCCTATCACATCCATGACACCATTGTGAACTAATGTTTGACGGTCTTTGTGTAACACGAGAACAGGGAGGCTTTTGTCTGCCAACAAAGCACACATCTGCTAATGTCCACCACTTTGCATTTTGCCGCCCTGATTCAAACCTGACACTTTATCTCCCTCTGTTAAGTTTCCAATCTTGGATCATAAAGTGGAAATTAGTGCAACTATTTAAAAAATACAAATCCCATATTTCATACTTTTTTTTTTTTTTTGTACGTGGCAGTTCTGAAGAAACGGCCATCCAGTGTGTCTGTATTATGCATGTGCTCCGCTATGCTGTTTCTATTATTAGTGGCGGGGTCCGCCTATGTGGTTTTGAATGGAAATCTGGTACCCAATACAGAGGATCTTATGGACGGCGCTCAGTTTGTTGCAATACTTTTTAACACAAGGTTCTCAGTCACTGCATGGCACTTGTTTATACATATGTTAGCCTGTGTACCCTTCCTGTTACTGTGTCTGCTTCCAGTCACTCATCAGTATTGGATTTCCCAAAAGATCAAAATCGTAAGATACATTTTTTATTTTATTTTTTTCCCAGTTTCTTCAAATCACTGGTTTTGAACCATATGTGTTTTGGATTTTTTCTCCATGTGCTCTCTTCTTTGTCCTTTCTTTCATTTTATATTCCCGCGGCCCTCATTTATCCGTCACTCTATTAGTCCTTCTCTCTCATTGTCCAGTTCCTCATCCATCTTCCACATTCATCTCTCGCTTATCTGCTGGCCCACAATTTTTTATAATTGATTTTATTTTTTTAAATCAATATCGTTTGGACGGGGCGGTGTCAATAAGTCATCCATTTGAAACATGGAGATCCATAAATCGATTTGAGGCTCATTAGGGCTTAGCTTGGGTGCTTTTCTTCTGTGTGTTATTATTTCCCTGATAGAGGCCATAGGCCAAGTAGTCTTTTCTGATGAGGAGCAGATATCGGTTTAATTTCCCAAGTCTACATTGCTGGGTGCGAAGAGTTTCATGTACCATTCCAATCAGAATGGAAGACATGTTTAACAGAAATGCCAGGGAAATATTTTTTTCCGCAAATTCGTAGGAAACGTAATAAACCTCAATTTGTTCATGTCAGTCTAACCTCAAAGGCCCAGGCTGGTTCTGACTGTATAGCAATATCCTGTCTGTCAGCACATTATGTCTGTTAATCACATGTTCACTGGGGCTTACCCCTTAAAGTTGATGAGTCAAATAGGTCTGTCCGTCTGAGATTCAAGTTGAGCAGTCGTCTTTTTAATTATTATTATTATTTTTTTCCTCGGTCAGTGTGCTTTACAATCACACGATAAAACAGATAGAAGCTTACAAAATGCACGGGGATAACTTTTCAATAAGGAATTATAAATGGAATCAAATATATTTTTATGCGAATCGTCCGCCGCGAACACGGCTCTCGGTGCGCCCCGATTTCCGAGCCCCGTTCCTCCAAATAAAACAAGTAAAAAGACTGTGGGGACGGGGCTCGGAGCAATAGGGCACGATTCCTAACGGGACATCAGGGGGAGAGTCACAGAGAAAGTGTCCCCATTACGCACGGTTTCGTTCCGTAAAGAGACTTAAAATAAAACAACCTACATCTAAAATAAAATCCCACTGTTGTGGCCAGAGTTTTCATTAGAAAAAATTGGTGCTGGTCCGTGTGTCCTGAAAGATTTGAATTACCTGGACAAATGGGAGAAATTCCGGTCAAATATTATCTGTGTTTAGTGAGCTTAGAATCAATGGATAAGCAGGCTACATAGAGAATGACATCATCAAGGCATTAAGTTGTATAATATATTTCATTCAATATTTTAAATAAAATAAGTGCTGTCAGTTAAGCCATTTTAAAAAATAAAATGTACGAATAATACTGCTTGAAATCAAATAACTTCTGTTCGTTCAGCTTTAGATCGTCCAAACTGATTGGCTTCCCGTTGCGACTTGCCAAGCGTGGGAATGAACAAATCTGCAGACTATTTTATCGAAATTATCCACCCAGCACTTATTTTAATTGTGCTTGGAGGGAATTATATTCACCGGATATTATGACTGAAGAGATTCAAATATGTATATTCAACATATTTTCCCGGTCAAAAACCGGCAATTACCAGATAATGGAAATGTCGGTTGTGGCGTGCGCATCATCGGTACCGTCGCAGAGGGAGACAGGTGCCCCGAACCCCCCCGGCGCCACCAAATAGTCGAATATTCGCATTGAACAGCCTAATCCGATTAGACAAAACTCTTAAGTCGGGTACAGCCCTAATATCAACGTAGTGATAATGAATTCGTCTGATGTAGCTTTGTGGGTAAGGATGTATATATGTCAATTCTATTATGTTAAAATGTAAATCTTATTCGGCAGTTTGTTTTTTTTTTTTTTTTTTACACTCTCCCATCTTGAGGATCTTTCCTGCTATGCTGCAGATGAAATGTGTTTGATTGCGTGCAGCACTGCATTTCATGTCCTCTGCAACGTGGACTTGTCGAATGGGTTTGGTTAGAACTAGAAAGGCTTGCTTTAATGCTCGACTAATACCGAGGGACAGATGATCTAACCCAACAGAAGTAGAAGCTCAAATTGTTCCTGAAGCAACTGAGTAAATTACCAGTTCATCTGCCAACTTGACTTGGGTATAAAGTGCATTATTAAAGGGAAAAGTAAATCATATGCAGACCAGATGTTTGCTGAGTTTGTAACCTCCGCTGCACATGTAATAGTAGAACGCAATATTTTCAGATTACAATATTGTGATATCATTTTTCCAGGCACCACCAAGACCTGAAAGCACTGGCGATGGTGGTAGACTGACCGTGAATAAAAGTGATTCATAAAAACCCATGTTCAAAACTTACACTAATTGGCCAACCTGAAGTGAAAGCGGCAAGTTTTATTCCAAGTTTTAAGTCAACCGATAAAATGACAATAGATCATAAACGACCAACATCAGACAAACAATAGACGTTATGTGACGGGCTTGGCTACAGGTCTCTCGTGTCCACTTCCCTCCCTTCCCCCATGACGTCAACGTTGTTGGACCCTTAGATCCGAGCGTGACCCCAGCAAACACACGTCTCCTCCACCGCCTCCCTTCAGGAGCAGTGGTACTGCGACTCTGACTCATCCCAAATGAAGTGTTCTTGGAGGCGTTGAGGCCTTTCTATCCTGCTCCCGCAGCGCGGTGCCGTTGTTTCGACCTACATAAAGACGAGGAGCTGAGGAAGACGTCTCTAATCACTCCTACACACACGCACACATACACACACACACAACTAGAGCTGCAACAATTAGTCACTTCATCAATTAGTTGCCAACTATTTTGATAGTTGTTTTGAGTCCTTTTCTTTTTTTTTAAGAAGAATGTTTCCAAATTCTCTTATTCCAGCTTCTTAAATGTGAATATTTTCCGGTTTCTTTAGTCCTATATGAAAGTAAACTGAATATCTTTGGGCCATGGACAAAACAGGCGACGTCTCCTTGGGCTTTGGGAAGCCGCGATCGATGTTTTTCAGCATTTCCTGACATTTTATGAACAAAACCACGAATCGAGGAAACAGTCAACCGATTAATCTATAATGAGAATAATCATTAGTTGCAGCTCTCACACACACACACACACACACACACACACATTATTGTTTGCGCCGCTGTCGCAAAGACAACCCGAACACTTTACGTTTTCCTCAAAACCCATCTCCGTGGAAATGATCAGCACCACTTTGGAAATTAGAGAGAAGAAAGAAGCATGTTCACTCAATATGTAAATTGAAATTGTCACAATTTTACTTCCATTTTATATATATATTTTTTTCCACAGTCGTAGACATACAGTATACATACTGTAGACACTGCATTGACCGCTTCGGACCGTTGCTGCGATATGTTAACGTCGCCGCCGTATTGGAACGGGAAATACCGGCCTGTAAACAAATACAAGTAAACGTGGAGTTGCGGTTTTTCTGGATTAAAAGCGCTGTAATGTTTTACATTTCTCAACCGATTTCAATGAGTCATTTTTATATTCAAGGCGTTTTGATCTAACCGGAGTAGATTGCTCCACCTCCGCCATTTCCGCTAATGGTTGCGCATTGGCTGATGCACTTCCTGTGACGCCCTGCCGTTAATCATTTATTTTCCCGTGAATTCTTACCCGGTGGCAGTCAGTATTTCATAGTGAAATTGAGACATATAGGGAACCAATCAAAATGCAGATGGTGTCATTACTCTATACCCATTACACTCTGCTATCCACATTATCTTCATAACGATAAGTAAAAGCAAAAAAAGGTGTATTACTCCTTTAAATGAAATGTGCTGATGTTCATTTTTATATCCTTCCCTTCAATGTATTTGACACCAAATCCTAACCGGATAAACAAAACATTGCCTCAAAGGACGATTGTCCGTGTCTTCTGACCGCGTCAAATTGTCGCCTCATAATCATAGATGTATGACGGGCGCAGACACACACATACGCAGTCACGCGACCGTCGGATAAAAGAGCTCCGAGGTAAAACCTCCCTCTTTATGTCTGGTAGAGTGACAGGCGTCAGGCGGGCTCCTCTTCTCAGATTTGTGTCAGCCGTGGCTCGCTTGATAATGCAGGGTTGCTGCCATAGCCATAGGCTGTAATAGGATCGAGTCCCTGGCTAGGCTGCATTAGCAGGCTTTTGTTGGAAATTTGAGTCATGTGAGGTCAGTGTTTGCTTGGATTCCTTTTAGTTTCGCCCCCCCCCCAATCGGAGCGTTGTTTGTTTCGAGCTCTGAGCAGCCACGATGGCACTATATCAAGGCGCTTTCTTGGTTCTGAGTTCACGACACTCCCTTGTAGTGGCGCTTGCTTGTAACAGTTCAAAGTCCCCGCCCCCCCCATTTTTTTTTTTTTGTTTTTTTCTGTATACAATTTTTATGACCAAAGACTCTTTAATCTCACAGTGAAACAAATGCCAGAGAAAGAAGCAAAAAGCTGTGGTGACTTATGGACTCAGTCCAGTAGATGTTATGCACATAGCCTCAGCTGTAACCCATTTGAACTTGTCTTCATTGACGGAAGAAATATGACTTTATGTCACCGATAATGTATCTGTGACCCCAAACCAATGGTTTATAGGAAAACTCCAGTCATTTGTAACTGGAACCTTATTTTTCAATTATCGGGAATCAACCCGAGTGACTGGCTTCAGAATCTTTTAAATTGGTCTAGTATGGGGAGAATAACTCCAGCCTACTGCCATGCAGCAAGCTGCAATACGTAGTACAACGGGGACGTTGCAGTTGCGATTTTAAAGTTTCTAATGCCAATCACTCAGATTTACTCCCAATGATCGAAAAATAAGGATTAGGTCAAATACAATACTAGAGTTTCTGTGCTGTTCATCAAGAATAAAGTCTTTGACCAGTATTCTTCATTAGCCAATAATGAATTCAACCTTTTTCTATAGGTATTCTATAGATAAGTGTATTGATATTGATAGGTAAGCTCACACAGCTGTTTTCCCTCCCATCTCAGGCTTAAAGGATGGGTTGCGTCAGGAGCAAAGAGGACAAGGGCCCCGTCACCAAGTACCGGCCGGACAACTCCACCTCGGCGCCGATCAACGCCCACATGGGCCACTATGGGCCGGACCCCACCCTCATTGGCCACTCACCGGCCTCCAAAATGAACAACAGCAACTACAACAGCCACGGCGGTGCCGGTCTCACGCCGTTCGGCGGAGCGTCCATCATGACTCCGTTCGGGGGAGCCTCTTCCTCCTTCACCTCTGTGGCCGTGAGCAGCCCCTTCCCCAGCGTAGTGACCGGTCAGTTTGCCCGTGTGTGTGTGTGTGCGTGCGTGCTTGTGTGTGTGTGTGTGTCTGTGTGGAAGTCTTTGTTAGTTGGCTGCTGATTGGAATAACCTTAAATGTGTGAACATTGACAACCTTTGTACATGGTAAATTCATTTGATAGTAACTCGATAATCAAAAGAAAAGTAGAAAAACTAGACTTTGATCTTTGATTAAAATTCACATGAACATTTTCTCATCGTACGTGTCTTAAAAATGTGGGTTTTATGGCTTTAGTGAAACGGTGGCTTTGTGGATTCTTAGTGAGGTATTTGTTTTTAATGGACGGGATCAAAATGACAACCCAACATTTGATTGGGGGAAAAACTGCTTTGGCACATATTCATAAAATAAAGTCCTAATTCCGCAGCCACGTCCTGCGAACAGGGCACGGCTCTAGAATCGATCCCCGTTGCGTGAACAGTTGTGACTTGCGCATTTGTTATGCACATATCTTGTGAGCAACAGATGTTATGCAAATGAGACCTTTTGAAATGAGACAGCCAATACATCAGGCTCAAAACACAAACTCAAAATATCTCCAGAATCAAAATAGCAGACAATGCAGCACTCATGGCTCCTCTGTTGCGAAAGTAGGGGGTGGCTGAGGGGGGAGGGAGGGTTACACTGATGTGCACTGAAGGGCAGTGAAACGAGCAGCATCATCAGCGCACACAGATTACATTTTTGAATGTATGCAAAATTATTTCTGTCATGAGTTCTCAAGAAATTAAATGTAGTAGAGCCAAACGTGATGGTTAGAATTTGGTATGAAATGGTGCACAATGCGGTCTGTCAGCACACACACACACGCACACAAACACACACACTCCTTTGTGTCTGCTCATCCTTCTGTGTCAAAGACAACAAGACCAAGGGAGGGTTTGGATCTACCCCAACCCATTCGACCCCCCCCCCCCCTTATAAAAACATGACACACTCTTGCTTTCTTCCCCGCGCTCGTTGTTCCATACAGTCAAGCTGACAGATCATTAATAATATTCCCGATGCCGCTCTTTTCATTATGACTCACATTAGCCTAATTGGTTTGAAGTTATGCTCCTGCCGCATTTCAGAATTGCGGCAGGCGATAAAAACATATCCCCACTCTCAAGAGGGTAGGGATATATTTGTAGTGAAGAGCTGGTCATTTACAAAGTTGAATTACAAACGTAATATTTACACAGGGCTCTTGCCAGGTCCTGTAGGTGCTTGAAATGCTTGAATTTCGAAATAGCTTGAAAAGTCCTGTAGAAGTCACTCAATTCCTGGTTTTGTTATTCAAATAGCAACCTGATGAAGAAATTCTAGAATCACTTTTATGACAAATTGCCAGGTTATATATAAATTGAATCCAGCATGGCTGGAAATAGACACTCATTACAGTAGATGACAATGAGATTGTTTATTTATATATATATATATATATATATATATATATATATATATATATATATATCATAGATGCACTAATATAAATAAGACAATGACACTTAGATAATATTATATTTTCATATATTTTTACAAGATCACAGTGAAAATTGATTACATTTTTCTTTGCATGAAGTCCTTGTAAATAAAAAAAATACGCTTAAAATGTACTTGAATTTCCCGGATGAACCCTGTATATGGACGCACACAGTATGATGATGAACATTTTGCATACTATATATGTTTATATCAAGAGGTTATTCAAAAGACGCTTTAAAGGGCTGTCTTGATTCAACTTCAATAGAGAGTCATCCTGAGCCCAAAAAACTAAATTCAGGTTGAATCGAGCTTTTTGTGGATTCACTGGCTTCCCCAGACGTTCAGATCCCCAGATCGTTTTCTTAATCCTCGGCTTCTGCCGCTGTCCTACTTTCAGGTGGCGTGACCTTTTTCGTGGCACTGTACGATTACGAGGCGCGGACGGTGGACGATCTGTCATTCAAAAAGGGCGACCGCTTCCAGATCATCAATAACACGTCAGTATACAAAACGACCACACACACACACACACATCAAGAAAAACCATGAATACGTGAACAAACTTGCATGAGCGTGACTGCTCTAGATGGGTTGTCTGAATGTATATTTGTATTTGAATAGGCCCAAAACTGTGTGTGTGTGTGTGTGTGTGTGTGTGTGTGTGTGTGTGTGTGTGTGTGTGTGTGTGTGTGTGTGTGTGTGTGTGTGTGTGTGTGTGTGTGTGTGTGTGTGTGTGTGTGTGTGTGTGTGTGTGTGTGTCGCTATCGTGTTTAATCCCTCATCGGCCTCAGGTCTGATATTGAGGTTTAAAGCTGTCTGGGTTAATGGCTTTCTTTTTAATGGGCCATCTGGTTTCTCCCACATTGCTTTTTCTTCTCTCACGGATCCGATGCACGTTTTTTAATACCGCCACAATCCTCGAGTTTGGAATATTACAGTCGGTGCCTCATGTGAGAGTGTCTTTGCTGCTGCTTCTTTTTTTTCTTTTTTTTTTTTTTTTTTTTTTCTCTCTCTCGTTAAAGCTCATTCACCAGGAAAAAAACTTTCCAACACGAGTTGGTAGAGAACATTGCAGGGCACCGTATGTTAACGAGTCTCCTTCCAATGCACTGAGGAGAGTCCCTGTTTTACATAAACTTCAAAAATGAAAAAGTGAGCTGAGACTTTTACTGCGGCTGAATATCTTAGATGACAGTGGTATTGTGGAAAGTTTTTACATATATTTATTTATATATATATAACTTTATATAACTTATATATATATATATATATATATATATATATATATATATATATATAGTCATAACTTTTTTTACAACTACCAAAAAGAACACTTCCAACAAAGGGCATGTAAGCATTTGCTGGGAGTGATATGCAAATCCCAACTTGTTTCTAAATTCTTTCCAAGTTGAAACCTTAATCTTCCAAGTTTTTCCTTGTGGTCTGTCTTTTTTTTTTATTTAATTTTTTTTTCCCCCCCAGAGTAGATTGTCAGATTTATTTTTTATTTTTTAAACATTATATAATTGTTGTTCTTCTGATGCTTCGAATGTTAAACACTTATGTATGGTATACACCGAATGACACCCATTAGGACTGTCACTATTTTAAGAGCATCATGACGCGATCTCTAAAGGGTCGTTAAGAGCTCCGTCCGCTGTTGGATTTGAGACGGTCAGAAACTCTTGTGGTCTGAGAATATCAGTTTGGTTTGATGTTAAGTCTCCTCCTATAGTGTGAGCTACACTGCCATCATCTGTGATCCCCCTAGTGTGTGAACTACTCGGATGGAGAAAGGTGTGATGCTGTCTTTTGAAAGTGTTTTGGTGTACCCCTACCATTAGAGAGTGAGTGTGTGCGTGTGAGTGTGTGTCTGTGTGTGTGTGTCTTATTGCTGTACTGTGTCTCCCCGCTCTCTCCAGGGAAGGCGACTGGTGGGAGGCTCGCTCCATCAACACGGGGCAGAAGGGCTACCTCCCCAGTAACTACGTGGCCCCGGCCGACTCCATACAGGCTGAAGAGTGAGGCATCTTTCTATCTCCCTTAAATTGAGTCGGCGTGACGGTGCTAGGCACTCGCACCTTGTTACGAGGCGGCACGATGCCCATGACGGGGCAGAACGCAGGACAATGGGGCACTGTAGCCTCACAAACAGGAGGAAGAAGCGTTCCAGTGGCTGCTCGCCCGCTGAACTGTCACCGTTTTTGTTATAATTTTATGCTTTTTGTTGACATTCTTTTGCCTCATTCCATGCATCCCCCCCTGCAACTAGTCCATCCCATGGACTAGTTGCAGTTAAAGGCCAAATATTTTACCTACATGTCCTGACAAGCAATGGTATTCAGGATTCTTGGCTTTATTTATTTATTTTTTAATTTTCATTGACGAGTTGAAAAAAACCTTTAATGGATTTTTTTATGAAGGCTGTAAAGTGAAGCGGGGCTACTCGGTTCCTTTAGAGATAACTTTTTAAGTATTGGTTTAACACTAAGTGAGGTAACTACAAGACTAAAGGATTTGTTGGCAAAAAGAATTTGGAGGAACGTTTGTCCGAGGCCATACGTTCTTGCAGTACGACATTTTAACGACTGGAGGAAGATCCAGCACACATGAGCACAACATTCTCTCCAAAAGCGGCTGTAATGCCTAAAATGTCAACCCCTTGAAAATTCCTGTTTGACAATATATTGATCGAGCGTATTTGCCTAACCTTTGAAAAGTAAAAGCACGGGAATCTTGACATGAGATGTTAAAACAGTCACTGTGAAAGAGGTCAGTTCTCTCATGCGTGGTGTTTGTGACTCCACCAGGGCAGCAAGACTTCTATCATTAAATTGGGGAGTGGTCTACGTCTAGTCAAATAACTGGTTGACTAATAGAGTAGTAGTAGACTCGTCGAGGAGATTTCATGCAAAGTGCTTTTTAGGTCCACCAATGAATTGTGTACAGTAAAAAATGTGAGTTTTTTAATTTTTATTTTTTCATTAATTTTTCTTTTTTTTTTTAAAAGCGTCCTCACATGTCAAATTATTTCTTTGTTTTGGTGCAGATGGTACTTTGGTAAAATGGGTCGTAAGGACGCAGAGCGTCTCCTGTTGGTTCCTGGGAATCAGCGAGGCACTTTCCTGGCACGAGAGAGCGAGACCACGAAAGGTAATGGGAATTATTTTTCCCTGGAACAGGACGGTCAACACAGCGTCAGCAGCCCAAGCTGCACAGTTATTTCAAATGCTATTTCTCAAGAACGTAGAACAGATTTTGATTGGGTGTGAATGAATGAACGTGCATCTATATACTACCTTTTGCAAGTATGCGTCCTGTTATGTTATTCATGTTAAAAAGGGCTTGGTGTTGAGCACTACGCCGATTTGAATCTAGTGCCAAATTGCCTAATTCGATGGCGTCTTTGAGCCGCCTTTCCACTCCTAAAGATGTAACCCGCTGAAATCAGAGCAGACATGAATCATTTGATCAGTGCAACGCCTTAGAAACGGAGTCTGGAAATGAATACGCTCTGCCGCACAACGGCACGTTTCTGTTGGCGATCCGAAATTGACTCGGATGTGCGGCTCTTTTGTGTCCAGGCGCCTACTCCCTGTCTATCCGCGACTGGGACGAGGCGAAGGGGGACAACGTCAAACACTACAAGATCCGCAAGCTCGACAATGGAGGGTATTACATCACCACCCGGGCTCAGTTTGAGACGCTACAGAAGCTGGTGAAGCACTACACAGGTACGTGGGCGAGTCCCCCCCCCTCCGGAGTAATGCCTACATGCATGCAGGTATCATTTAGGGAAATTGTTGTTTTGCAAGGTGTAAGCGACTTTGCTATCTCTGGCGTGTTACTTCAGGGGCACCAGTCACGTGCCCCTGTGGCGTCCCTGCTGAGACGCTCACATAATTGTAAGATTTGTTCGGGTCACACAGAGACGAAGTGTGGGGTAAAGTTTGCCGGTCGACAAACAAAATAAAGAAAAGTTTTAGATGCCGCTGATAACCAGGTGGCTGTTTAAGGGGGGGGGGACAAAACCCTTGTGGTCAACCAACATCAGGATCTCATGTTGTTATGAACGCACAGGTGAAACTGCTTATTGACATGTAGAATACGGACTACTAGGATCCCTGAAGGAGAGGACGTTTGGGAAGGCTGACTCATCACTCCATGATTTGAGGTTGTGTGTCAGCCCGTCGGCACCAGGACTTGTGACCGGCTGGCTAACCCTGTTTTTCCCTCCCTATGTGCAGAATTCAGATGGGACGTTTCACAATATGGTTAGTCTGCTTGGACACTTGCTGTGTCTGGAAACGGGGGGCTGCCATGGCGACCGGCACCTGTCGTTCTGTAGCCCTAAACTTACGCGTGCTTAATCCGGCAAAAGGAGTCCACGTCGCGTTAAATTCTGTCCGTTTCCCCATATATCCTGCTGTGTCTGCTAACAGAGGTGTCAGGTCACAACCTCTCCTAAAAGGTAATTTGAATTGGACTCAACTGGAGCTACTGATCATCAGTATACTAAACATACCAGGCTTTTTTTTTTTTTTTTTTTTTTTTTCGTGAGTAGATGTTGGCAAAATAAAACGAAACGATTATTTTGGTGAATCACACGGACAGTAAAAGTGGTGGTGTGAGTGGTGTGACGATAGTAAAGTGTTTGGGCTTCAGTGTGGTTACATAGTGTGCTACTGTACATCTGTCATGTAGCATGTTGATAATCCCTCATACTGCTTGTACACAGATCAATTTGTATTGCTTTTGCTTCCAAATTGGATTGTGTGTGTGTGTGTGTGTGTATCTCTAGGTTGCTGAGGTTTGTGATAAGCGTGTCATACTGTAGGGCTTGTGGTGGTTTCAGAGCATGCTAGAGCTAGCGCTAAATTAGCATGGTGGCTCTTGATGTATGTTTTTCTTTTCTTTCATTTTTCAGAACATGCAGATGGGCTGTGCTACAGACTCACGACTGTGTGTCCAACGGTGAAACCTCAGACCCAAGGCCTGGCCAAGGACGCCTGGGAGATCCCGCGGGAGTCCCTCCGCCTCGAGCTCAAACTGGGTCAGGGCTGTTTCGGAGAGGTTTGGATGGGTAAGATGCCGCTGCTCTAACCCCTACCTGTGCCACACACTTCAAATCATACAAGTGCAGTGAAATGATAGAAGGTTAAATTCAGTGCGTGCGTGCGTGCGTGCGTGCATGTGTGTGTATACATACATAAACACAGGCACTCTGTTCGTCTTATCCCATTGCTGTGATGAATTAGTCATGGAAATAAGTGACTACATATATGTTCACTTATACAAACACAAAACAACATTTATGAAGAAAATAAATCCCACCAAAACATGTATGAGACATCACAGCATGTGTCAACACCCTAAATAATTGACTAACGCTTTCGTTGTGTAAACACCCGCACTGCCAGGCTGCACCATTCTGTATTCTATATCCATACAAATGTCTTGTTATATTTATCCGGTGATAATTTATGAGGAAGCTCCTTCCTTGGGGAATGAAGCTTGAAGACGCAAAGCCGTGAAAAGTGGAATGTTGTTGTTTTTCCCCCCTGTAAATAGCTTGTTTATTTTTAATCGCAATTGGAGCAGTTTTGTTTTTTTTTTTTGTTGTTTTTTTTTTAACCCCGGTCTTGGGTGTTTTTCATTACTTCCCTCACACACTTGCAGTAATCGCAGGTTACCACCCACGCGTTAAAGTGTTTGCAGTGTCTGCGAGGCAATGCCTTGATGAACTCCAGCCTCTCCTTTCAACTCCAGCCTCATGGTCTCCACTTTTCATAGTTGACTCTCTCATTAGAGACTGTGCTACAAGCCCAAACCTGCCCCCTTGCACCTACTATGAAATCCGAGGAATCTCTTCTTTCCCTACTCAAAATGAGTTTGGCCTCAAGGCTTTTTCATATATATATATATATATATATATATATATATATATATATATATATATATATATATATATATATATATATATATATATATATATATATATATATATATATATATATACACACACACACACACAACATTGTTAAATACAGTGCTTTCACATTTACAAGCTGTTCATTGACAAAGTCAATTCATACCATGGTAAGAAGGTTGGTAAAGACAGTGACATTGGATATCGACATGCTCCCAACAAAGCGAGCGGATTGGCTCATTAAAGGAAGCCGCTCTGAATGCAGAACTGAACGGGGTTGTCTTAAAACACCGCCAAATCGTAATTGCTTGGGGAAAAAAACGCTCGCGGCGTGCAATTTTAGGGCAGCAGTTGTGTCCCAGGCACAGGTGAAAAAAGGTCACCATGCCAATAGGAGTCACAGATATCCTGTGACTTCCTCAAAGCTTATTTGTTTTTCCCGGCCTTTCTGCACGAACCTGGCAAAATGATTTATTTTTTAAAGACCTCTCTCATTTGGGGAACTGAATGCAAATCATTTCCCTGCATTCTCATCAGCTCATAGTACTGGAATTGATTGCATTAGTGTGTGTGTGTGTGTGTGTGTGTGTGTGTGTGTGTGTGTGTGTGTGTGTGTGTGTGTGTGTGTGTGTGTGTGTGTGTGTGTGTGTGTGTGTGTGTGTGTGTGTGTGTGTGTGTGTGTGTGTGTGTGTGCGCGCGCGCAGTATGATTCATTCATGAAGGTCAGCGATGTGATGAAAGTGGCAGATCTCCTGCCTCTGTGTGTGTGTGTGCGCGCAGGGTGTGACTAAGTTGCTCTTGACCAGGAAGTGGTTGGTTGTTTAGTGGGCGTTTGGATACCAGAAGAATCATCCTCCCCCTTTTTTTTTTTTTTTTTCTTCCTCTTTCCTCTCTCTCTCTCCTGGGTTTCACTTCGCGGATGATTATACTCCTGTTGAATATTATCTAAATAGTTGCTTTAGGGGATTAATTTCCTTGGCAGCCGTGGATTACTGGGTTGAAAATGATCTGTCTATAAATCTGAGAATTCGAACATTCCATGACCATCCCTTGCCTATAACATGAAACACTGAATTGGTTTTGAGCGCTGGGGATGTGAGGAAACACAGGATACAAGAAAACCAAACAGAAAACACACTGAAAGAATAATATTTATCCTGACTTTTAAGATATCAAGATTTATTTTTCAGGGTTGAATACAAATGTATTGTTTCCTGTGCATTCTGGTTTGGTAAATGCAGCAGTGCCCCCTAGTGTCGGTGTCTTTACACCTTCAGATCGCCTGTGCACATTCAGACCCTTGAAAGGAGTTTTGGTCGGTGACAACAAGGACCACCTGATTAGTGGGACCATTTATTTTCCCTTCATAGCACATGCAGCCTTCAGGGCTTATGGTGTATTTCCAATGTCGTTGAGTTGTGTTTTATTTTTATTCAGGCACTTGGAATGGCACCACAAAGGTGGCGATCAAGACCCTGAAGCCCGGCACCATGTCGCCAGAGGCCTTCCTCCAGGAGGCTCAGATCATGAAGAAACTCCGGCATGACAAGCTGGTGCCACTCTACGCCGTGGTGTCTGAAGAGCCCATCTACATCGTCACAGAGTTCATGGGCAAAGGTAACGGCGGCCGTTCCGGGGGAAAAAAAACAAACATTCAAAACATCCGGGGCGGTTTCCGTGCCGTTAATTAGCGCCGAGCTGAGCCGCTGCGATTTCGTCCCACGTGGACGCTGTGACGTCGCTCGAGCTGAGGTTTAATTGCCGTGTGTGAATTATCCGCCTTGGAGAGCGCCGCCTACGTCAGAATAAAACGGAGCAATTAAAATTTGATTCCCCCGGCTGGTCCGAACTGACGCTGCGGCTCCTTTTCCCCCCGGCGGTCTCGGCCCAATCGGCGGTGGTTTTTGCTGAGTTCACCCTGTATGAACCGTGGTTCTCAACTGGTGGGTCCCGGTCCCAAACTGGGCAGCAGCAGGTCAACTTTTGACAGTCCGGGTTCAAAGACGTCTGTTTATGAAAAAGAAAAAAAGGAAATCTTGTTTTAAAGAAATCTATTCAAAACATGGACGTCCATGTTTATTTCCACGTAATATTATGTAATAATGCTGCTTTTTGTAATAAACATCTTGAGGGCAGTATATAATAGTTGTTGCTGTATTTTATTAACCTAGTACATAATGCAGTGTTTGTTGCATATTGGGAGGTTACAACAGCAGCCAAGTTTATTTATATCGCCCTTCATCACAGTACAGTCTCAAAGGGCTTCACAAACCCACATTTCACATTGAAATCGACAGCCTCCCCGAGTCTGAACCCTCATCAGGGCAAAGAAGAACTCCCAGAAAACACTTTGAAGTAGAACATTTAAAAGCCCGTGCCAAATTCTGAATCTGCTTTCCAGGGAGTTTACTGGACTTCCTCAAGGAAGGAGACGGCAAGTACCTGAAGCTGCCCCAGCTGGTGGACATGGCTGCACAGGTAGGGGGGACACGCTGTGTGTGTGTGTGTGTGTGTGTGTGTGTGTGTGTGTGTGTGTGTGTGTGTGTGTGTGTGTGTGTGTGTGTGTGTGTGTGTGTGTGTGTGTGTGTGTGTGTGTCGAGTGGTTATGAATATTATGCCGGGGGAACTGCGTGTTAACTCATTTACTTTTGTGTGTGTGTGTGTTAGCTGGTCCCAGTGTTCCAGGGCTACAGTTGGCTCCCCATCTGGCTGTCATATCTATTTAATATCCGAGCTGCCATCTCCACCTCCTCCTCTTCCTCTCGCTGGTGTGTGTGCCGCTCGGTGTCCTCCACCACTTAACCGCCTGGAGCACTTAAACAGCGCTCCTCGGAGGCCCCTTTAGCTCAGCAGTGTCGAGCTGACACTCTGATCATTGCTTAATTTGCCTCTCCTCTTCCGCTCCTCTCCACGTTCCCTCCCTCCCTCGCTCCGCTCCTCTCCACGTACCCTCCCTCGCTCTCCTCCTCTCCCATCCACGTTCCCTCCCTCGCTCCCCTCCTCTCTGCCCAGTGAAGCAGAGAGGAGCGCCACTGAAATTAGACACAGCCACATACACAGTTGGCGACACTGGCTATTGGGAGTGGAGTGTGATGTTGTTGTTGTTGCTGTCTTTTTGTGTGATGTCTTTTGTTTGTATGTTTATTTTGGGGTGGGATAGGTGCATAGCGGATTCGCACCGAAAAAACATTCTTGGAATAGATATGTGATCCCTGTGGTTGTCAACATAGGGGCCTGGGGACCCCCACAGGTCCTTCAAGAGGTTGCAGGAGGTCCTTCCCCAGCAAAACCATGAATGGTTAATCGTCGTCATCCGTCCACCATTTCAGACTGTTTTGATCCTAGTTTCATGGTTATCTCCCTGACTATAGTATAGGCGGGTGAGGACGTTTTAACGAAATCATATCTAACAATAAGAAAATCTTCTCAAATCATTCCCAGAGACTAAATCTCATCGATGGCTTGTGGCCTAATGCGTATCAAATTGAGGGTCCTTTATATGGGAAAAAGTTTCATCCTCCATCCTGACGGCACCGATGGCAAATCGCAAGAATTAAACACGTTCAAAATGTACAATTCAACCAAGCTGACTGAAATGAAACGAGCCATAAACACAACAGCGGCCACCGCGGCACATGCGAGCGCTGCCGAGCATAAAGTAACGTGAACCGTCCATATGCACGCCGTCTCCATGACGCCAAATAGTCCAGAAAATAGCATCGTCAGTTGTAGCCCGCCCATGTTTGTTTACTCAAGTCCCGTTCGATCGCCCACGATTTCCTGTTTCGAGAGTCGGGACTCTGGTAATCCCGCGCAGCCACACCTCCGTCGTCAGATCTGGTGTGGCCGCGCAGGATTCGGCTGGGGTTGCCGGCGGATGGAATCTGTTGTCGCGTGTGGAGGGGTTTGGTGGAATCGTTGCTCTCCACACACTGTAGGAACAGAACTGTTGCGTTCGTCATGAAACGTCGTCATGCGTGGGGTCGCTCACGTCGCCAACATCTGTTAAGATCAGAGGAACCTTGTAGTGCGGCGCACGCCAGGCAGTAGTTGAGGGAAAACAGCCTTGACTGACGTCCTGCAGGAATAATTGCAGGGTGGAGCTCCGTATCAGGTTCCGAGCCGTTAAATGGGGTCGGGTTGGAATGAACGCGTTGAAAAACAAACGAATACCTTCGCGGCGTAGGGCTCGGGGATATGTGAGAATAAACCGGCTGTAGCGGTGTCGGCATCGCACGGTGTCAAAATAACGACGTACCCTTTTGTTTCCTCTTCTCGGGCGCGAGAAGAGGAAACTCTGTGTCTGCGTCTGCTCTGTGTTTCACGTTTAACGTTAGTTAACAACAAACTCCGTTACATCGCCGCGCTCCGCTCGGAGGTCTTCGGAGTGTTTTTGTGAGATCTGCGATAAAAGGTTCCCTTTCGCCGCCGGCCGTGGATCACGCTGCCTTGATGGAATAAGCCCTTTCCCAGCGTTCCTTATCGATGCCCCTTCAGACGGACTCGAAATGTTTTCTTCGCACGTCCTTCTCTGCTTCTTTCATGCGGTAGTCCTGCGTGATTGATTTCCGGCTCCGCTCTTTTGTCCTACTTGAAAGGCCCCTTTCTTCTCATTTAAAGTCATTTTAAGGTCCCTTCTCATCCAGGGAAGGGATTGAAATCCCCCCTCACCAAGGGGGGCCCATAGCTCCATTTTTTTGGAGTTCCGTTATGAATGAATGTACATTGACGTTTCAGTGAGAGACAATTGGCAATTTTGCAACCGGGGGCCCGAAATTCACAATATTAACCTTCAAAGGCCCTCCAAATTACACTGAATTGTCCAACTGCTTAATCTCCACCTCCCCCTTCGCCAAAGGGATCTTTGGCAAGTACTTGGTTGTGTGGTTTCCGTAGTTCCCAACGGCCCCCCGCCGCCCCCGTCTTTACACGCCTGGTGACCACGCCCCTCCCTGTCCGTCCTAGATCGCAGACGGGATGGCCTTCATAGAGAGGATGAACTACATCCACAGAGACCTGAGAGCTGCCAACATCCTGGTGGCCGACAACCTGGTGTGCAAGATTGCCGACTTCGGCTTGGCCCGACTGATCGAGGACAACGAGTACACGGCAAGACAAGGTCGGTGCGGGAACACTGGAGGGCTCAGGTTTCTCTGTTCATTGAATGAATTCCCGTTTGCCACGCCCATAGGTATAACTCCCCACACCAATGATTTTTATAATACAAATCCCTGCTTTTTACCGTCTTCTCCAGGTGCCAAGTTTCCCATAAAATGGACCGCCCCCGAAGCCGCTCTGTATGGACGCTTCACGATTAAGTCGGACGGCTGGTCGTTTGGAATACTACTGACCGAGCTGGTGACCAAGGGAAGAGTGCCGTACCCAGGTAGGCGGAGAAAACCACCTTAATATTGTAAAGAATTGGAAATATCCATGGTTTAGCCACTTGTTTTGGATTTCCCCATCCTTATCTCGGTCTGAGTCACTCCCTAGAACCTTACCGTCATGAGGTTTGTTTGTCACGGTATACACGGCAGAATGCGTCCATATTTTGCCTGTGACAAATCAGACGTCTATTTGGAGCGGAGACCAAGATGATGTTTTCTCACTTGTATAGTCCAGAATAGAACGCTATAAAGTAGTTCATGAGTCAACACAGATGTCTAATTCCTGATCAGTTCGTGGGAAACTCCCTCCCACCCCCATGTATGATTTCTCCTTTACAAGGAGTCTCATTGGCCACCAGTCGCCACACCGCTACCCCCTGCTGTCTCAGCCTGGTACCACAGCTTTTCTGCTGCTGACAGTGCGGCTAGTGCTGATTACAGAGCGCGCCATATGGCAGACCCCGCCACCGGCCCTGATAGGGTACCATCTGGCTCCTGTGTACTCCTTGGCTTTCAGCGTGTACCCTTCGGTCTAATTAATGCACCCTTTCTGCAGACAGTTTTAACCCAAGCCGAGGCAGGCACTCGCAAGGAATCTGTGGCTTTCCATGTCCCTGCACATGTTACATGAAAAGGAGGAAATGGCGGAGGTTCAGAAACTAAAAGTCCAACCCGGAATTTTGAGTCCTTCACCTTTTTTTCTAATCAGTCCAAACCCATGACTGCAACTTATGAGTGAAATCTATTGGCTGGGGCCAAAACATGAAAGGACTTGTTATTTCTGAACCTGCATTTACCCACCTCTGGGAAAATGCAAATATTGGAAATGTAATTATCAAAGAACAGAAGCTGATCGGAAGATGTTTGGAAGGTGTCCAGACCACGCCCAGTTTTCCATTGGTGTTCAAGTAGGTTCCAGAAGTAAGGAACTCAGTGGAAGAACCCAGATGGCTATTTCTGGAAATTGGGAACTGACAAATCTGGTGAGCCCTGTGACCACTGCCCGACCATTCAGAACATAATAGATTAACCAAACGGAGCACCTCAACGTTGTCTCCATCCAGTATTGGCAGCCAGTACAGGGAGATTAAAATGGGCATTATACCATTGGACTCTGCAGATCTAGTCCATATTTTGTTGCTCCAGACGGTGCTGGCAGGCTGGAGTAACAGACCCTGCCACAGGCTGATCTCTTTTTCCCAAAATGACTCTGTGTGTATACGCACTGTAATGCGGTGACAGCTCAGATGCTCACGTCCAGGACATAAATCACCACGGGTGGCCACGACGCCCCGGGTTCCAACTCAGCCTCTATCGCTTTATGCCACTTGGCAGTTGTGCCAAAGCGAGATCCCCTTTCTCAGGGGGTTACAAGGGAATTCGACCCCCTTGAGGGGTGGGGGTGTCATGGCTGTGTCTTAAGGTCTTGTGGCTCAGGTCCTTTGCCGCCGTGTCACTGGGTTCATGAGCATTTTTATTTTTTTACTTTTATTTTATTTTTTTCAAGTGTTCGATTGATTGGTTTGATTCAATTGCCACTCATTGAAATTAATTAAAAGCATTAAAAACCAAACAACCACTTGATGTGCGCAAAACGTATTTTGTTGACCAATAAATACGACGACGGCGTCGCACGCGCGGAGTGATTTGTCATCGGGGCTGGTCTCGACCTCATCACAGTCTAAACATTCCAGATGGTTCCCTCACCGGTTCCTCATGTCTTCCCGCACTAGGTATGGTGAACCGGGAGGTGCTGGAGCAGGTGGAGCGGGGCTACCGCATGCCCTGCCCCCAGGGCTGCCCCGACTCCCTCCACGAGATGATGCGGCAGTGCTGGAAGAAGGATCCGGACGAGAGGCCCACGTTCGAGTACATCCAGTCCTTCCTGGAGGATTACTTCACAGCCACGGAGCCTCAGTACCAGCCGGGAGACAACCTGTAGTGCGGCGCGCGGACCACATGTTCCTCACGGACGCTTATCGGCTGAGAGGTCGAGGATTGGGATGACGACCCTCAGAGGAACGGTTGCCGAAATGGGAGGGTGAAACCCCACCCACGCTGATGTTTCGAATGCTACCAAACCCCCCCCCCCCCCCCCCCAGACCAGCCACACTGGGGTGTCTGCTTTGTCACCCCTGTGCAAAGCGGGAGGAGCACGTGTTGTTGTGCCAAGCAGAGGTGGTTGACCTTTTTTGTTTTAGGTTATACCTTTTTCTATCTCGGGGTGCGAGCAGGAAAAGTGTCCCAACGGTACAAATTGGTACTGAAACGCAAAAAGGTGTGAGAGTGAGAGCCCCACGCAGACCGGCAAGAACACTGTGATCGATCCAACAGGGAGATTCTTAGAAGCGATGAATTCCAAATCGGTAGTTCTATTGCAGTTGCACAGGTTAACGCTCGTTTCAAATGCTAGACCCCCCCCCCCCCCCCCCCTACTTTTATTATTTCCCGTTTGTCTCCCACCCCCGACACTGATGTCTTTAACATTTCGAGTCAAGGTGTTTTGTATGTACAGGAATTAGGATTATTCTTAGGCTGATAGAATTATTATTTTCGTCTTCCCTCGATTTTTTTTTTTAATGAGCAGTATGTGTGTTGAGTGGATAAGAATGTTGCTGTGACTGTAAACAACGGGCGGGTTAAAGTGGTGGAAGGTGAAGCTGAATGGTGTATATTGCAGAATGTATTCAGAGTACGTAGGTGCAAAGATGTGTATTTTCAGCAGGTGCCAACAGTTTGGTAAGAGTGATGGAGGTGGATGGGTGGAAGTATCAGTCTTTTTTATTTTTATTTTTTTAACGAGATGATCTGAATGGCAAATCATGTGGAATAAATCATGTTTTTGTTTTTTGTTTTTTAAATCTCGTCGTTTAAACAGCGGTTTAACCTGTGACATTTGAAATTAGAAGAGGCATATTGATACTTTTCAACCATTTTTGTGTATTTTTATTTTTTTAAGACAGCTGTGAAATTTTAAATTAATCATATGACAGTCAATTTCTATTTTGTTTAGTGCATAGTAGGAAAAAATAAACTATTCACATTATTTCTCTGGACGGAGCACACATCCCGGTGGTTCATGGAGGGACTTCCAGCAGTTTGTAACGCAGCGTCCAGGTCCTACGGTTGAACTGTGTCCTGTGACTGGGAGTTGTCCTGATGGGACAATCCCATAATTACCAGTGTCAAGTCAATATAGTTGTATTTCTTACGAGACACTTATTCTATCTTCAATGTCCATACTACTGTCTTTGCCAGGCCGAGTTTCTCTCCACCAGCATTAACAACAACAAGCAAGTCTTTCAAAATATAAATCTATGCAAATCCATTGATTCTTTTGCAACAGGATCATCTCAACAACACATTTGTTTTTTGACCCTGTAGCCAATACAACCCAAACCGCCCTCGTGAGATGTGAAATGGCGCATTATTTTCAGGCGCAAGGAAGGTCTTTTTCAATCTTTTTTTTTTATTCCAGACAGAAGTCTATGATTGGATGTTTGTTTTGGTTCTTTCTTTATACAGAGAATGAGAATATCTGACTTACAACGGTAATAAGAGGCTTTGGTATTGTTATCCGTTGCATGTCCAAGAGGAAACTGTCTGGATTTACAACGGATTCCGTGCCCCCAGTCTTTTTTTATCATTATTTTTTTTTATTGTCATCCTGGAGGCCTGGAAAAATGGAAATCGGAAAGATGTGCAAATCTATTACATTTCTTTGTGTTCGTGTGCGCTTCTCATGAGAATCTAATATAGGATTGTTCCCAATGGTGGAACTTCATACTAGCTGGGGGGGGTAAGAGGACGAAATTACTGAGAATAGAAACTAATACGATTTTGTACAGTCAAAAAAATAAAATACGTTTTACTTGATGCTATGCTTCAGTAGTGTGTTTCTTGGGGGCCGTGTTACTCACAGAGTGCACAACGCCTTGGAAAGAAATGGACCAAAAGTAAAAGCATAATATAGGAATACTTTATTGTGGACCTCACATCTGTTTCTCATATTTTTTCCAAGAATGTTATTCATCTGTTTGTTTTACATGCAAGACCTGTTGAGGATATGCTCACATTGGTGCCTTTCAACATATTTTTATACATAGCTTTTATTTATTACATTTTTTTAGACTAGAGTTAATAATACTGTGCTGTACTTGGTACATATACATCTACGCTCTAGTTTTAATTGCCACAAGGTACAGGGATGTTCGAGCCAAGACCCGAGGAATGATGCTCTCAGACGGTTTCTTCATCCTCGTCCCTGTAAGCCAAGGGAAACCATCAATTTCGGAATTTGAGAATACAAAATCATAAATATCTATTTGTATTCTCAAATTGAAGAAAAGAAAGCCCATTATAGTTAAAACACAACACTTAAATAACTGGATGCACAAACGGTCTACAGTTGGGTTCAAATAAAACCACTAAGCCGCTTGAGAGTAGTTCCAGGGTTCGTCGGAGCAGGACGTTCTGTCGGTAGGTTCTCACCTGACCATCTCCTTGTACTTGCTCAGCGCCTTCTGGGCCACGTACTGGATGAAGCCGGGGTCTTGGATCTCCAGCTCACCAGGGACGATCAGTATGAATGGAGGAGAGTTCAAGACGTTCACTTCCACTTTGGTCTCTGTGACCGGCGCATTGTCACCGTCACTGCTCTTCAGCACCACCTAGAGGTAGAAATAAGTGTAGTGAGATGATGAGACGATTTATTACAAAGAACATTTCTTCTCAATGACATAAAGGTTCAACATTCCAATGAAAAAAACGTCTCGCTTGGAGCCTTCACCCTCCCCTCACTCACTGTGGTGATCCGGAAGACATTGTCGGGGCTGCTGCCATTGCCCATCACCTTGGCCACCCAGTCGAACTCTGCGGCCATGTTGGTCAGCCAGCCGACCGTCTCGTCTGTGTGCTGCTGGACGATGGACAGAATCTCCTCATACTGCTCCTTAGAAACATCCAGGAGTTGGAACACCTCGTCTAATTCCACGTGTAGCTCCCGCACATTGGGGCACTCTGTGTAAAGTGTAAATGTGCTCTCTTATTCAGATTCATATCAAGTGAAATGTTTTTGCAAAGGCTCTGTGTGGTTAAGATCTGTGTACTATACGCGTCTGTATGTTTGTGTCTTCACCTGTGAGCAGCGACCCCTGGCAAGCCTCACATTTGCTCTGCAGCTGCCAGCACTCTGAGGTCTGTCTGCGCAAGTCTCTGCACAGCTTTCTCTTCTGCAGAAAACGGGGGAATATGCCCTTTGCTAAACCAAACAGAAAAGGAATATCTTTAGAAATACTTCACTCAGATTTGTAAGTTTTTACATCTCCTTAGTTTTTCTTTGAGCTCAACCACTTATGATGAGATCACTCTGCAGGCCACCCCCTGTACCTTTCTTTGTTTCCTCCTCCACCGCTTCTTGGAAGTCGTCAAACACCTGGGTCACCACGGACCCAAACTCGTCCACCACACTCTTGCCAAAATCAAAGAAGGAGTCCAGCACTTCATCCAAGCCGACGCCCTGCAAGAAGCCAGAGTCGCGGGCGGCATAGAAGGGATCGGAGGCGGTCTCCTCCTCCGCCTGGTCGACAGTCCTGTTGAGGAAGGCTCTTTGAAGGACCCTGTCCAGCCTGCTTCTCATCTTGGAGACCAGGGCCATGCTGCGGTTCACCAGTGAGCCCACCTTGGTCATCAGGTGGCTGAAGGAGTCCTCGATGCTGGCCACTTCCATGTCGGCGTAATCAGGGTCATTGAGGTTCTGGTTCACCATGATGTCGCCGGCCTCCATGGGTGGCTCACGGGGCCCAAACCGCCTGGAGACGCTACGGAAGAAGTTCTCCACCTTTGAATGGATGATTGAAAGAGGGGTTGTTGGGATAGTTAAGTTGGGATAGTTAAGGCGATAAATTAAGGAGAACCAATCAGAGGAAGTATTCTTTAATTTTGCAGTCCTTCAAACTTTAGGGGGTCAATTTCCACCTATAGCCTTTACCCTACCAGCCTCAGATATTGAGCTGCATTGCATCAAATGACAACCCTCAGTAAAAGTACCATTAGAGATCATACAGGTTATACAGATTCAAAGGCTTATGGAATATCATTGGGTGTAAAAAAAAAATGGCCCCAGGCATTGGATACCTTGGCATGGAATGTGGCAAAACCTCTTTGGCAGGTGGAGGTGTAGAAGGTCTTGCAGGCATCCTCCAGGCAAGGTCTGCACTTCTCCCACTCCGACTGGAGGGAGTCCTGACACTGCTCCTCCGCCTCCTCCAGCTTTTCTGTCACCTCCTGGGCCAGCTGGGCTGCCCCCTAGTGTCAGGGGAAACAGTTGCCGTTGGTAACTAGGCAAATTTCCACCTAATGGACAATAAAGTTAATTTCATTCTGTGCTATATTTATTGGCATCAGTTTGTGTGTTTGGTTTTACTGATTCATTTGTTCCTTTCTTGCTTTATTCCAATGTTTGTATGTGTGTTTTACAGTACTCAGAGTAAACCACGTCTCCAAGAGTGTGGGTGTGTAGAGTGCTTTGAGTTTTTGGCCGCCCTCTGACCTTCTTCTTTTCACTGCTGCGCTGCAGAGACTTCATGAGGTGCTCGTGCTTCTCTTCATTCTGCAGCATCACCTCCTTCATCTCCTTCACCCCATACAAAGCCCTGCTTAAAGCCTCGTCCACCAACTTCTCCCCGTCCAGAGACAGCTCTGACAGAGGTAATGAGACAGGGAAACTTCTGTGAAATGAATGGCCCTGACCTTTCTTCCCCGTGTGCAAAAGTTCCCTTTCCAAATGCGAACCACGTTGACTGTGTCTAAGGCGGGATGACCATGAGCCAAGTATCCTCAGTGCCCTGTCTACCATGGGCCCTGCTCTGGCCCGCTATAGGTTTTTACTCAAAGTTATTTCTCACCTCATTATATTCAATTTTAATGTAACTTCTTTCCAAAAATAAAAGAAAAATCATTTCATTAGCCGTCTATGCACAACAGTGCACGAAGGCTATACACCATGCTTCCAATTGTGCAGAAACCTTTTCCGCAATTTCATCGTTGGACCTGAATATGACACAACTCACGTTTCAAGGTCTCCTCCGAGATGCCTTTGGGGAGGGCTTCACCGGCGGAGTGAAGGACACCCAGTGTCGCCACCAGAACCGCCACACCGAGCAGAATCCTCATTTTTTTGGAATCTTGGACCTCAGCCGCCGTCTTGGACAGGAAGGAAAAGGCTTTCTGAAAGAATGTGACAGCTATGTTTGCATCTGTCCCTCGGGGCACGTGGACAGCTGACGATAGTGCAGAGTCACATTCGGACACGGGCAGATGGACACAGGAACGACAACTAATCCGGTAAAACCTAATAGGATTTGAGATTCGAGCACACCTTGGTAAACATCAACATCACATGGCCGTACGTGTTCGTACAGCGGACACTTGGTGGCGCTACACATCTGTCTGAATGTGAAAAGCCTCTGTTGTTTACTCCTTGAACTTTGAGACACGAGAGGCTTGAGTCGCTTCCAGTGAAGTATCACGTGTCGATCTCACGTATAACAACGGCTGACGACCAAAATTCCGGCACCCCTGCCTGTCCTCAGCTCGGGCCTTATCCTATAAACTGGATCCACCAAGGTATATCAATGCAGTGTACGGTGACTGTTCTGTTGTGAGACGTTCATCTTTTGATAACGTTATGTTCACTGCATGCAGCTACTTGGAAGCCCATTATGAACACTGTGTTTTCAACTCTGTCCTGTTATACCACATACCACTGTGAAATGACATGATTGCCCCCCAAAATTGTATTATCGTTAACCATTTACCCATACCCATTAACCATTACCCATTAACAAAGTCCTCTACAGTAGACCCCTGCTCTAGAGTAGACCCCTGCATACCGCTTGGTTCAGGTTTACCCTCGGATGTTGACTTTAAGATGCATAAGTAGTTCCCAGCAGGGGGCAAAGCACCTTGCTGTCCCCTGGCCAACACAGCACAACATTCAACCCCCAAAACCCTGCAGGCTCTACGCTGTCACCTCACCATAAGTCCGCTTCCTAAATATTGAACCGTGCTAACGCCGGACCTACTTTATATCGAATGCACTGTGATAACACGTTGCCCCGGGTCAGTCATGCGTGGAGTTTCACAATTTGGATTTCGGAATAAACATACAGTAAAGGAAGTATTAGATCGCCTACACCAGCAGTATCCTTTCAAGAGTGCTTGTGCAATATATCTGAGCGAGCAGACACATGATTAAACAGCCATATTGCATGTTTTCTTAAATACAAGGCCAAGGAATAAGAAAGGTTGTGTAAATATTTTATTACTAAGCACCGATTCCCAGATTCAAACACGCCGTTCCCGCAAAGGAGAGTGATGTTTGACTTGACTTGAGTTTATTGTGACATCCTATCATAAGACCACATCCAAACATGCTCTACAAATTGGAATCAAACACAATTCAAATGGAATAAGGTATGAACAAAATGGGAGTCTTTACAAAAGGAATAACTTACCGGAGGACCGTTAACGGGGAGACGCGCGGTGTTGTTTCTTTATCTGCTCAGGTCTGTCTGTCCTCTTTCCGCCCATGACTTATCCAATTACAGTATTTACCTGGCGCTGGTGCACGCTAATCCCAGCGGTCAGTCAGCGCGCTGCCAGCGATGTGTGTTTTGGCATAGCGGGCCGCAGAGATTAGACACTGCGGTGTTATTTCTTTACTTTTGAATAGCCGAGCGGTACTTTTCCTTTTTCTCGCCCCAGAATGGGAAAGTTATCCAGACCTCCGAAATGCCACAGGTGAGCCTGCGGTGGAACGCCGGATCAATAAAGGAGCGATGTTCTCATTTCGCCTTGTCCCTTTATAATTATATTTTCCGTCCACCTCGGTGTTTGAGTCATACCAGCCTCGGCCGCGGTGAAATACATGAACCCCCACCCCGGTGTGCCGTGGGGTTAGGGAAAACTTTTTTGCCACCTGAAAGAAAGTGAGGGAAGCGTGCGCCAGGCGAGAGAGTTCCTCCATCTCTCTAAAAAAAATAATAAAAATGTGTGTCTTTCACAAGCCGTGACCCGGAAGACAGGGTCCTGTCTGGATCATAATCAGAAGCAGCCGGTCGCGACACCTCAGCCCCCGGACGCTCTGCAACACCCGGTTCCAGTAATGTTCTTATCTGTGGCCGAGCTCCTCACAGACAGCTGGAAAACATCCCTCCGCTTCATGGCTGGTGGTGGGAAAATACACGTCGTGTCATAACTAACAGGGAGTATAGCACATGTGTGATAGAGCTTTCAGTCATTCTTTATCTTCAGGGCTTATTGTGGTCAAAGCTTATGAGGTTTTTTTTTTTATTTCTTATTTGTTTTATTTATTTATTTATATATTTTTGGGGAAGGAGGAGATTAACAGGTGTGAGAACCTTGAGTGAATGTGCATCGGGCAGGTAGTTATGGACTGGGAACCGCTGGGTTGGAGGCCTGGCTTCGCTTCAGTTGAGGACATTTGAGTTCTCCGACATGTACGAAAAAAAGGTCACAGGTCACAGTCAGCATGTAAGCTAAAGACACTGTACAGAGGTTAAAACTGGATTGTGTGGAGTGGGAGAAGTCAAGCTGGTGCAGGTAAAAGGTCTTGATTGATTAAAGCCGACCGTAGGTATTAGGTATACATACCGCACTGTGAGAAATAAACCAACCTGCCAATGGCATGGAGCTAGATTTGTCTACATGTTGGGGATGCCAATAAAAGCTAATGTTACAAATAAATATCATGCTCTGAATGATCAATAATCTCAATCTGTGTAAAGCTTTTACAGTTGCTTTAGCTCGAAATTTAAAAAATACCTTTTAAGTTATGTTGTGAAGAAAAACTCATATTAAATGGTACAGATATCAATGGAGATGGTCCTATTAAGGTTTTAATTCGTCTTTTTTTTAATTTTTGGTTTGTGCAAAGGTTAAACATTCCAAATATTAGTTCACTACACTAAACACACATATTATGTGAGCAACTTTTTAGGGTAGTTAAAGGGTATGGTCACTGTTGTTCAACCCAGGCCTTATTTAAATGTTGGCTCCTAACAAAACTTACCACTCTGCTGCGGCTTCTTACTGTAAATAGGATCCAATGTGGGAATACATTTAAGCCTTATGGTAAGTTTTAGAAAACGGGAAACTTGCAAGCAAGTCATGCATCTTCATCACATTTTATTTTGAACTATTGCCACAGTGGATTAATGGGAAAAAAGGTTTTACTCTTCCGAGAAAAAAATGAAGTAGCGCAACTTCCTGTTTCTTGTTGCGCTAGTCAGCAGAGACGCAACCAAAAGAGCTGATTTGCTGGACAGCAAAAGGGCAGTGGGAGGTCAGAGTGCTGCCCAAAAGGACACGATCTGAAATATGCGCCGGTGGAACATTTAGAGCTTTATTAAACCATCAAGAGCTTGAAATCTGTTCTGGAAAACCATCTGCACATCAGCATAGAAATGAGAATTAGCCTCCAAATGGCAGATAATATTACCTAGTATAAGCATACGTGGGGGTTATAAAAGGGGGCCCCTGGTGCTGCCCTGGTGAGTCCCATAATCTTTATTAGTATAATAAGAGTTATCAACATTAAATACTACTGAGAAGTTGTAGTTGATGTTTGGAACCCGTCAAATGCAGCACCCTGAGCCCCACTCACTTATCAAGACCATGAATTAAGATTCTATTTTGTATTCTCATCAATTGCAACACTGAGAGTGTTCATGACTTTAATCAAATCAGTTTCTTTAATGCAGTTTCCTCTGAACCTGATTGAAAATTTTAAGATTTGGTTAAAAAGTCTGATTTGCTCAGGTACCAAAATTGCAGTGGGAGGTCAGTGTGATACGGTTTGAAATACAAACCGTAGGAAGGAAATAGCAAAGCAACGCAAGTCCAGGACTAGAGTTACCTGTTAACTCCTCTTGCTTTTGGCTCAAATTGTACCCACCCAGTTTTGAATAATCTTTCCCGTTTTTGCTTTCTCGCTGTGGCAGCAGGAATTAAAAACGAATCAAGATAGTTTTGGTTTTTTTCCTCTCCTGAGCTCCACTTATTAAAAGGTGTTTCAGAGACTTTGCTGTTAATGCAATATGGACTGACTGACCACACATGCCCTCCTGTCCAGAGTTAACTTTTCGGTTTTTGTCTTGATGACACTACTGTACATATTTTATCTTTTTGGCTTTGATTTGCAGCTCTTCATAAACATGCCTGTTGTTGGCTGAATAAAACTGCTCACCTAAAAACACAGCTTTGCGTTTCAATTTATCGCGCTGCAAGGTTGTCACTGATTGGCCTTTAGGTACCGAAAAGATTGTAACCTGTACATGCATATCTTAATATTTGTTTAGAATTGCACTGGTTAAAAAAATGTAAGTTTTGTAATGATTTAGGATTTTTTTAAATTGCAATCATGGTAACCGGTCATATCATCCCCTTTATAACAGACCCTATAATACAACAGTATTATGGGTATAATATTATATCAGGTATAAGTACTTTTACTACTTTAAGTACATTTAAGTTAGCAAGTACTTATATGTATTTACTTAAGTAGAAATGTCAATGTGGTACTTGGATTTCAATAAGAACTGAGTACCTCTTCCACCACTGTTTGTGGGAGAGGTATAGTGTGATAAATATCATATAAATACAATACAATATAATAACATAATATAAATAACATATATCGCTTACATTAAAGCTCTGTGTAGACGTCATTACTTTGATTGCTTTTGCACATTAGAATATATTACGTGTTTGAATGACCTCCTTCGTTTTGTCCGATGAAGTTGAAAGATCAGAACTCTGGGCTTAACATCTCAAGAAGAAACAGCCTAGAGGGCGCCGTATGTGGCCCCATGGCCCCCATGCACCAGCTCGGGAGGACATGTGTTCCCAGGGGCCAGGGGCCAGGGGCCAGGGACCCCCCCCACCCGGTGCTCCTCTGGTCCCACCTCCTGGCGTGTACCAGGAGCGCGCTTTTTATACGGATGGGACGGGGGGGTGCGTGGGAGTGTGTGTGTGTGTGTGTGTGTGTGTGTGTGTGTGTGTGTGTGTGTGTGTGTGTGTGTGTGTGTGTGTGTGTGTGTGGTTGTGGTTGTGGGGGGGGGGGGGGGGGTGTGGCGGCGTTTGCAACCTCAAGGTCCTAATTAACCTCCCCGGCTGAAAACACAGCTCAGTTCCTCCCCCTCGGCACCCGACGTGCAGCTCCAGCCCTCTCGACCTGCCGGGAGGACATCGCGGGAGCGCGGCGAGCTGTGGGACGGGCGGACGTGCGAGGGGCTCCGGCGCCGTGGAACCTAAGGCACCGTCGGCAAAGCGCTTGTGGCGTTCGGCAGCGACTCGAGCCTGCCTTCCGCGATGCAGCGGCTGTGACTTCCAACGGCAAGTTCGCGTTTTGTAAGGCACGATGAAAGGTAGGATTCCGGACGTATCACGTGTGTTTGTTTGTTTTTGTTTGTTTGTTTTTGGGTTCCCCCCCCCCCCTCTGTTAAACAGACAAAACAGCAAGATGTGGGAATCGAGCAATAACTTTTATTAACGTTATTTTTGTTGTTGTTATTATTATGATGATTATTCTTATTGCTATTCTGGAGATGTGTGCGCAGCCCAACGCTGTTCTCCTAGACATGAGGAATGCAGGCTGCAGACTCGCGTGGGGGCATCTGGACTCAATTACACACTCGTGTGGAGGTTCGTGGATTGTTTTGCATCTGGCTGCCGCACATCAGAGCTGCGCAAAAAAATAGTCTTTTCTTTCCGTCAGTGGCACGAGCAGAGTATCTGCGGGGAGAGGGGTCGCAGCCTCCCCGTTGCTTTTTTTTTTTTTTTTGCGTGTCATATGGTTTTGTACGTCTTAATTGATCGCGTCGTTTGCACATGTCCACGCACGAAACGTCGCGCCCCCCCCCCCCCCACACACACTTTGTTTTCAAAAGAATGACTTGAGGAGAAAACAGACTTGAACTCGCGTGTAAGGTTTCAATAAGTTCATTAAAGTTGTTTTTCTCCCTTTAAAAAAAAAAAAAAAAAAAATCCAAAAAGCCCTTAGGAAATAATGAATCACGGTTATGTAATTACTTTACAGAACTTGAAAAAAAAAAAAAAAAAATACTGTGGCTTTTAAAAAAAATAAAATTTTGGGGATGAAGTCTCTGACAAACAGGAACGAGCCCCTGCCTCCTCTGGCTTCGAGGATGTTTAAAGCCCCTTTTTCCAGAACATTGACTGGGATCGCAGACGGCGCTCCGGCTGTCGGGGCCGCGGAGGAGACGACACCGCGCGTTCTGCGGAGATGCCTCCTTCTTTACATTTTTTATTTTTTATTTTTAATTTTTTTGCTTTGCAGCCGTGATCCCGCCGCGGCGCCGCTCAAGGAATTCCGTTTTCGAAGTTCATAAAATTGGCCCCGTCGTCAAAGCGGAATGCGCTGGGGCCGTGCGTACCGCCACCTGGAGGGCGCGCTCGGAGGCTCCGCTGCTGGAGCTCGCCCCGTCCTGTGGCGGCAGGACGGCTCCATGGGTGCTGCGATGACTAACATGAATATGTCCAACTCGTTACCAAACCGAACTAACCAGAGCCAGACAGCCCCGCGCCGTAAGTCCGTGATGCGATCAAGATGTTCCCCAAACGCGCTGAAACTCCTCGGCAATGAATGAAAGGCACGGGCTCCCGACAACATTTGCCTTTTTCTCTTAAATCATTCTTGACGTGTGCGTCGCCAGGGATAGAAAAATGTTTTTTTTTTTTTTTTTAAGGGCTGAAATGATGCCGAATCGTTTTCCCGGAATATCTGTAAATAGAACAGAAGGGTTCCAGGTCTACGATGGCCGTGGGGTTTGTCACCGTTCCGGGGAATGGTGACACAAACGACTCGAGGACCGCCGCCATTCAGCTCGGAGGCAAAACCCCCCCCCCCCCATAAAAACAGAGAGAGCGGAAGTTCCACCCGAGAGGAAAGAGCTTCTCCTCCGAGTGGAAGGAGTCGCACATTTCGGTTTAGTAGAGTTTGGGGGAACTCCGCATCACCCCTTTCTTTAACACTTAGTTGGCGGGCGACGATGCATTTTTTTTTTTTTTTTTAATAGCGAACTGCGGATATTATTTGCCGTCTGCCAACGGCGGTCCGTGTTTTCACATCGTAAGACGGAAGCGCAGCGGTGGGTCGGGTCCAGCTTGATGTTCCCCACAAAGGCCAAAATCTGGAAAATATCTGCGGAGATGAGGGCGGTCAGGGAAAAGTTACAGGGCTGGAAATATAAACAGACAGTCGGCGGTTTCCACCAGAAACGGCCGGCAACACACATGACTTAGTATCAGTCTAATGCCTAATGCCAGTTGTAAGTGCCTCAGGGAACCCAGGCTGACGCGGGAACGCAGAGTGACGAGCAGGGGGGGACGCCGTAAACGGGGGCACGAGGTGGAGAAGGACGCGGAGAAAATAAAACGCATGGAACAAACTCGGGTTGGAAGTCGGGCGTCGCGGATCCGCAGCCACGTCCACGCCTGGTTCGGTCCGGGAGTTTGCCGTCCACGCACCTGGTCCTGGCGACAGGACGGAGGCGAAAGCGGCGGTGAAAACAGGTGGGCTTTTGGCGCTTGCTCGAAATGAAAGGAGAGCGCATGCGTCGCGTGATGGAGGAAGCCTCGTCCTCCTCCTCCCTCCTCCTCCATCCCCGCCGACACCACCGAGGCAGGAATTTTTAACGGGCGGGGAAACATGCGGACGAAGTGGGAGGTCCCCCGCTGAGGCGTCACGAGCTTTACCCGAGCCTTTGTCGTCCGGGCCGAGCCGCGGCTCCACCTACCGCGCCGCCGGGGACGCCGCCCGGGGGCGGCGACGCCGCGCGGCGTGCTCCGCCAAATAAGCCGTAGGAGCCGTAGGAAAGTTGGGACGAAAGTTAATTCTTTCCAGACTGGCCGATCGTCGGGCCAAGCGCGGCAGCCCCATTGCCGTTGCAATGAGACGCAGCCGGGTTTGTTAGGTAAACATCCAAAGTTAAAAGTGCAAAGCAGAAACAAAACGCTCGAGTGGGGAATTTGTATTAGCTAAAGTTTTTTTTTTTTAAGAATTTCCGCAGCCTCGAAATGGGCACCCGAGCAACATCTTGGTTCGTATCGTAGATTTACTCTCGCTGCGATGAGGACCTAAACCAACTTGGATGAGCGGATACCGTGACCAAGAACTTTGGATGCAAAGACTGCCGTCGACAGCCTTGGCTCACGCTTAAAAAGCGGATCGACGATGCAGAACAACCAAGGGCGAGGGTGAGAGGTGGACAAGGAGATCCCTGGGACGCGCGGCCCCTCTTTGTTTGAACTGGCCGGCGGCCGACGACACCGAAACCAACCTCCGAGTCACCGTCGTACTTTCCCATGAACGTGGGAGCCACATGAAAGGAGACGGCCGGCGCCCGGGGGGCCCCCTGGGGGCGGGGGCCGCTGCAGATGGCGGCGACCGAGCAGAGGAACTTCAGGAGGCTGAAAAAGTCCGGAAACGGGAGCCAGGGGATTGAGAGACCCGGGTTGTGTTTTGGCATTTGCGAACGCTGAGTGTCTTTTTATATTGATCGTATTTTAAGTTTTTTTTTTGTGTGTTTTCTCCCCCCCCCACCCCTGCGCCGCTAGACGACTTCGCTGATGACGAGGAGGTGCAGTCCTTCGGCTACAAGAGGTTCGGTGAGTCAAGGGTCGCTTTTCAGCGCGTCTCACGTTTCCTTCTTCGTCTGAACGTTCGCGATGTCGGGATGGCGTTAACTCCCCGCGAGTTGTTCAACAGTCCGTATCGTGTCGGTATTTCCAAGAAGTTCACGACGCATGTCACGACCGGGAATGTCCGGGGGACGTGACAAGATCCTAAATAGTGGGGGATTGAACACATCTGTTTTATCCAGGCCTTATTCCAGACCAACCGGCCAACATATTCCGTGTAGTCCATACCTTGTTTCACGGAGAGCCCTCCCTCTGAGGCTGTTTGGTTTGGCCCTAACTGCCATTGTTATTTCACAGTAATTAAACACTTGAAGAGCACAGTCAGGAAAGGCAAACCTCGGCATCCTGGGTGTTCCAGTTGTGACCAGTTGAAGAACTCTGCGGCCACATCAATCTCACCACTGTTGTTTTAATCCAACCGTTGCTATTTGACCCCAGAAAACATATAAACGAAGCAACCGAACCGTTTCCCAATGAACGGTTGCTTTCAGTGCAGTTTCCCACCAGATATCTGTATCGGCGTCTAACGTGACTAAACTGGACCCCGTGTATTTGCTGCCTGCAGCTATATTTACGATTTTTTTTGTTTTTATTCTTTTCTTTTGGCGAAAACCACACCACGGCACCACCATAACTTTCCTGTCATGAGTTTCAGTATCTCCTTCTGTCCGTGGTCAGTGTCCCAGAACCTGTGTCACGTTTCGCCACTGTTGGGGTTGAAACGGTCCCAAACAAGAGTTGCTCTGGGTCTAGTGGTGTTATATATGTACATAACTAGACTGTATATGTACATAACTAGACTGTATATGTACATAACTAGACTGTATATGTACATGACTAGACTGTATATGTACATAACTAGACTGTATATGTACATGACTAGACTGTATACGTCATGCAACTGCACGGCAGCCACCATGGCAGTGGGGAGAGCGTGGCGTAGTTCACGTTCTGTGTCACAAGGATCACTTTGCACATGTCCAGCGTAACTCTGAGCGCTCGCACCTCGTCGACCCGGTGTGGGGGGTGAGGGGGATGACGTTGTTTTAATGCAGTGCGTTCAGCCGTCGCAATTTGAGCATGTCGAAAGTTTATTTATCCCAAGACTTTTTACCGAAAAAGCATTGGTGCACATATTTGTCTGGCATCTGCTTAGTGCAAATGCATTCTTCTGCTTATGGCCACATAGCAGATTTAGAGCATTGGGGGGGGGGGGGGGGGTGAATAGACAAGAACCATCTGTGGGATAGATAGTAAGGGAGCAAATTGCTGGTTCTCCTCTGCTTACATTTTCTCAGCAGAGTCGGGGAAGAATGGCAGGTGCCTTTTGAGGTCACGTTGGCCAAGTTCACACATGCCTTTGTGCAAATGGACAAAATGAGTGGAAACCATACTTGTAAGTTAAAACCACGAGCAATATTTATAAGGAGCATGTTATTGAAAATGACTACTACCCGGGGAGGGGGGGGGGGGGGTTCCTCGAACTTATGCCAGTTTATTTGTGGTGCCTGCTCTGAAGACATAATGACCAAGGACGGAGCTAGAGCTTTGTAGATTTGGGCGGCGTGCGCAGAGTCTTGGTGTGCTGCGGGAGGGACTGAAACCATCGGACACACAAAGAAACGCACCCACCTTGCTCAAACAGGACCTGTCAATCAAGGCACCTTTGCCCTTATGTGCTTTACATCATGTAACTTGTGGCATGAGTTATTATCCGGACTTCTGTTTATTGTTGTATGTTCAAATCAATCAATCAATCAATCAATCATTTTATGGTCCCATTCAGTGAATGGCAGACTATCTAATTGTGTATCCTGAGAGGAGCGTGTGCAGGGGGCGGGACTTGAGGCCTTTTTTTTTTTTTTTTTTTCTCCCCGTGCCTGAGCAGTGCTGTGTCAGCAGAACCTCAAGGAGAAAGGCTGTGGGTGAAGTGTGCTGGATGTGGGGCCTCCGAATACAAGGCGTGGGAAGCGTGCGGGGTGGGGGGGACACGGTCGTCAAACATGATGGTAAGAGTTATAGCTCTTTCCACCTAAACACAGCAAGGCAGGAGTACATGCCATACCAAATTTTCCCCCATTTTACAAGTGATCCGTCATGACCTCAAGAGGCTTTAGAACAGTTATACAACCGGCATGCGATGACGTCTCTCGTGGCAGGGGGTCGGGAGATGGCGAAGCAAGCCATGAGGGAAGTTACACAATACATCTCACTTCCACATGTTTGTCTCAAACGGTGCCCAATAATAGATCAAGACTTTATTTGATCATGGCTGTTTATAAAGAGGAGGAAAGAAGGAGCCGGAGACCCCCACCGGTGTTTTAAACAGCAAGTAGGGGTTCATTTCATTAGTTCATAGCTTGCACCGTGCTTATTGGTAATCTGCTTTTCTTCGCCTTTTTATTGAGAGACGTAGCGTTTGCCAGCAGTATTATTTTCAGCTGAGGAGCAGCATTCTTTGGTCAACTTCAGTTTTTTTCGGGAGAAACAGCAAGTGGTTTTAATTTACGACTTTATTACCAGAGAAGAATGTTTTCAGAATGCTTGTTTATTAGAACATCCTCCCCCCCCCCCCCCAGCCCGTGTGTGCGCAAAGTTTGTGTTCTGTCTTCCCCGATGAAAGATTACTTGCTCGCGTTTTCAATAAAACGTAGATTGCGTGGGAGGGAAAGAGAAGGCCCGGTCTCGATGGGGGGAGAGAGAGAACTGGATCCGAAAGAGTAGACATTAAAATAAGTTAAAAAAAAAGAAGGGATAAACAGCGAAAAATGTCATAACAAAACTCTGTCCAGCCGTGTTGGATTTCTTATTGCTTACTTGTTTACCTCAAACCCCAAACTGCGACTCCTGTCCCTTTGCAGCAGAATAGCATGTGATTGGTGAAATGAATAGTGGGTCAATCCGGGCTTTGACCGGTGGCGGTCAGGCAGGAATGTGTCCCAGACAAGTGTGCAAATCATGCGTCCTGCCTGGGGGTGTTCGTGGTGCGTAAAGAACGGCATGAGGAGTTCTGGAGTGTGTGTGTGTCTGTGTGTGTTTGTGTATGTGTGTGTGTGTGTCTGGGGATGCCCGCCACAGGCCACTACAGGTCACCAGGATGACTCCTGAAGAGCAGGCCCTTTATTCAACCCCCTTGACTTCTGTCTGACTGTCACTGATAGTGACAGCTAACACATCGTACCCCATTTTGGGATATTTGTTTTTTTTCACTTTCAAATTATTTCTCATGCGTGACAGAAGCTGGGGCTAAACATTGGTGAGTTAAGCCTTTCCCCTGAACTGGCTCCCGCTGACTAACCTTTTCAGCTGCCCCGAGGATTTCTGCCTGATGTGAGGGTTTGGCGCCAATATTTCATTCTTTCCATTCATTGCCGAGCACTATTCCAGTTTTCAGTTGCAACTAATCAAATGCTGTGGCGTATAGACCTCCTAAAATGAACAACACCACCACCCGCCCGGACTCAATTAGTGATACCCTGGAAACCTTTGACCACTATCATCATATTCCACCCCGTATGCTAAAAGGTATGTACGGTCTGATTCTGTCCTCAGATTTGACGGGCAGATAAATTCTAGATAAATTATTTATAAAAAAAAACAAAAAACGACGAGTCCGATCAGAACCGTGAAACGTACAAAGACGGGAAACTGAAACGCGTCCAGTCTCTACGGAGACACGTCTTTATACTCTTCGATTTTCTTCTCTTTCTTCTTAAAAATACCACTCAGGCCCCGGACGTGTCTTTTGGCGTCTTTCCACCGTTGGCGTGCGGTGCGGAGACATTGGGACCAAACGCTTCGCTCGCCCGCCCCGGCTGCACGGCAGTGCGGAGCCGGTGAGGGAACGGGCGGACGAGGCAGAGGCAGAACGGGCGGAGAACGTTCATTCTCCGGAGGCGGAGAGCGCAGGACAGGGCTGAAAACCATCACACTGATTTAACAACATTGGCTTTGGGTTATTGCGTCCGGGGACGGCGGGGGGGCTCTGTCCTGTCTCAGTCGGCGGAAGGAAGAGTCAGTGGGGCGGGGTGACGGGGGTGGGATATTAGACACCTCTCGCTCGACCCTTACGTAATGTCTCTGTAACAGTCATCTATGTGGGAACAGACTCCATACGGAACTTTTCCGTAAAGGAGGCTTTGTTGGAATGACCGCCTACTGCCTTTTCCAGATATATTTTTTTATCCAGACAATGTAACGGATTCCATGCGGGAAATGGGGCTTTAGTTGTGACAGGGAGGGTTTTTCTGACAAAAAGTACTCCTCGACTACTGTGATTAACCGCACACGGGAGTTGGCCACTCCTTCTCTTCCTCGTCTGCAACTTGTCAAAAAAACGCTGCTGCTCAGCCGGAGCCTGACACCTGAACGTGGGACCGCATCACCCGCGTAATGGCCTCCCTCCGCTCCCCGATTTTTGGGGTTTTATTGTTAGTTTTCAAGGCACTTAACTGGGTTGGCACCTTCTTATATCTCTGACCTGCTTTGCCTCATTCTACGTCTACTGTAGGTCACTCAGGGCCTCTGGCCAGATGTAGTCGCTGCCCCTTGGGCTCAGTTAAAGCTGAAGGGCGATCGTGGCTTTTCTGCTGCGGCTCTGGAGGAAGAGTTTATCACTGCGTAATATATCTGCTCCCCATATTGACTCTTTGAAAGCCCAGTTGAAAAGCCACCTTTATTCTTTTGCTCATGAAATTGAGATCTGCTGTGCCGTGTCTTTGAGCATCCTGTGTTTGTCTCTTATAACTGTATCTTATTTATTGTCTCTTATGTTGGATTTCAGTTCATTTGTTGAAGCTCTACTGCACTTTGGTCAACACTAGTTGTTTTTAAAAGTGCTTTATAAATGAAGCTGACTGGACTTCAGAGGTGAATTTTTGGGAATGCTCTGGGACTAGGGGTGAAATGGTTGATCGAATAATCAGTGAGTCCATCAACAGGGAATTTGTAGAAGTGAACGTTAGGAGATGCATATTCAGTTTAGTGATTAGTATCATGTAAAAATGCACTACTTACAACTGTTATGAATTACAAAGATCTGTTTTAGTTTGCCTTGATGCCATTATATTGTCCAAATAACATTGATTTGTTGCATAGATTGATAGCGCGATCCCAAAAAATTATCAACAGATTAATAAATTAATAATATAATCATTAATTATCTTCAAACTAAGTATAGGTTTAAATTTATATTGTAGGTAGTTGATTTTTACTAAAGACATTCTCCAGCTGCTCTGGTCTACTATTTTCTCAGGAAAGTGCAGAGTTGTTATCTACAGTTAACTAAGAAAACGCTTTCAGGCCCTAGAGAAGGTTCTCTTTTAAATAGAATTGAATGTTGCTGCAGGTGGACGGGAGTTTTCTGGAGCCTCACCGCCTTGACATTCCAGCCAGCCGGTTTTTGCGCGGTTAGGCCTCAGCAGAAGGTTGTAACGACCGAGGTCGACCTCGCCGTCCCACTGTAAACATCAAGCTGCTCGACGCCACGTGTCAGCAGACACGTTGACCAATAATAACCATAATGATTCTCACAAAGCGTCACCTGGAGGGAGGGCTCCTCTCGGCTGTGGCTTGTTGGGTGAACCTCTTTCTCGAGAAAAGCTCCCACCCATAAATTGCCAGAAGAGCACCGTCATCGCTTTCAAAGTGAGCGACCGGCTACATTTCTTCTCTCAACCCTCCAAATACGAGACCGGTTGAATAAGTTACGCTTGTGCCTCGGAGTCTGGTATATTAACGATAGTCTTTCGGGCCAGAAGTTTGCCAAAGTCCACATCTCTGTTTCCTGTTCCTGGAAAGAAAAAAAAAACAAACAGACGGCATATGTAATATATGTATATTTTTCTTTGTTCTGTTCCGAGGCACAGCACTCCTGACTCCCCCAGTTTGTGCCCGGCCAAGACAGAGGCACGGTGGGTTTGTTTCTTTGGCTGTGATTACTTTGGCCCCAAACCAGCACGCCCCTGCGATGTTTAAAAAAAAAAAAAAAAAAAGTATTTTATTTTTTTCTTTTGCGTTCAGTTTCCCCGCTTTCGATATTGAGGAAAAAAAGCTGTGAAAAAACACGACACGGCCGCACAGGCCCCCGGATTCTTTTCCCTTGACTCAGCCCAGTGCTTGAAAATGTACGTTTCAAGTCAGGCGTTTGTTTGTGTGTTCACATCTGCACATCTGCTACGAAGGAGAATGTCCGAGAGCTTTTCTCTGTCTGGAAGAGCCAACCGGCTCTGACTAACTGCACCGTCGCTATGTTTTGCCGCAAAGGGGTGCCGGTTATAAGAAATGACTATGCTCATTTTCTTGTTCTGGAGGTGAACCGTGGATCAACCACCATGGCTTTTTGGTCACACGTGGTACGCTATCCATCGTTTCTGAGTGGCTGGCACCTTTCTACAACCACTGAGGCCAGACTTGGGTGACGGACCGGCGCGCCCCACACACACACACACACACACACACACACACACACACACACACACACACACACACACACACACACACACACACACACACACACACACACACACACACACACACACACACATCGTGTGCGTTTCCTCGGCTCTGCTCGGCGACGGGCCCCGAAAACCGTCCCGCGCCAGCGGAATCGGGTACGGCGTCGTACCTCCGGGAAGATCTGTTCAGCGCTAATGAGCTAATGGCGGTGGGTGTTTTTCATTTAGTATCATAACTGCCTCGATGGTGGTCCACCCAGTAGGTCTGACCACACTACACCCGGCAGCGCAGATGGTGTGTGCAGAGAGACGGCTTAAAAACCGTAAAACTCTATTACTTTGTACAGACTTTGTACAGACCTCAACGCTGCGGTTTTGGCGGCTCGCCCGCGTGTATAATTAAATACTTTAAACCAACAAGATGAAGAAAAAATAAAAATAAATGTCTTGGCTTATTCGCGGTGTTGTTGTGGCGTGGCGGGGATCAGGCGGAGTAAGGCTTTTTGTTTGATGGCGCCGCGTTTTTATTTTGGGATACCTTCCAAGGCCGAGTTTGTACACTGTGACGCGGGTGATCCTGAAATTGCCTTTCCCCCAGAAAAGACAGCAGCGTCACGGACTAAACTCCAGGTGGAACACACTGTTTACCAGGAATGATTGCGCAGGCCGCAGATTTTACGGTTTTTCACACGACGATAAACAGTCGGCGCAAAAAGTAGAGGCTTGTGAAATGATGACTTCAGAGGTATAGTGCATTGCTGCAAACAGGTTTGAAATCTTAAAAACAAAACACCCGCGAGCCCAGCATGTAGGGTGCTCCCTTTGCTGGCCCCCGTCGCCCGGTTTGTTTTTCGGGGCCAAACCATGAAAGCAGGGGTCTGAATTAGAGGAACCAGTGACAACTCTTTTCCTCCCAATGTGTGTTCCCTTGTTGGAGTGGTTGTTGCTGATCACTCAAATGTGCTCAGTGTAATAACACAATGGAATTAACGACGGGGAAGACTTTTACAGGAGTTGATTTATTGATCTGCGCTTGGTTCTGCACTTCTGTTACCAGATGCCTGCCTCATTTGCTGATGTGTCACAAGTAATGGATGGGGAAATGTTTTCTCTAGATGTAGATGTTTTGCTGTGTCACATTAGCCGGTGGGGTCTCATTACAGGCCCCGGTAGCCTGCCGTGATCGTATAGTGGTTAGTACTCTGCGTTGTGGCCGCAGCAACCCCGGTTCGAATCCGGGTCACGGCATCGGATCACAATGTCACGGCATAAGGGCTGATTTGTTTTATTTTCTCCCGGGGATTAATAATGTGTTATCATATCCTTTCTGTTGAAGAACAGAAAGCTCATTTTATTAAAAAATAAAATAAAAACAGTTTGTATGGCCATTCATAGACAGAGCACAATGTCGAGGTTATTGGTATGACTGACAGAGGTATCTATCTATGTATCTGTCTGTCTGTCTCTCTGTCTGTCTAGCTGTCTGTCCGTCTATCTATCTATGTGTCTGTCTCTCGGGCTGTCTAGCTGTCGGTCTGTCCATCTATCTGTCTCTCTGTCTGTCTGTCTCTCTGTCTGCCTAGCTGTCTGTCATCTATCTATTTATCTGTCAGTCTGTGTATCTGTCTATCTATCTCTCTCTCTCTCTGTCTGTCTGTGTATCTATCTATCTATCTATCTGTCTGTCTGTCTGTCTGTCTTTCTGTCTCTCTATCTATCCATCTGTATAGGATTAATATGATCGTAAGTGAAGAAACACGTGGCAGAATTTAAAAAAAACCAAATTGGCCAACACTCCCTCTGTAGCTCTCACCACAGATGGTTGGACATCCGGGTCAACTGAAAGTCACCCGACTGTGACTGCGAAGGGAACCCTCAGTGTTACAAACACACCCCGCGCTCTGAGAGCCAAACAAGCGTTGGATTTAGCCGGCGAATGCGCTGACGGAGACTGTGGAGCCGGAGGGGCCCCCAGCTCCACAGTCTCCGTCACCGAAGACAATGCACGGAGCGCTGTGAGCGCGATAAAAGAAGTAGTTGAACTGGGGCCACACGTTGGATGCCTTCCAGATGTTCTCAACCTCGCGGCCGAGGAGGCGGTCTCACTCAAACATACCGTGCGTCCCACCTTCTGGGGGGGAAGTTAGATAAGTGCCGACACTTTCACATCAAGGCACCATAGCTGCTAATGTCTTGAAAGCCAAGCAGGAGAGTCTAAATATGTCTATTCCAAAGCTAATCCATGACGTCCCGGCTCCACGGAGCACCTTACATGAATGCGGTTGAATTCTGTCTGGAGCGGCAGCCGCCCGCCCATCCACCCTGCTCTGGTGGAGGGGGGATGTGGAGAAGGTCGTCAAGGCCGGTGAAGTACAACTGCCAGAGGAATCCGTCCAGTTGCCGAAAGCCCCTGAAGACGACGCCAACCCCTCGCGAAACGGCCGCGCCAACGATCCTCCCTCCCAAGGAAATGATTCGAAATTTTTTCAAATCCATGGCACCGAGATGAGGACCGTGCAAATTGTAATTGTGAATAAACTATCTCTCTACCGGGGCTGTCTATTTGTGCATGTATTTAAATTTTTGTTCTTATTATTCATAAATTGTGTCGTTCTGTAGTCGTGCTGTCTCCTTGATGTTTGCACGGTCTGGATTCGCTTGAAATGACCTCATGGTCTCGCGTGCCATCCGTGTAACTCGAGCAGAGGGGTTCAGGGGGTCTCTGGTTCTCCCACCAGAGCCAATAAAACCAGTTTATTGCCACTTTGTTGTTGTTTGGAGTGCATGCATGTGCATGACTTAAATGATATACGGTTCTAATGCACTCCACAAACTCTCGTTAGGTAAGACCTTGATAAAACCCTGACTCACCATAATACCCCACGGACGTCCAAGAGAAGGAAATCTGGATTAGAGGACTGTTTAACAGATACATGTGCTTTCATGTCTTAAGTACTGGACTCTTAGCTTTGAATTGTTGTCATAAAAGTCGCAATCCGTAACATCGTTTTAAGAAGAAGAAGAAGTCCCAGAATTCCACTTGAAACAGCGACTTTTTATTCCCCCGTTCCGTGGAAAGTTTGCCTTCTCCATCTGTTTTTGTCTCAGCCACTGGAGATATTTTTCATCCGAGGGTATTTTTTTTGTGGATATTTATCCATATCAACAGTTTAATGAACACAACTAGCTACGCTGCCTTATCAAATTCACCGTGGCTGCACACACCAATGGAAACAGAGTTTAGAGGAGGACATGCATACGGCAAATATGTTGAATTTCTATTTCTTAAAAAGTGACAGCTCAATAAAATTTTAAATATGGGAATTTTAAAGTGGAAAATCTTACGAATGATCGCTTCAATTTAGATTGAAGTGGTCATTCTGCCCCCAGAGATGTTTAACGTGTAAATTGAATGGGTCTGTCAATGCGTTACATGAACGCACATTCCTCATTCTTCTGGAGTATTATCCATGAACATTGCACATACTGTTGAACTTTGGACGAAGCATTTGCACTTTTTTTGTTCCTGCACAAACTGTACAGCTTTATTAAAGAAATAACAAAAAAAAACAGCCTTATCTTACATATTGTTATATATTTTACTTATTATTTTACATTTATCTTTCATGTATGCACCGTACACCAAGACAAAGTCCTTGTGCGTGTCAACTTACTTGGCATTAAACATGATTCTGAAATCACAGTCAGATGATGATATCTAAGTGGATGAGTTTCAAGATGAAGTCAAGTCTGCGTCTGTGTCTTTATGTACTGTGTGTACTCCGTGTGTATGTGTGCCTGCATTGAGAGCGATCCCATTACATAACGTATGAGCAGGTGCTTCTTGGAGTCTCAAGTTTACAGTTAGTCCTGGGAATATAAATCCTCAATTGCTGAAATAACTTCTGCCAAGACGGTGTGCCTCAGCCCGGCAACCGCTGTTGGCGTCGCATCAAGCTGTTTAATTTCCTTACGTGGTCAATAATTAGGATTTCTTTTCGGCACAGACTTCAAGACCAAAACCTCACATCATCATCGGCGGGATCACACACACACACACACACACACACACACACACACACACACACACAGGGCCTGGGTGTGAGTTTTACATGGAAACTGCTGACTGCGACACATTTGACATTGGATAGCAAATCCCAGCTCACAGAGAATTCCGACTACAGCGGCCAGGCTTTGTTTATGCGGTGCACTTGCGTGCTCTCGGTTCATGCGATGAAGATAAACTACCTATTTGTCATGGTTTGCCATCCGCTAACCGGGCCCACATGTCACCACCAAACCAGACCCAACCCCGCTGTGCGTTCACCTGCTCGATCCCCTTAATAGTCTGCCCGACGGTTTTCTTGGACTACTTAAACCTCCAGTTGTTGCCTCCTCAGCGGTCTGCGGCTACGAAGCCGCTCAGTTGCCATAAAGATTTCAATAAAGCTTCAGTTTAAAGCAGGAATCCATTCCGCAGCAGAAGTTCCCGCTTGTTTTTTCTCTACGATGGCCGTCTGAGACGCTGCGTCGCTGAAGCTTCCAAGAGCTCCTTTTATTTCACGAGTCGCGTCCCGCGGTCTCCTGCGGCCGGTGGGGCTCGTAGCGGTGTGTAGAACCGTGCCGAGGGGCCCCCGCAACTCTGCCGCCCTCGCCGAGAACAGCCTCATCTGCGGATGGTATGGCGAGCAGGTGGACGCCATCGAGAAAACAAACACGGTTGTTGCAGATGTGCGCCGACGAAGTACGAACCGCTCCTGCTCATACCTAAAGCTTAGAGATGGACTTTTAAGGGAATATCTGTATCCAGGCCAAGGAAACTAGACATTTAACATTTGGCCATGCTACTGGCATTGCTGGAAGAACTTACTGAAGCAAAAGTGAAAGAACCATATTGACACTTCTACTTACGAGTATGTAATGATTTTCTTTTAAATGTCCTTGTATTAAAAGTACAAGAACCTGTCATATCCAGTGCCCTGATATAACAGAGGTTATAATTCTGGGCTACGCACTCTGATTTGTTGAGTGGATTGGTTCCTCTTGCTTTGGCTGGAGCGTGATATATACAAATATAAATCTCCTTAACTATAAACTTGAGAACTTTTTATTTCAAGCAAGCTGTAAATAAATGGAAAGCATTACCTTGTAGGTAGCGCCTTCTTTGGCCACTATTGCGGTGTAGAAGAAGACCCGACAATAATGGTTGCCCAGTTGCCCCCGTGCCGAACCAGATTTGGGCCGTTGTCAACCATCTCGTGAAAAGAAAGTGTGGTATACTTCCTAAAGGTTCGAAACTTCCACCAAGGAAAAATTTGTTTTGCTGCCGCGTTGATTTACTCTCTCAAACAAGTGAGAATATTGAAATATGGGTCATAATTAAATAAGATCATTATCACTCAATTATAAAATGATTTGACTTTGGCAACCATTTTGTCAGTCTTGGCAACATACAGCTGATGCATGGTCGCCAACTTGGCCACTGGGCCCTGTAGAATAAAAGAAGCACCAGTGGATGTCCAGTGTTTTTCTAGTCGATATATGTATGTTCTAGTCCTTTCCTGGAGTCCAATAGATATGTATGAATTCCTAACTTATCCCAAATGCTCCCTTGACAGAGGACAGCGTGCTTCAGAGTCAGGTCTAAAGATCTTAAGACTCCGGTGGAGCTTGTCTCTGCCCTCCACCGCAGTTCTCATCTTCCGGTCTGTTTCTAACCCCCCCACCCCCGAAGCCTAGCGCTCTGCCCGGGGTGTCGTCCCATACGTTACTCGCGGTTCCTTGACCACAGGCCGCAGATTTTCTTTTGCATATCACGAAGAGGAAGCGTCCTTCAAAGACGGCCTTTCACGAAGAAACCGCTCCGTCTCACCCGCGGCCGCGAAGGAAAAACCGACATCTCCACTCTTTTTCGTCCCGGAGAACGCCTGGCACGATGCAGGCGAGATCGAATGTTCGCGTGCGTCCTTTCATTTGGCTGCGATATAACTGGGTCCAGATGCCGCGGAGGAACAGGCCCAATTTAAAGAATCATAAAGCTGTTAACGGAGAGTAAAGAGAAAAAGGAAAAAAAAAACAAAAAAACAAGACACGGTGCTCTGGCATGCTCGGCCAGCTCAGCGATTCGAGGACCTTAATGGCTCGGTAATTTGTCTCAGTGGTAACTTCCCCTGTTGGAGAGTGTTTACTTGTTAACATTCCAGTTGAAAACTGTTCATGCCGGGGTAGTTATTAGGGAACAAGACCACGACCCCGGAGAACCCTCGTCCATGGGATGATGGACTCCACGATCACTTGATTTGGAAAGCGTCAATCAAATCAAAAAGCATCACTTCTTTAAAAAAAAAAAAAAATCTATTATTATACATTTATATATATATATATATATATATATATATATATATATATATATATATATATATATCTAAAAGCATCAGTTCTATTAAAGTTCTCAAATATGAAATATTTAATGACAGAAATTAACATTATATCTGATTATTTTCGTACAACAAATCCTAGCTCTTTGCTGTTATATTCATTTCATTTTCATCAATGGAATCAATGAAATATCTACGAGGAAATTTTAATTCACACTTAGACAGACAGACGGATGGACGGACGGACGGACGGACGGACGGATAGATAGCTAGATAGATAGATTTCACTTTCACCCCCTGAGGGTAATTGCAGTGTTACAAGATTGGCAATATACACAAACTCATCGAATAAATATAGGAAAATAGAAATAGTCAGTTGCACATCATGTCTTTGATTTATTCATTTGTACTTCTTTTTATTGCAAACCAGCCTGCTTACTGTGTTGATGTTGTGCTTTGGTCTGTGGACTTTGCGGAATTTGGAAACCAAACCACTTTACCACAAGGCTGAACAGAGTAATTAAACGCTCCGTGCCCCCCCCCCCCCCCCACACACACACACACACACACACACACAAATGTCTATGATCGATCAAAACCAAGTTATTCATCAACTCCTTTTTTAGTCAAAATGCAACAACAGTAAAACAGGTTGAAGCTCCATTTAATAGAATTCTTACTCTGATCCATTGAGACAGGGGCAGAGGGAAGAGCTCCCCGCTCCTTGGACTCTTACTGTAGAGTACACTGCATTTACCGCAGTGTTAATGACCGGTGTCATGCCTCTGCTCATGAAAAAAAAAAAATAAAAAAAAAAAACCCTCTGGTGTGCACAGGCTTTCTTTGTGTTGCTATGGAAATTTCCACTGGCTGAGGCTGAACATAGCAGCGAGTCCAATTGCAGGTACACGGCATAGGGGGGAAAAAGTGCAAGGAATTTCAGTCTTTCCCTCGCGCCCCGAGTCAAAAATGAAATCCAGCTGTTACGTTCACCTGAGCGGTGGACCCCTGCCCTCCTCCAACCCTTTTCCCGCTTCGCTCCGTGTCTTTTCCCCCGGTCTAGTTCATAACGGGGCTTCATCATCTCCCACGTGGTGCTGGTGCGACAGTGTGATACGACGAGATTTCAGTACCACGTCCATGCCAGACTCTGTTGACCAAATCTCACTGACCTTGGATCCCTTTGAGTGGGGAATATGTTCACATTCTGTAAGAGCCCCTTGAACATATCTATACTATGAGTTGGGTCTGGCACAGTATGGGGAAAAGTGTGGGGAATGGAGTGAGCAGACATTAAATAAGATAAATGGAGATAAATGCATGTGCTTTGGCTCATGCTCGCTGAGAACCAATTTTGGTCCTGTCTGTGTGGACTGCTTCCTTTTCCAACAAAAACAAAAAAAAAATTATATAATTATAATTATATATCAAGATCAAGAGATTATTTGTCACATACATACACATACGGTCGTACATATATGCAGTGAAATGTCATGACACCCGGTGATTACGCACAATAAGCTCTATAAGCTCGAAAAATACTCAAATGTGCGTAATCGACACGCGGTACTCGCGCAGGCGGCCGCAGGGGGCGGCGCCACAATCGCGATTTTGGGTTCTATAATTATATAATAGAATTAATTGTCTGTGTTGTATTAAATATACATCTAAATCCTCCTAAATGAAACTTTACCATAACTTACCTCCAGTACTTACCTCACAAAGCTTGCGTCCATGTGTGTATATATATATATATTTATATATATATATACATACACACACCCACCCATATAAATATATATATGTACACACACACACACACACACACACACACACACACACACACACACACACATACAGTGTATATATATATATGTGTGTGTGTGTATAGATAAATAAAGGATCTCTGTCTGTGTCTGTATGAATGGATGTATGTCCTTCGATCATAATGTCCCTCGATAATCCTGACAACTGTTCATCTGATCTACCTCACACTTGGTGGGTGTACTGCTGGGGACCCAAGGACGTGGAGTTATTAATTTGGTGCAATTTGGACACGCAACGTTAATAAACTTTCAATGAACAGTGAGCCAGCGGGGGGCGGGGCTTCAGGGCTCTGCGCCTGAGTCACGAAGAGTCATCAGATTCATCTTCCATTGTGCAAGACAGGACTGAATCATTGTTGTTAAACTGTGCTATGGCCATATATGTGTGTGTGTGTATAAATATATATATATATATATATATATATATATATATATATATATATATATATATATATATATATACATACACACACACACACACACACACACACACACATATATTTATTTATTTTAAAAAATTAACAATTTGTAAATATCAGATTTTTAACCCCACAACACCGATGTGCTACATATACTCCATACATATACTCCATACATATACTCCATACATATACTCCATACATATACCTGATTCACCATCCACTGTACGGCCACCCCCTGTTCTGGTCTTCTGGAATTTATTTACCTCTTGGGGATCGTCTGGCCAGATTCCAGCTTGTTGATTGGGACACTCTGGCTTGTTTCCAGTACCCCCCCAACACACGCACCCACACATGCACGCACGCACGCACACACACACACACACACACACACACACACACACACACACACACACACACACACACACACACACACACACACACACTCTGCACTGTACCATGTCAGTGGATTTAGTGGCGTTTGTCTGTAGTTTATTTAATGGAACGCTCTATATGTGTCAGCATGTGTGTGTGTGTGTGTGTGTGTGTGTGTGTACCGGGACTTATTTAAGACGCAGACAGCGAGAGGCCGCGGACGTTTTATGACACATCGACGAGACGCTAAACGCCGACAGGGAGACGTGGGAAACACAACATGCATTTTTTCTGTAAAAATATGCGATGGGTTGTTTTTGTACCTTTGCTTAAGGGATGAAGCGTCTCAGCGACCATCAACTAAGAGGCTTTCCATGATTGTACTGTACAATATGTTCAAATATTAAGAAAAAGTTGATTGTTTCTTTATGATATGTTGCATTTTAATTTGCTATTTAGAATATCCTCCTCTCTAGGTCTTGCACGGTCACCATATCATTATTTTGTTGTGTAAATTCAAACACCACATAGTAAAAATGTAATTGGTTGAGAACATGAATATGTGGTTTTGCTTCAATAATAGGCAGTAACACACATTTGCTTTTTTTATTTACCAAATTTTAATTTCTGTACATTTAAATAATGAGGAAACTTAATGTGCTCCACATGAAAAAAAACCACAACAAAAATAGTTGAAAAATGTAAATATGGTTAAGTTGAAATATACATTCACATATAGTATATGCATGTTAAAACAAACTTAAAAAAAAACAGCATATACTGTACACCCCCACCCACGTGCATAACACATGTTTACCACACATACACGCTGGAAAACACACACTTACATGTAGTATAGCACCACTTCACCATTGATGCTCTCTGCTGCTTGTTTACATGTGGTGGTGGCCCCAAACCTTTGGGTTAGTGTGATGTATCCCCACTATGGTTCCCAACAGGAGGCCTTCAGTGCACGCACGCGCACACACACACACACACACACACACACACACACACACACACACACACACACACAGGGACAGACATGGCGTTCCATAACCCACGTCCATGGCCACAGCTGGGTCTTTCTGAGACGTTTAGCCATTATGTTTTGACAGATGTGTTCGTCCTGGCCCCGAGCCCCCCCCCCCCCCCCCCCCCACTGCCCACTGGGGGGAGGGGGGGTCTGCGCCATGCGGCTCCAGATGCAGCCCAAACAGGATAACACCACTGGCTCCAGGCGAGAGAGCTGAGCGCACTGTGCAGAGATAAAACGGCAGGCGCCCGTTTGAAGGGGGATCCAGGATCCAGCTCCCAAATATGTGGCGTGTCCAGCGGCGCAAAGGAAAATTAGTTATATAAATAATTATATTCTATGCGTGAACTCAGCTTTGTTGCTTAAAGAGGGTTTAAATATTTTGGCGAAAGACTTCTAAAGTTGTTAGTTGTACTTACGGACGTTCATTGAACCATATTGAGCATCTTGACTCACTAAATTGCTCATTTTTTTAAGGTCGTCGCTGCTTGTCTCTATGGAAAAACATGCAGAACATATTGATTCCACACGTGCATCCACCACCGCTTTCAGTATGCTGTGTTCTCCATGACCTTCAACACTCCTGTCTTAACAAATCTTTCTTAAGAATTATTTTCAGATTGTCGTTTAGACCACGTCATTTCTTGTATTTTTATTTTTATTTTTTGCATTGTTTTTCTTCCTATAATCAGTTTCCTGCCTGGAACCAGATTACAGCTTTCCAAAAAAATTCCGTGTCCTCGGGCGAATGTGATTAAAAGATCAGTTTAACTGCAGAAAGTTCTTTATTCCTGCGCGTGTGCCCCCCCCCCCCCCGCGCTCTCCTCGTCGGGGGCCTCTGGGTCGCTTTTCATAAAGTTCCCGAAACTTCCTGGACGTTCGCAGCGTCTGTAAGCGCTCGGCGTCGGCGCGTCTCACGGTGTTTATGCTCTTCAGGCGACTGGATCCCAGACCGTTTGACACGCCCGACGTGAGCGGCGAGCGGGAGTCGAGGGCGGCCGGCAGTGGGGGGAATGTCGCAGAAAGAGAAACGCTGCCATGTCGCTGTGTTTGCCTCTCCGCTGCATGGACAACACATGGGCGGAAGTTTGAAATACAAAAAAATTAAGAAGAAGAAAAGAAAAAGACGTTGTTTCGTGCTTCGTCGTTTTTTCCTGTTCATGTTTTTAATCGACCACCGGCTTAAGACACAGTTTGCCTCATTTCAGACGCGCGTCGTGCAACCCAAAGATGAAAAGGGAAAGTTTGTCCTTCGGGGACGTTCTTAAAGGCTTAATCTATCTAAATGGGGAGATAAAATACAATATAGAGCCAACACCTCTGACGTTGGTTACATTTTTTGAAATCTTACCAAGTTGTAAGGCACCATGGTTAGTACCATTGATGAAAATAAAAATAAAATATAACTCTAAAATTATTATGCTGGGACCTCAATTTGTTCCCAAAATGTGGTCTTTGTTCCACTGTTTTCTATATTTCCACATTTTTCGTACACCCGACATTTTCACAGTAGTGCTCATGATGCTCAAATTCTGGTGAAATTATATATATATATATATATATATATATATATTTTATTATTATTATTATATTTTTTTTAGGTCATCAAAGATGCAGTGTGTAAAATTTACGGAACGGACTTGGCAGAAGTGGATTATAATATTCATAAGTATGTTTTAATGAGTGTATAATCCCATGGAAATAAGAATGATTGTGTTGACGTCACCTTAGAATGATCCGTTTTTATCTTATCTATCTTTATGTTTCTACGGCAGCCCAGAACTAACAAACCAAACACTGGCTCTAGAGAGGGCCTCTTGCGTTTTTCACGGCCACCGTCTCTTACACGGAAGCTGCCGTGTTGCATCGCCATGTTGCGCCGCCACGGGGGAGGGGTATGAAGTTGGTTGCAATCTGCAACCTTACCACTAGATGCCGCTAAATTCTACACACTGCACCTTTAAGCCTCGTTGATTCGACCAGTTATTCAATTTTTTTCATTCACAAAAATCCTCTTCTCATCACCGATACTGCAGCTGCTCTCTCACAACTGGTAAAAAATGTCAAATATCCTCTGGAACATTAGGGATGTTTTCGCCTCATTAAGCCATTTCGCGTCAAATCTTGTAGTGCAGTGTGTCCAGTCAGACTCAAGACTCTCATTTCCCTCGTGATGATTTAAAGCCCCGTTCTAGTTATACTCGACCTGAGATGCCCGTTTCAGAATGAAATCATACGATGTGAGTCTCACTCACACCCTGTTCCCTGTGCAGGAATCCAGGAGGGTACGGAGTGCACCAAGTGTAAAAATGACTGGGCGCTCCGAGTCGCCATCGCTCTGCTCTACGTGCTGTGTGCGCTGCTCACCATCGCCGTGGCCGTGCTCGGATTCAAAGGTACGTCCGGAATTGATTGGGGAAAGCTCAATCCAAGCATCTTTCTTTTCCTCCCAGAATAAATGATTTTTTTGTCTTCAAATAATACCACGTAATATAAGTACAATATAAATGATGGAACAACTAAAACAACTTACTAAATTGGCCAAATTCAGAGGTTATGATCACTGCATCCTTATGTCCCTCATGTCTCATATCTGAATTAGGAATCCAATTTAGCAAGTCATGTTACTGGTAAAGCTTAGTTGTTCAAATAAATTATTCGTACCTTGGAGATACGGTTTTCTGATTTTTCAAGATCCTGGCACTCCCACGCAACTGCCTCTCCACCAGGAGGTGGGTTTGAGCCACTGTCCATTGGATCGCAAGTCCAACACCTTAACATCTCAGCCACGCTGGTGATGAGGGCTGCCTTCTGGAGCAGTGCTTCTCAACATGGGGTCCGACAACCCCCAGGGATCCCTCAGTTTTAGGGGGGGTACCAAGCAAAATGATTAATAGTTCAACTTCAACATTATTTCATTTACCAGATGTTGGACTGTACAATAATGACTGTTTTGATCATAGTTTCACTGTTATCTCCCCAACTTTACAGCAGTACAGACAGCTGTGGAACTTTGGACTAAATTATATCTAACAAGAAAATTCTTAAGATTCTTCTCAGATTGTGCTCCCAGAGACAAAATATTATCAAATATGAGACCCAAATGCGTGTCAACTCTTCCGTCCTTGACGTGAAAAAAGGTTGAGAATCACTCTTCTAGAGGGTCAGTTGTTTGTAGTATTTAGTAGTTTGTAGTTTATAACTCATTCCTTATGTAGATTTTTGTGAATTCAACAATATTCCCCGTTTGGATACCGACATATCACCCCTTCTCTCTCTCTTCCTACGGTAATACCCTCTGAGGTTCACTGTTTATCCGCCTGTCTTTTTAATGCAAACAACATGCATTAAAACCCCAAACAAGCCACTCGAGGCGGGCGCCGCTCCGCTCCGCAATTTACCACTTGAACAGACACGCCCTTGAGGCAAATCCACCACTCACGCTCCAGCCGCTCTTATCTCCGTGTGTATAACCCTTCACCAGCGCTAGGAAGTGAACTCTTCATGCAACCTCGTCCTTATTGAACAACTCTCACTGTTTCTAATTAGTCTTCACGCTCTGTAGTTCTTCGACACAGGGGCAGCAATGTCCCGTGGACGGAGGAAGCGATTCCAAATATTATCTCGATGGCCATCGCTTGTGGAATGTGGCCAGGCTTTAAACAAATTATAATTCATTATCCAATGAGGAGACGTGAACAGGGCGCCAACCACAAAGTGAATGAAACGGTTACGCACTTTTCATGAAATGGTCCAAATCCAGAACACGCCTTGGCAGCCCCGTGCGCTGTCTTGCGGTGGGTGCCACCGGGCGCACGATGCTCTGGGTTCCACGGGAGCCCACGTGACTTTCCGACGGTTTCGGGTTGTAATGCCTCCCAGATGACCACGCGGCGACCACCCCGGTTTAAACGGCACGCCGGAGCTTTAACGGCTTGGTAGCAATTTGTTGTCTCATGAACCGTGGGTTGACTCACAAATGGACGCCAGTGTCCAAAATAGTTTGATTTTGAAAGTGGGAGAAGACGGCGCAAGACGGATGAACCAGGGTGGTAATATGTCAGATATCAAACTGCAGTGCACGTGTGCCATGTGTGCCAATCACTGTTTCAATATCCTGGCGGTGCTTTGTTGTGTCACATATAAGTCCACTTTGACCTCATTCTTCGGTTAAATATTGTTGCCATATTAGGGACGTCACTGTTAGACGTGTGTGTGTGTGTGTGTGTGTGTGTGTGTGTGTGTGTGTGGGTGTGTGGGTGGGTGTGTAGAGTGGCGATTGTGTATCTCTTCAGGGGTGTTAATGCTCCTTGTTTGGCAGCACTAACCAGCACTAATCCTAAAAATTTACGGTAGGTAGGCTCAAAAGTCCAGTTCAAACTTCAAGCCCCGCTAAAACATAATAAAAAACAACCCATGACGCCCCAATCTCCCATATGGGGACGAGTCGGAAAGGATGTTAAGTGAAGCGGAAAGAGAGGGGGAAAGGAAGGGAGAGAAAGTGAGAAGGGAGAGGAAACAGTACGAGAGTAAGCAATGAACGACAATCTTTGGAAACAATCACTGGGAGCAAGCTCCTTCAGGGATGTCTGGTGTACAGGGTTGGCAAACAAATATAACACGGGGAAAGGAAAAGTCCATTCAAAAACAAATATCGTCACTAGATGAGGATGAGATGGATGAGATGAGGGATGTGCATATTTATATCTGTTATTTTAGGAAATAAAGTAGCTTCTCACAACAGCTTTAGTCAGTACGGTTCAAAGTAATACATTTCAGGTATGATAATTGTTATGAGTGGGATTCTTGGTCTGTAGAGACTACAACTATTTCTGGCCAGGTCGGAGGAGAGACAAAGAAAATAAAAGATTTCGGAGAGAGGCAAAGTCAAAGGGAGGTAGAAAAAAGAAAGATAAAAAAAATAGAAAGCGGGAATGGGGGGTCTTGGACTCCAGCTGACCTTCAAGTAGAACTGTGGTCGCCACAGTTGAGCAACAGTCCTTTGAAATGGACCCTTGCGCTTGTGTTTGTCCCGAAAGCATGTTTTTGTCTTGTGTTCGCCACATCTGGAATGATAACAACCAAAGGGCCTTGGGCCAGATGCACAAAGAAGAAAATATAAATCCAGCCAATAGCCAATGTTTTGCGGCTTTGTGTACATACATGCTGGTTCAATCTAGGATTTATCATGTGCTTTGGGTGCCTGTCTCCCTTTAGAGAAAGACTAGCCAGCCGCAGTTACAGTGAAGCATCTGTGTGCATTAAGTTCTACATTTCAAGGCCTCTTGGTGGCTCAACCGTAAAGTGCATGTACTATATAGAGAGAACGTCTACAGCAACCCGGGTTCAAATCCATTTTCTGCATGTCGCTCTACCCCCATTTCCTGCCTCTCTACGATAAAGAGATAAATCCAGACTAGCTATAGTACTGGTGGTGTTGTGTTAGTATAATCTCTTAGGGTTTTTGTTTTATTCATGAACTAGGTGATGAGTATAAAGGGGCGCCCTCCAGTGTTCAAAACTCAGACTTTACTATCTTTGCGCATGAATTTATATTTTCTTTCGATTTTACCTTACACACAACAAGCAGTTGATGACTCGGTCCACCCCCACTTACACCCGTCACATGCTTGACAAACCACACTTTGGCAGCTTCATAGGTGTTAATTGTTTTGTTTCTGTATTCTGTTTCTCTTGCACTCTGTTTTTCATAGTTGTCCAGAGAATGGATAACGTCACTGAGGGAATGCAGAACTACAGAGGCAAAATCAATGCAGTGGAGACAGACTTAAGGAAATTAGGTGAGCTGCGCTAATGAGTAGCAAATATATTTAAATAAGTTTGTTAGGCACTCTTTGATTATTAACCATGTTTTTGTTTGTGGGTAATATGGATTCATTTTTCATCTTATCCTTTCAGATGATCAGACAGGGGAGAAGTCAGATAATGCTACAAGCGAGATCCAGACTTTCAAGTCTGACCTCCAGACATTACAGAAGCAACTGAATGACATTGCGCAGAGGACAAGCAGCAATCAGGCCATGCTGGATGATCTTCATGTAACTGGAGAAGACATGCAAAATGGCCACATCTCCCTGCAGAGCATTCTAGATGGCAATAGAGCATCCCTGCGAAGGGTTAACCTGACATTAGCCTCGTACAGCGCCATGATTGAAGATCTCCAGACGGACACGGCGTGGATGCAGTCGGAAATCCAAGGCCAGGCCAGAGACCAGGGCCAGACCCAGGTCAACATCAATGCCCTCAACATTACTCAGGCCCAGCAGCGAAATCTGCTCAATACCCTCCAGAAAACAGTGGAGGACACCGGCCAAGCTGTGCAAAGGCTAAAGAATGAATACCAGGGTCTGCAGCAGACTGCGAGACAGACTCAAGCTGACACAGACTGGCTCAAGGAGAAAGTCCAGAACCTCCAAGTCCTGGCAGTCAATAACTCTGTCTTGGTCCGGTCCAATGGGGAAGCAGTGGAGGAGATGGGCACCCACCTCAGCTCGTTGGTCAACCAGATACAGAATGCTTCCTCCATCACGGAGGGACACGACCAGAGTCTACGTGAGCTTATGGACCGCCAGCGAGACCATGATAATACCACCTCGGCCAAGTTCGACATGATGGAAGCGAGGTTGGACAGACACGAGAACCACATGGACCGCGTTACAGGAAATGTCAGCTTTGTGTCGCAGCTCCTGGGCACCATCAGCTCTGACCTCAATGGCCTTAGATCCTGCGCTGAGACCGTGGCTCGCCATTCAGACCTACTGCTAGGGCTGAATGGGAGTGTGGCCGAGGCCAAAGCGGACAGCAATGAGCTGCGATCCCAGCAGGATGAGCTGACAGCTCGATTGGACAAAGAGGTCAGCAACCTGTCAGTGGTCATGGAGGAGATGAAACTGGTGGACAGCAAGCACTCGCAGCTCATCACCAACTTCACCATCCTGCAGGGTGAGGATGGACAAACTACATGAGTCATTTTGTGGAGCATACTTTCCACTAATATAATTTGTAGCTAAAAGTTTCTAAAGAAGAAATGTTTATTTCATCATGAAATGAATGTACAGAATGTGCAAATGAAGGTGTACTTGTCTTGGCCACTTTAAGGAGATTTCATATTTACACCTAAGACTATATTCTGGTGCAAGGATGCATGTGTCTTCTTTCATAATAATAATAATAATAATAATAATAATAATAATTAGTGAATCTGATAATAACTAATTCTGACCACTGATGTTTTCAAATCATAGGTCCCCCAGGTCCAAGGGGCCCCAGAGGTGACAAGGGACCCCAAGGCCCAGTGGGCCAATCAGGGCAGAAGGGTGAGAGAGGGGACATGGGGTTGGCAGGAGTGGCAGGACATAAAGGAGAAAGGGGTATATCAGGACCACCAGGGGCGCCAGGCCCCAAAGGTGCATCTGGGTCTAAAGGTGGTCCTGGGAGTAAAGGGTCCCGAGGATCCGGAGGTCGGCCAGGGACCCCCGGCGACAAAGGAGAGCCTGGTATCCCGGGACTCACTGGCAGGGACGGACAGCCAGGACCTCAGGGGCTACCAGGGCCTCAGGGACCTAGAGGAATGGGAGGTCTTCCAGGGTTTGATGGACCTCGTGGGCCTGTTGGACCGATTGGCGCACCTGGTCCACCAGGGCTTCCGGGACTACATGTTCTAACTCCTCAACCCCCTCAACCTCCCCAGCGTCCCAAACCCCCCCAACCGCCTCAACCCCCCAAGCCGGCAGAACAAACAGAGACCCCCATTTCTCAGCAAGGCCAGCCCCCTGTTGCCACAACCCCAGTGCCTGGTGAGTACAGTACAAAGGGACAGAATGTCTCAGCTCTATTTGATAAAGAATATTTCGAGAATTTCATATCATTATTCATGTATTTCAGGCTGCCCACATCCATGGAGACAATTTGGAGACAGCTGCTACTTCTTCTCTGGTTCGGATTCTACGAGAGTCAATTATGATAGCGCCCAAGCATTTTGTACCAACATCTCTTCGTTTATGCTCATTATCAACAACAATGAGGAACAGGTAGATCGGATCCAATTTCTAAATGATTGATATGAGTCCAAATAATCAAAAAACAGTTTGCAACAAACGATTACTATAGTAACATCGTGGCTGTTCTTTTTAGCAATGGGTGAAGAACCAGATTGCTGGAAAGGGCTACTTCTGGCTTGGTTTGACAGACAGGGGGGAGGAAAATGTGTGGAAGTGGGTCGATGGAACCATTCCAGAATTCACGTGAGTGATTTTTTTTAAACCCGCCTTTCAAGGTATAACCAATTAACTTTGCGTTGGCTACAAGCTTTAGTTAACCAGTTAACTATCCGTCATTCAATTAAGGAACCATAACCCAGGCACAATAAGAGCGTTTTGTGCTTGGTTATTTCACTTTGATTTCGGTTGCCATTTCAGGAGGTGGAAGCCAGGCCAGCCTGACAACTGGGACCATGGCCATGAGGAGGGAGAGGACTGTGCCGGCCTGATCCACGAGGCCAACTGGAACGACTTCTTCTGCACTGACCTCATCGGCTTAATCTGTGAAAAGGCCTCTAGCTGTCAGTAGACGACCCTTTCTCCCATCCCTCTATATTATTGTTCAAAGCTCTCGATAAAAGTGCCTCATTCCCATAAATTGTTGTTTCCCCAAATCATTTTCACCATCAAATGAGTTGTTGGTGTTGAAATCTCCCTCTCTCTCTCTCTCTCCATAGTGAGGATGCCGGTTTTATAGCATTCATCCCCAGAAGAAAACAGAAGATCTGTCTCTGGGAAAAGCTGAAACTGAAGACAATCAAGGAATGGTGGAGGTCTCAGAGAGCTCTTTTAGATGACGAGAGGACGCCAATAAAGCACCTGGCACCCCGGGCTAGTATTACAGAGACAAGGACTAGTCCTTATATCACTGTTTCAAAAGACATTTTGCTTCGCCAAGAGAAAGCGCGGGAATCCCCCTCAACTGTTGTACTGAAATAATGTGTACTGAAGGTAAAATGAGAATGTTGTCATTTCATTAGACTATACTTAATCCTGCTATGGTACAGAGCTGTTGTATAGGTTTGTGTGTAAATAATACTTAACAAAGATACAGTGTTGGTGAGGATAGAATTTCATATCTTAACTGATAATGTTGTTTACCTGTTTACCTGTCAGTTTGTGATTGTTACAAAATATGAATAAAGCGGTACTATTTTTATAATGTCTCAGATGTCCACATGCTCAGCAGTATGTTCAGCTCTTCCGGGTTTTTGGAAACGTCACAGGCCCTTGTTGACTTGAGTTATTGCAATTCCACATGAGCAAACATACAGTGACACAAGTGTCCTTTGAAATTGAAAACGCCAAAGGATGTTGACGTAAACTGAACAATGGCATGAACGAGGCTGCTGTTAAAGGAGCAATAGACAACCTTTTTTTTTTTTGCATTTACTTTATTACGAAGGTAATGTGGATAGCAGAATGTAATGACACCATGGGCGCTTCGATTGTCTCCTTATGAGTCTCGATTTCACTATGCAATACGGACTGCCGCCGGGTACGAATCGATTCATGACGTCGCAGGAGGTGCGTCAGCCAATGCACAAGCGGAAATGGCGGACGGTGGAGCGATCTACTCCGCATACGTCACAAGCCCTTGAATATGAAGACCACGCATTGAAATCGGCTGAGAGGTGCAAAACGTTACAGCACTTCTAATCCAGAAGAAACGCAGCTCCCCTTGACTCGTGTTTGTTTACAGGCCAGTCTTGCCCGTACCAATATGGCGGCCACGTTGACGTATCGCAGCAACAGTCAGAAGCGGTCGACGTATGCTGTCTTTGTATACTGTGTATGTAAATAGAATTAAAGTAAAAATTGCGATCGTTTCGAGTTACCTCTTGAGTAAGCATGTGGTTTCAGTGATGTATGCCGGCACAATATGATTTGGCCATCGAGTTCCATGAAAAATGTGAGTTTGTTAGTTCTGATCAATTTCAAAAGTGTTTCTCTGGTTTTTGCAAACACATTCCTCATAGCGTGAGCACTGTAGAGTTCTTGTGTTAAAGCGGCAATCGGTTAAAAAAAAAAAAGAAAGTCATATTTGATATCTATTCCAGATTGATCTAGCTGCTCCGAGAAGGAGCCGTCCCCCCGCATTCTGCGTTACGCGCCCCTCTTGTTTCCACTGTCGGCGGCGGGGCCCGCCTTTCCGCCCTCTCCCGCCGCTGATCGTCAACGTGTTTCCGACCGTGACGTTTTCGTTTTTCAACCGCACGGTGCCCGCGGGGGTCCCCGCCGGGGAGGACGACCGCACGACGCCCGGCGTCGATTCACACCAACAGCCGGAGACGTTAACGCCCACGTGACCGCGGCTCGCCTGGTTCGACTCTTCGTTTTATTTTATTTTTTAGAGCCGTTCGAATCCCCGACCGAGCGACGAGGTCGGTTCAGGGTCAGAGCGGTCGGTTCAGGCGGAAGGGGGCAAAGTGTGGACCTCAAAAAACCGTTTAGCCCCACTCGCAAAAGTCATTTACTCGTGTCAAAATCATTCATTTCCGATTGATTCGGCTTTTTGTTTCCCTTTTGCCTTGGAGTTGGTGGGTGGAAGATTCCAGAGGCTCGCGTTGAACGTGTCGTTCGCCACGAACGAATCGTTCTCGGGGTCGCGCACCCGCTGGTGCCGTCCGCCCCGCTTACCCAGAATGCTCTGCGTGTTGCCGTCCGTAGGAGTGACTGCGCCGCGGAGCGTCCGAGATCCGTCAGGTTCGCGCTACTATGCATTTTATTGTATGAACTTATACAACGACTGAAAGGGGAGAAGGCGGGAGACACCAGCGATGCCGCTCTTCACGACGAACCCGTTCGACCAAGATGTCGGTGAGTGGAGATCAAGCCGCCGTGGGCTGCTAGTTGCTTAGCGGCTAATGCTAGCATGCTAACGCGGATCCACTACGCCAGCTCGACTGTGCGCCTGCGACAACGCTCCCCGCGCAGCCGTCAGTACGACCTGTTCGCCCCCACCTGTTCTCGCCGTGTCACTGTCCGGTTTAGGTCCCGGACTATTTCAGCCCCGGGTCCGTGTGTTGGGATGTCAGCTGTTTGTCAGCCAGTTAAACCGGTGTAAACAAATGACGAATTTCACTTTGGGACGACATAGATGGATGTCGTTCGACTAGTGTCAGAGCATCCCTATAGAAACAATAGTCAATAAAAGTAAAGCAATAATAATAAGACATATCTGATTATTTGACAACACAGCAAACCCCCAAAACTCCCAAAAGATTGGGAATATAAAATTAACCAAAAAAATTGAAGTTTGGCAATATACAAAAAAGCCATAGCAGAATTACAGATAACAAGGTAAAGCGCAATTTAACAAGGTAAAGCGCAATTTAAAAGACTGCTGCCACGTTGCACTTACAGGAACCACTAATGCATCTCCAATATCTGCTTGGATTTATTGAGATCATTTTAACAGCTTACAGTAGAGCTACACCAGCTATCAAGCTTGTCATATCGCAGATCCTATGTAAGTGGAAGTAGATGTGGTTGCATGTGAAACCACATTGGCTTCCACTGTTTCCTCATATCACAGAGTGCTTCACCTCTTTATTTGCCTTAGTCTTTCCTACAGATCACTTCCCTAATGTACGCACACTCACTTGAGTATGTGATAGTTGCCGTTTTTTTTCTGTCGAGGTTTTGTACTACATTTGAAACCCTTCTGAATGAACAACCCTTGACTTTCCTTTTTGTTTTTATCCTTGCAGAGAAAGCGACCAGTGAAATGAACACGGCCGAGGACTGGGGCCTCATTTTGGATATCTGTGATAAGATAGGGCAGTCTCGCACTGGGTTGGTCCCTTCTTATTAAATTTGCCCTTGTTCTTCACAACTATGATCAAATCAATGTACAAGTACTCCTCACTTAACGACTGAGTTCCGCTAAGTACTAAGTTTTCAGCCATTACTTGAAGGTCCCGTTTCAATTGCTCAACTCACCGTGGTACGCTGTAAAAGAGCTTGAGATAGATGGATTTGACCAAATAGCTTAAGAAGGCTCAACAGGGCAGGACTCTAACTTTTAGAAGTGATTGCCAAGTAGGAAACCTTGCATCAGCTTTTGGTGGCCAAGACGGAAAATGGTATTTTTAATCATTGTTTTGTTTCATTGTTTATTACAACCCATGTTTCAATACAGTGGTACCTCAACTTACGACTGCATCTACTTACGACTAATCTAAGATACGAGTAGCGGTAGTCGCGAAAATTTGTATCGACTTGCGACCGACTGCTCCAAGATACGACCGTGGAAATTTGCAGTTGGCGCATCGGCGGCCAGTCAGCAGTCAGTCAGCGGGCGACCTACATCGTGTATTCACGTAGTTCGTGTCTTATCGATATTTTTTTCATATTTACTGTGTTTGGGGGAAAAAGAAATAGGCAATGATTTCCATTGAAACTTAGAAGGAAATCATAGAAAAATATGAGCATGGTGTATATGGGAAAAATTGCTTCGACATACGAACGTTCTTATAGAAGGAATTACAGTCGTAAGTCGAGGTACCACTGTATTAGGAAAGGGGAAAACATACAAATGAACTGAAATACATTTTTGGGTAATATTGTTTTTAAACAGTATCTTGTTTTAAAATAAAAAATGCAATCATCAGTATCTTGACTGAAGTCTAACTAGATTCTCTTTGTACAGTTTGAACTTCAGGTACTCCTCACTTAACGCTAGTGTAGTGAGTACTGACAGACTGGGAACGAGACTGAGACTGAGAACAGTGATGAGATGAGATGTATATAGTATACCGTATTTTCACGACCATAAGGCGCACCGTACTAAAAGGCACAGTCACAGTTATGTGTGCCATTACTGTATTTAACACACACATAAGGCGCACCGGATTATAGGGCGCAGGTTTTATATACCGGTACATATCCTCTACTACGTTTAAATACCTCTACTGCGTATTTAAAAATAGAGCGGGAGCAAAACTGAGTATGTTTGTGCTTTATTCATGTATTTATTACAAAGTATTAATCAAACCCATCGAAGTCATCATCCTCTGTTTCTGAATTAAACAGCTGCGCTAAATCAGACATGCCAGTTTCCCCTTCTTCGCTGTCAGAGTCACTTTCCGTGCCGTGCGGCTCCTCGGAAATGATGCCGGCTTTTGCGAAAGCTCGAACAACAGTGCCAGCAGACACGTTAGCCCAAGCATCTACAATCCATCCGCAAACTGTGGCGTAACTTGCCCGGCGCTGCCCTCCACTTTTCATGAAACTGTGGTCTCCGTCGGTCATCCATCGCTCCCACGCCGCTCGCAGCCTTACTTTGAACGGCCGGTTCACACCGATGTCGAGCGGTTGAAGTTCCTTTGTCAGACCTCCCGGAATAACAGCAAGCACAGCGTTCATTTGTTTCACCTTGTTTTTCACATCGGCTGTGAGATGGGCACGCATGGAGTCACAGATTAACAGCGATGGTGATGCGTGGAAAAAACCACCTGGTCTCCTTACATACACCTCCCTCAGCCACTCTTTCATCATCTCCTCATCCATCCAGCCCTTTTCATTTGCCTTAATAACGACTCCAGCTGGAAAAGTCTCTTTAGGCAAAGTCTTTCTCTTAAAAATCACCATAGGCAGCAGTTTCTGTCCATTTGCGTGGCAGCCAAGCACAACAGTAAACGACGCCTTTTCATACCCCGTTGTGCGTATCGCTACCGTGCTGGTCCCCTTCTTCTCCACCGTGTGATTCACCGGGATGTCGAAAGTGAGCGGCACCTCGTCCATGTTGGTGATGTGGCTTGGCTGGATGCGTTTGTCGGCGATGTGTTTGCTGCAGTAGGAGTGGAAGCTCGCCAGCTTTTCATTATAATCCGCCGGACGTTGCTGCGCTACTGTAGTCCTGGTCCGGATGGAAAAATGGCACCGTTTCATAAAACGAAAGCACCACGACGGACCTCCTTGAAAATGTTCAATTTTCATTTCTTCCGCTAGCGTTACTGCTTTTAGTGGAACAGTGACCGTCGAAACGCTCGCCCCACTCGTTCTTTGCTCGATGATCCACCGCTCGAGTCTTTCCTCCAACTCGGGCCACCTCGCCTTATGTCCGCGGAAACTCAGCTGCGTCTTCTTCACCTGTCGGAGTTCGTTTTCCATCTTCCTCCACTTGCGAACCATCGATTCATTAATCTTGAATTCTCTCGCGGCTGCTTGATTTCCATGTTCCTCTGCGTAGCTGATAGCCTTCAGTTTAAACTGTGCTTCATAGGCGTGTCTCTTTGCCATTTTAAGGGTTGTTAAGACAACAATGTTCTGCATAAAGCACATACCTGTTCTTTTATACACAATCCACGCCCACACTTCCCCCTTTAACGTTCTCATGGTGGTCTCAACAACGTCCGCAGTAACAACACACATAGGGTGCACCGCACTATAGGGCGCGCCGCACATTTTGAGGAAAAAAAAAGACGTTTATATGCGCCTTATAGTCGCGAAAATACGGTATATAGTGTATATAGTATAAAATGGTTGATGAGCGATGAGATGCTTGATACTGAGAAGCAGTGGTATTGTACGCAGTGTACAATACAGACTGTTAGAGAGCTGGTCGTAAGTCCAAACGTTCGTTAAACAGGTAGGTCATTAAGTGAGGGGTATCTGTATGCACTTTTGTATTTTAAATTTGAATTTACTCTGTTGTATTCTTAAGATTCTTATGATCATTTTGATTTTCATCATGTTCCAGGCCCAAAGAATGTCTTCGCTCAATAATGAGAAGAGTGAACCACAAGGACCCCCATGTGGCCATGCAGGCGCTCACCGTAAGCCAGTTTACAAGTTATTTTGATTATATGCCCCTCTACCGTAATGCAAGCCAGTACAGTAACTTATCAGAACAGTAATCTTGAGTACTGGGGTCCCATGACCCACAGGGGTCTACAACAAAACCAAGAAGAGGTTATTGTCACAGAAATCTTAAATAGGAATTTTCCTTAGTAATTATTAATAATTGTTAATAATTTATGGCAACTTAACTGAAAACTGTTTTTTTACAGGACTCTTTACGATTCTGTCTACCTATTGGGTCAACTATGAATTTATTTTAGCATGTTCTCTCGAGTTGATCGTTGACAACTGGAAAAATATTAGTGCAAATGAATTGCGTGTATACACATTTTATTGGGATATCTTGTTCTTGTTACATACACCAATCAGCCATAACATTAAAACCACCACTATTGCCACTAATATTGTGTAGCTACCCCTCGTGACGCCAAAACAGCTGTGACCTCTGAATGTGTCCTGTGGTATTTGGCACCAAGACCTTAGCAGCAGATCCCTTAATACAGTTTTTACACAGAAATTAGCAGGTTTATCCTGGGTAAACCTGCTAAAATAGCCAATTAAAGCCTTTCACATTGCCAGGAGAAAAGCCTTTTAAAATTGTATTTATTTGATTATTTGTTTGTTTATTTATTTATTTTTAGCTGGTCGACCCAGATGTTTACAACAAAGCCAATCAGAAGTGGAGCCTATAAAAACCTGTCTATTGCAGGGTCATTTGACCTGGGACTGAAACCTGGGTGTTTCCTTCCCACTGATGAAAAAATGTGTGTTACCAGGTTTTTCGCTCAGTGGGAAAGGGGTACAAGTCCTGTAAGTTGCGAGGTGGAGCCCCCATGGATTGGGCATGTTGTTCCATCACATCCCACAGATGCTTGCTTGAATCGGGCCCTAACCTGGGCCATCCACAGGATGTAGAAGAAATCGTGATTCATCAGAAGACGTCACCTTCTTCCATGGTCCAGTTCTGATGCTCACGCGCCCATTGTAGCCGCTTTCAGCAGAGGACAGGGGTCAGCATGCGCAGTCTGATCGGGCTGTGGCTGTACAGCCCCATACGCAGCAAGCTGTGATGCACTGTGTGTTCTGACACCTTTCTATCACAGCAGCATTAACTTTTTCAGTAATTTGTGCTACAGTAGCTCTTCTGGGGGATCGGACCAGACGGGCTAGACTTCCCTCCCCACGTGCATCAATGCCCATGCCCATGACCCTGTCGCCGGTTCACCGGTTGTCCTTCCTGGACCACTTTTGGTAGGTACTAAGCACTGCATACCGTGAACACCCCACAAGACCTGTCGTTTTGGAGATGCTCTGACCCAGTTGTCTAGACATCACAATTTGGCCCTTGTCAAAGTGGCTCAGATCCTTACGCTTGCCCATTTTTCCTGCTTCCGACACATCAACGTCAATTTGCTGCCTTTTATATCCCACGCCCTTGACAAGTGCCATTGGAAAGAGATGAGCAATGTTATTCACTTCACCGGCAGTGATTTTAATGTTGTTGCTGATCAGTGTATGATTTGTAAATAATTATTATCAGTGTTCCAATAGGAAAACTTATTGTCATTTCTGGAATTCCTATTATTTATTTTTCTCCTGTATTTAGTCTAATAACTCGTCCATACATTGGTAACTTTTTGTCCATTTTGGCCCACGCATAGTTAAGGCCACATGTAACCTTGCCACAAATAAGGCCAATGATTGACTAAATTGCTAAATTATTAGGCAATCAATTAAAAAAAAAAAAATTGGGGTAAAAACATTAAATTTGCTGTGAAATTGGGACACAGTAATAAATCTACTTGAAATGTATTAGGGCAGCCAGAACAATGATCGTAAACTTTTCTACCAAGTGCCGTGGTGATATCTTTATATTTGAAGAAAATCAGTCCACAACCAAAAATACAAAGGCTATACCAAGGGGGGCTCTGTGCCTGAGAGGTCACTGTTTGCCCGCATTACAGACTCTGCCTTTAAAGTGAGCTCTGGCTGCGGACCAGCCCACGTACACCCAGTGTTAATAAAAATGACCAATGTTTATTTTTATTGTAGATGTAGTCCCGATGCGAGCCTGTGCCCTACGGAAGTCGGAACACACTTTTAAATGACGTCTTGTGGAGCTAATATGAGTGATGATCCAGCTACTGGATTGCTTATTTCTCGCCTCAAACAGCCCTGATGATTCCTCTCTGTGTGTACAGCTACTAGGTGCTTGTGTTTCAAACTGTGGGAAGATATTTCACCTGGAGGTCTGCTCCAGAGAGTTTGCGAGTGAAGTAAGCAACGTCTTAAACAAGGTAAACAGTCATTTATTTACTGACTGTTGTTTTGGTGTTTCGGTGTTATGGTTGCCCTGCACCCAGCCGCTTCCTCTAATCATCCGCTATGGTGTGTTTGTCCCTCAGGGTCACCCGAAAGTCTGTGAGAAGCTGAAGGCCCTGATGGTGGAGTGGGCGGAGGACTTCCGCAACGATCCTCAGCTCAGTCTCATTTCAGCTATGATCAAGAATCTGCGCGAGCAAGGCGTCACCTTCCCCGCCGTGGGCTCTCAGGTGGGCGGATCCCCCTCCGTGTCAACCAGGATGAAACATGCCGATTCCTGCCTTACGTGGTCTGCTCAGCTTCATGAGGTTTAATGTTTCGTATCGCTTTGGCAATGAAGATTGATTCTCAAATTTTGAAACTGTATAAATACCCACGCGTCACAAGATTGATACCGGCTCTTTTTGAGAATCCTTAATTTAGAGTCCCGACAGGACTGCTGCCCCACTTCTGTTTCCCTTTCTCCTCATTTACTCATTATAAAAATTGTAGAGCCGTCGCAAATACCTTAATCTGCAGTGTTGATCAGTGGTTATAGGAAAAGAACAGCTAAGCTTTATCTAAACGCTAATATACAAGGTTGTATGTTGCCTTCTAATTATTCTTCCTTTTGATGTTGCATGAAATGGCAACTCCATTTTGGAGTTGTATAAGCCCCTAAGCTGCCAAACCTTTCAATTTTGCACATGTGCTTCTGGGTGCATTTCAAAACAATATTTTGTTTTCTGTGAGATACATGGTCTGTTTGTCCCCGTGGTTTTGAAAATGATATTTAATAGAAGTATCTTTTTTACATATTGTAGTATTTTCAAAACACTGATATGCTCAATGCTAGGTTTTAAGTTATTGGTGTTGACTATGTGTTGTTTTGTGGAACAGCTTAACCCCTGGCTCAATCAATGTTTTTAGGCTGCAGAACAAGCGAAGGCGAGTCCAGCTTTAGTGGCGAAGGATCCCTCCACCTCAACCAACAAAAAGGAAGAGGAGGACCTGGCTAAAGGTGAAACCAATGTCCGGATGACATTTGTGCCAGTATTCTTACCTTTTGGATCAATGACATAATACAAACTCTCACAATACAATAGCGGTAATTGACACAGTGTTTGCATGTGACAGCCTTAGCCTCCCCACAATTAAGCCCCCGAGTCTCTAAAGTCTCTGTCCTTGTGCAGCCATCGAGCTGTCGTTAAAGGAGCAGCGGCAGCAACCTCAGACGACACTGTCGAGCCTCTACCCGAGCGCCTCCGGCCTGCTGTCCTCACACAAAGCCGACGGCAGGAAGGTCCGCGCAATCTACGACTTTGAGGCTGCAGAGGACAATGAGCTCACCTTCAAGTCAGGAGAGATCATCACCATCCTGGATGATAGGTGACCGGAAAAAAAATAGGGATGTGAGGGGCTTGTTTGCCTATTCTGGATCTGTTTAAAATCGGATTCAAATTATTATTTTTTTTTTATAAATAATTTTTACAAAGGCGGCTCCGGCTTAAGGGAATCCGCCTTAGATGGAATGTCTTTTTTTAAGATTTAAATTTGCCCTGGGTGGCACAACATACAAATTCTCACCATGCTTGGCTCTTAATGTTATTACCAAAGTGAGACGTTTCTGGGTCGTATTTAACAAATACGTTATAGGATCAAGCTATTATTCTGTCTTGTATTCATTAAAAAAAAAGGAAGCTGGCTCTCAGACGGGAGCCAGCTCCCATTGTAAAAGCCGGCAGGGCCGACTCGCTCACATGCACATACGTAATTATTTTCTCCCTATGTGTCCGTGTTCCCCATTTCTCCAAACAAAACAATTAGAAATAATGTTTTATTTTAGATCATATTTTTTTATTTGTTTTCACTAATTGAACGAAACAAAAAAGGGCCCTGTGCCCCCCCCCCACCGCCGTGTTCGTGCGCTGTGTGCATATGTTCCGTGTCTTTTTTTTAATTCCTGCTTTACAAATCACAGACTGGCAAATAGTGTGATTTAAGATTTGACTGAGAAAACAACTTTCGATGTGTGTATGAGCCATGAACTGCAACTGATAGAACCATCTGCCTCTGTAAGGGCAGATCGTGGAGACATTTTAATCGCTCACGATCTAATATCGTCATAACGCACACCCCTATGTCACGCTATCCAAGTATGCTATCCATCTGAGCTTTAGCTTCTCCCTGTCTCCCAGCGGGCTCTGCTGCTGTGTGCAGTTGTCATGGCTCTTCACACGCAGAACGTAGACCCAGCTTAAAAAATCATCATCATAAGCTTCAGTGGGATATTATTTGATATTTTTCAGCCTGATGGTGCATATCTGAGTAAAGCGACGGTGTATATCGTACTGCAATATTTGTCTCATCCCTAACACACACACTCACATACAACATAGCATGGTAACAGAAGTGGGTGGTAATGCAACATTACCATTAGATGCGAGCTGCTCTGAGTTTACGCCAAAGAAAGAAGATTGCCCTTACATACATACCAATAAAGAAGGAATCCTCTTCAGCCTGTTTATTTTTTTTGTTTTTAGGTTTTTTTAATGGCCAAAACACGACCTTGCTCTATCATAAACTATTCTACAGTTTCAATAGTTGGAACAGGTCTTCCAGGTCCAAAAATATTTCACAAATCTAAATAGCGGCTCTCAATACTGGATCCGTTTGAGACCACTGCAAATTTTGATGTTAATCATGAATAATTTGTGTTGCTAAGTAACTTTCCTGTTGTGGGACTTGAGAAAAGTTGGCCGAGGGAAGCCTCGTTGCCCTTAAGCCAGAAGCAAATAGCTTGAAAATGAATGCTCTTCTAATTAATTTGGGGGCTGACCTTTAAAGGATTCCCTTTAGCTTTCAGAAATGGTTTAAAGCATTCATTGTAAAATGTTGTGAAACTTATAAAGAGCCAGGCCGAAGTATTTTTTTTCTCAGTGGTACAGCATTAAATCCATATACTCTTATTTTGCTGTGTATTACAGATGAGCTGGAAGAGGGAAACAGTCTAGTTCTAATGGTAGTTTTTTGTTTTGCTTTATTTTGTTTTTCTGTCCTTGGCTGCAGTGACCCCAACTGGTGGAAAGGGGAAACGTACCAGGGAGTCGGGCTCTTCCCCTCCAACTTTGTCACGGCTGACCTTACCGCAGAGCCTGAGATGAGTGAGTGCGTACACACACACACACACACACACACACACACACACACACACACACACACACACACACACACACACACACACACACACACACACACACTCCGGTTTCATTCACCATCATGGTATATGACCAGTATTACAAATCCTTCTCTTAAAATGGTTGAAGGACCACTGGCTCTCCAAAATGGACAATAAATAAAATGAAACCATACCATTCTCAATCAATAAAGTTCACTGAGTAATATAAGGGGAGGAGAAAAAAAAAGGATTTGTTCTTCTTGGCGGCCGGAATCTTTAGACGGTGACTCTGGTATTAAGGAGTCCTGTGCCTCTCAGGTCATGTTTAACTCCGTAGCACAGTAGATGCAGGCTGTCCCGACCGATTATTCCTTATTGTAAATCCACAGTTAAAACGGAGAAGAAGTCTGTGCAGTTCAGCGAGGACGTCCAGGTGGAGACCATCGAGCCGGAGCCCGTGTATATAGATGAGGTAATGGAGCGTGCACGGCTCAGCCTCATTAAGCTGTCAAGTGTTGCATTAATAAATGACGAGGTTCGTTCCAAAAATGGGAGAGCCTCAATTTGGATGGAGAAGCGTCCACTTTTACTAAACAAACAATACAGTAACATTCAGACAAATTGTGGTTCATTCTTTATTTATTTTTTTTATTTGACGACATTATTACAATTTTATCAGACTAGATCTTTTCAATATCCAAAATGTATTTTTTTTTTTTTTCTTTGAACCATTTTTAGGAGAAAATGGACCAGCTCCTGCAGATGATCCAGAGTGCAGATCCCACAGACAACCAGTCAGACGCTGTGGAGCTCTTACAGCTGGAAGGTGAGAGAAACAAAACTTTACCTCTCGTTTCCACCACATTATTTTTATTTTAAAGTGGGAGAGTTGATTAATTCTGCCTTGTTTTATTCTGTTTGTTTTGCATTTCTAGGTGCCTGCAACCAAATGGGGCCCCTCATCGACCAGAAGCTGGAGGACGTAGACAGGTGCTCTTTTCACTCTTCTTAAACACGTTTGTTAAGCCTAGAAAGTCCAAGTTCAAATTGCCGATGCTCTATTAGAGTTGAGCCGTCATTTGTTAGGATAAGTTTTAACTGTTTGCTTTACCACAGATGTTTTGTCCTGTGATAAAGGCTTAAAGCCCCATTCCTCCCCCCTCCTTATTGGGGGGAGGACTCCTGTCGTCGCTCCAGACTGCATAGGTACCTGCACTCTGTCGCGCGTGGGGCTCTCGTGGCTGGGGGGCCGGGCGGGGGCGCCATCTGCCGCCCTCTGTTCTGTTGTCCTCATGAGCGGCGGCCGGGAGCTGGCCATGGGCCTGGTGGGGCACAGAGCTGCCCAACATGGCGGAGGCGTAGAGCGGGCAGCTCTACACCCGTGGCTGTTTATTGTGGGTTGGGTGGCTCCGGCTACGGCAGGTGGGCGTGCTGTGGCATTGTCAGGTGCGGGGAAGGGTCCATTTGGCTGCTGCCGGCCTGTTGCGCCCCTGCTATGATCTGGATGCGCTTCTCCTATCTCTCCCAGTGCCAAAGTTATACTCGGCACATACACCACCCAATAGCCAGAAGGGGCCGGCCCCTCAGGGGCTTGCTGTTGTGGGTTTGGGTTGGGGTGCGGCGGGTGGTGGAGGGCCCATATATCTGGTGGTGGTCGGGGGGTAGTTGGTTTACGTCCAGGTGGCCTGTGGCTATGTGGATGGGGGCCCGTGGCTGGATGGGGCATCTGGTTGGCTGTGGTAGGGTGGGGCGGGGCGCGGTTTGGGTAGGGTGTCGGTCTCTCAATGCGGGACCTGGCTCCAGGCCTGCGCTCCGTGCCTGGCACCCACGGCCCGGGTTCTGCGGCTGCGTCTTGTGCATGCACATGGGGGTGGGTTGTACACTACTCACAAAAAGTTAGGGATATTTGGCTTTCGGGTGAAATTTATGGAAGATGTAAAAAGTTCACGCTACAGTGTTATTATATCAGAAAGTAGAGCATTTAAGTAGAAACATGCAATGGTGATTTCCTCTTCTCAAACAATTTATTGAAACAAAAGCCAACAACAGTGGTGGGTTTACCACAACAAAAAATGTCAATGTCTCAATAACTTGTCATGTGCCCTTGAGCATCAATTACAGCTTGACAACCACGTCTCATGCTGTTCACAAGTCGACTTATTGTCTGCTGAGGCCTGGCCCCCCACTCTTCTTGAAGGGCGGCCCTCAGGTCATTGAGGTTCTGGGGTACAGAGTGACGAGCCTCTACCCGGCGACTCAGCTGATCCCATAGGGTTTCTATGGGATTTAGGTCTGGAGAAAGTGCAGGCCACTCCATTTGAGGTGCCCCAGTCTCCAGCAGCCGTTCCCTAATGATGCGACCTCCATGAGCTGGAGCATTGTCGTCCATGAAGATGAAATGAGGCCTGTGTTGTTCATGCAGGGGCACAATGACTGGATCAATGATGTTATTCAGGTAGTACGGGCTTGTCACTGTACTATTCACAAAGTGTAGGGCAGTTCTGTATTGACTAGACACACCAGCCCCCGCTGTAACACCACCACCACCAAAGGCTCGTCTGGTGACAACAGTGGCTTGTGCATGGCGCTCTCCTTGACGTCTCCAACATCGTGGTGGCCATCATTTCTGCTCAACCTGAATGGACTTTCATCAGAGAACAGCACTGAGGCCACTGGTCCCTCGTCCAGCGTCAATGCTCCCTGGCCCCTGCAAGACGATGATGCCTGTGCCTGGTGGTGTGGTCAGGTACCCTTGCAGGTCGTCTAGCACGCAGACCACGCTGATGTAAACGGTTTTGAATGGTCTGATGTGAGACTTGAGTGCCTTTCACCTTCCTTAAATGTGCCTGGAGTTGAGTGGCATTCATCATTAGGTTCCACAGGGCACTGTTCACATTGAAGCGGTCTTCAGTGTGGGATGTGGCCAAAGCACGTCCACTTCTATGCCTTTCTGTGACTAACTCTGTTGCAACCTGCTGATGACACTCTAAGCTCTGTGGCCACTTCCCTCTGAGAACATCCTGTTTGAAGCCTCGCAATGGGAGGTACTGTTGATCAATTGTTAGGTGTCGTCTTGGTTTCATGATGTCAAAATGTGAACAGCATGATGAAGATGACTGTTTAAATACCAGTTCTAATTGAACCAGGAAATGTATTGGTCGATTCATGGATCAAACATCTGTTGTGAATTTTGCCGTTCAGCTCCTTGTTTGAGAACAGCAAGTTGTGCAAAAAGTACTGAACCATTGAACAGTTGGACATGTGCATTCACAAGTTTAGAGAAGGTCAAGTTTAGTTCACCTGTAAAGGATATAGTGCATCTTAGGTTCATCCTGAAATTTCACCCGAAAGCCGAATATCCCTAACTTTTTGTGAGTGGTGTATGTGTGTGCCTCAGGGGAGCGGGGTCTCCTTGTGCTCCCCAGGATTGGGTTATGCCGGGCGTGGGTGTTGCTCCGCCGGCTTCCGGCTTCTCTGGGGGCTGGGGGGTCTTCTGGCGCTGCAGGGCAGAGTGCTCTGGGCTTTCCTGCGGCCGTGGGGTGTCTGTACGGCCAGGGGACTCAGGTGGCTTCGGGGCCTTTTCCACTGCTTGGAGGCGCCACGATATAATACCGACCTTATACACCAGAACTGATTGGTATAAGTCTCGTACACTTACTGGTGGACACTTCACACGCACACACACATTCACACATCACTGTGATTTTGATATTTCTGCTAATGAAATTAAATCAGAAGACTGATTTACTGGTTGGTTTGGGGTTTTCCCAGGAAGCACTCTGAGCTGTCTGAGCTGAACGTGAAGGTGATGGAGGCGCTGTCTCTGTACGCCAAGCTGATGAACGAAGACCCCGTGTATGCCATGTACGCCAAGCTGCAGAGCCAGCAGTACTACATGCAGCAGCCCGCCAGCGCTGCCCAGCAGGTAATGACAGAAAAACACCAAAACTGACAGGAACATAAATTAGTGAAGAACTGCATTTCAAACTAATTCTGCATTTGTTACTTGAATTGTCAATATCGAATAACGTGTGAAATTATATTTCTAGGCAATGTAGTCGGGCTGGGCAATATAGACAAAATCAAATATCACAATATTTTTATACCTCAATATCGATAATTTCATTTTATTTTCAGTTTTATTTTAAACGGCTATTGGTGCTTTCATGAGATATTATTTAAACACAATAAATATTTCAGAAACAATTAGTAATGTGGATATTATGACCAAGCAGGAGAGCTCGAACCAGGGTTCTTACCAGGTCCTTGAGATGCTTGAAGTGCTTGAATTTTGTCCTCAGCTATTTAACTACTGAGATCCCTTTAAAATAGCCCCTATTGTGCTGAAGGGCTTGAAAAATTCTTGAAAAAAACAGGATCACTGGAAACCTGTGATTTTCCCTCGTGTTTTGTTATTTAAATCATAACGTGATTTCTTAACATAGATTATGCCATATATAAATATAATCCAGCATGGTTGGAAATAAACACTTCTAAAAGCAGATGACAATGAGATAGATTATATATATATATATATATATATATATATATATATATATATATACACACACACTGTATATACCTTCCTATTTCACAACCTGTAGAAGAGTCTATGAAGTCTTTCCAGCTAGAACAGTGTATTTATCTGTTTCCCGCTTCTGCGTCTGAATCACACTGGTTCCTCAGGTCTACCCTAATCAGCCCGGTGCAGGGTCGTACGCCATGAGCGGCTCGGTAGTCCAGGGCTACACTGTTCCCATGGAGACGCTTCAAGGAGGGGCCCCGATGCCCGGCCAGCCGGCCCCCAGGTGAGCAGAAAGGTTCCTCTGTTGTCCTGTCCTCTGATGTTATCTAATATGTGCTACAAATATGTATAATAAACACTAGAAGCCCAATTCAATATGGGGGGGAAAAAATTGTCCATATGCAACGATTGATCCACATTTACATCTTTTAAACTCTTAAGGCGGCGTCATTCTGTACAAATACACTTTGTTCTACTATCCAAATGTCTCGGTTCATTTAGATGAATATATTCAAAATATTGTACGTTTTACCTGAAATCTCTTTTGCTTTCTTCACTCTTGAACTGTTTTACCAATCTCCCACCTATGACCATTTAGCATTTTCAAAAACGTGATAAAGGTAGTTGAATGAAAGCTAGTGCGATCCTGATGCTTTATTTCACTTTTAAATACAACGGTTGAAATTTTAAGACCAATCACAGCTGCATCTCTGGGTCCCCTCTGCCGCTTGACAATTACCTCACACTGCAGGATATAAATACACTTGAGTACGCTGTAAAATGTATTTCACGTAGCAGTTAATTCAATAACATTCATTAAAGTGACACTTGTTTTCCCGGCAGCCCTCACTTGCCTTGCTTTGTTTTTGTTTTGTTGTTTTTTTTCCCTCATATCCCGTGAGTCAACGTCCGGTAATCGATTCGGAGGCGATCGATTTTGACCTTGTCTTGACGGCTGCTTGCTTGTTTTCCTCAGCGAACTGCACATGTACATGGGCCAGGTGCCGATCTACGGCGCGGCCCCCGGCCCCATGGCCCCCGCCGACATCCAGTCCTACCAGAACCCTGCCAACGTCCCGGGACCCCCCCCAGCAGGCATGAGCCAGGCCCCCAGCTACAGCGCCCCCTCCAGTCAGAGCATACACCCCCCCACAGACACCCAACAGAACCCCTACCCAGAGAAAGCCCTGCTATAGGGCCCACAGTGCTCGCATAACAAACACACACGCACACGCACGCACGCACGCACACACACACACACACACACACACACACACACACACACACGCACAGCACCAGACTGCGGTCAGAAAGTAGTTGCAGATAATCCTTAGCATTTCTTTTAGCCGGAGGCACTGAGGTTTGTTGCGTTCAAACAGGTGAAATTGCGCCCATTGCACGATTTCACCGTTAAATGCTTCACGTCTGTGGTCCCGGCTCACCAGTGTTGACGGCGTGCTCCATGTGGCCCCGTGCATATTGACATTTCAATCAGATCGGACGTAATGAATCCCGTTGCCGTGGTATTTACACGGAGACACCCAAACAGCAGCCGTGCATTTCCTCCAGAGATATTATGCTTCATATCGTCGCTTTGCAGGGAAAGCATTGGGGTAATATGATCACAGCCTTCTCTTAAACCCTGGAAGAGCAAGTGGGAGTAGTTTATCGCAATCCCTCGAAATAGCAAAAGCAAAAATAAATGAATAAATGAAAAATGTAAATCCTGAGTTGAGGATGGACCTGTGAATCACACATTTTATTTGCAAATACTATGTGACGAAGGTCTGATACATATGCAAGTGTCCACGCACACACAACACACACGACGGAAGTTCCACGCCTAGGTCTCGCAGTTACAGCAACACATGCATTTTTATTACACACACACACACACACACACACACACACCCACCCCGCAGTCTGGGCACAGCCGTATGTGACGACCCTCACTCACACACTAACACGGAAGTCAAAAAAAAAAAACAGACGTGACATGCCACGTCCTTCCTGGCTCCTCTTAAGCTCAGCACTAATTTCCACAATACACCCAACATGGCGTTAAAAACTTCTCTTTGTTAACTGTTTTAAATTTGGGGAGAATAAGTACACTACTTAAAACAATGCTGAGTTAAGCTACTACGTTCTGCGTACAACCTCAACTTTTAGAAGTACTGAAAACTGAAGACACTTTTTTTTTTTGGGGGGAGGGGGAAGAAGGAAGACGAAGACTAGCATGCACGTGACCTTGTATATACTGTATTAAACTCATAGTGAATCCACATCGTGGCCTCGCGTCAGGGTGTGTGTGTTAGCACCGTTCAGTCTGGGCCCCACGGAGGTCGCCGGTATATCGCCGTCGTTCATTTCTTTCCTTTCTTTGCAACGTGAGCGGTTTGGAAGAAAGCTCAAACTGGAGCCCCCACTCCAGAGCCGTGCTAACACTCATTCCACAGACCTGGCCGCGACGGGGGGTCGAGCTGTCTGAAATCCCCCCCCAAATGTTTTTTAAGCATCTCTTTAGTCAGTGTTGAGAAATGGTTTAGTATGTTTTTGAGTGCATTTTAATTTATATTTTGATTCTTGTTATGGTATTTTAAATGTACAGGCAGTACCCGAAGTATGTAATGATTGAGAGATCAGAAGAACATGTGATATTTCGCCTGTTGTATATTGCGTGTTGTATATTTTTTAGTTGCTTGTGTACAAAGTGGAGTTTTGCCGGAGCTCGTACTGTACCGAGTTAAGAGTGATGATCAATTGAAATCCTTCTGCGCGCTTCAAACTTTCACGTCCGATCAAGTTCTATCGAGTTATTGACCCCCAAGTCCGCACCGGCCATTAGTGGATTTAAGATTCGTATACTTCAGAGACACTACAAAATGAGAGAGCCAAGGTGAAAATTGGAACGTGTTTGAGATGAAACCACGTTGTGTTTGTGAAATGAAGTAAGTTTGAAGCGCTGGCGTCTCACAGGAATCCGTGAGATGCTTTGCATCACAGTTATTTGATTTTGCCACGAGGCAAGGACCCAGGTGTTTCACACTATGTTCATATTTATCTCACTTTATTCTTACTTGTTCTCAAAGCAATCAGGCTTTTTTTTTTTTTTTTTGTTTAATATATATAGACCTCAAACAGAAACAAATCATCTCAATTTCGATCAAAGTGTAGCGTCTGAGGAATAAAGCTTATGTTCTACTTCTCGCGGTGCCCCCCTTTTTTGCCTTAAACGCTCAGAAGACACCACTCAGCATCGGCTCAGCAACTGTCAAAATTGTTTTGCGTTATTTGAGTTGCATTTGTGAGCTTTTGTTCAGCTACCCCGGGTGCGTCCTTTCACTCAACACTCCTCAGACAGTGTAAATGATGCGTTGCGCCCTAGAGGGAGGATCGCGTCATTCGTAGCAGGTATTATGGAACAGCAGGACCATACGCCAGTGAGCCACACCCACAGCAAGTTTTTTTGCACCGAAAAGCCGAGTTGGACTGCAGCCCCGACGACATGTTATTGTACAGGATTGCGACGCTGCCTGTTAAGTTTGAAACAAACCCACCTCATTTTAAATGTTCTGTTATGAGTTGTACTCCGCTGTTTGTATGTACTCTTTTAACCATACTTATGAATTGATATTCACAATAAAAAAAAAATAACAGGCCAAATGTACATAATATCAAGCTGTGCCCTTGTTCAATTTGTCTGATCCTCTTTGTTTACTTCGTTTTTGATCCTTTGGCGCTTGCTCACTCTGCCTGAAAAGTGATGTTGGCGCTCCCACAACAACCTCCATGACCTACCTGATTCTCCCACAAGGTGGCGTTGACACGTGAAACTTTCAGGGGCCTTAACAAGGCTATGGGAGACAGAAATGATGACCGTGCAGAAGGGTTTTATTTGGCATGACTTTTTACAATTCAGCTAAAGACTCGTGCCTCGCGTGTGTACAATTCAGCAAATGGCCTCAACATAAATTTCTCCTTGAAGTTTAAGAGAGTCTTTTTTTTTAAACTTTTTTTTATTTTTAGTCGTCTAGTAAAAAGGAGCCGCGTGACCACCTCATTACCTGGATAATAAAAGAATAAGGGCCTGGGTGGAAGCAGAGTCAGCGGGCAGAGTCCAACGGTGGGTTCACCGCACTCCGTGTGGGAGATGCTGGCTCGTGTCACAACACAGGGTTCGGACCCACGGCTCTACCTCGGCCATGCCCTCTGGGAAAACCCTGAAGCTGGTCCTGCTGGAGGTGCTGCAGTTTGCGGCCCTCAGCGTTCCCGTTTTCGTGGTGATGGAGAGGTTTGCGGCCCTGATGCGCGACATAGAAGCTCGGAATGAGACGGCGTATTGGCTGGTGGTGGCCACCTCCGTTGCCTACGTGACCTCCGTCACCCTTCTGGTGTGGGTCCCCCTGAAGTTCCTGATCCTGAAACGGCGCAGGTTCAGCACCAGAATCAGACAGTGGTGAGTTTAAAGTTGAACGATTCTCAATGCATACAGTTTATATATACACAATGTAGGGAAAACTTCAATTATTTTGAGACGATGGAAAAACAGCATAAGGCTGATTAAAATAGGACTTCCCCTCAATGAACAACGAGCTGAGACCCGCACTCTCATTTATTGACATTAATTTACATTTACTTAATGATAGGCTCCATATTTTTTCAACTCAGACTTATTAAAATGTTTGCCATTTCCAGAAAACCTCATAGTCACATCTGCCTCGGTTTATCTTTGAACATGTTTTGATTCACAGTAGTATCACATTTGATTTAAAACTACTGTTTTCAAGTACCGCAGTACATCCAAAGTATTTATAACCCTACATTTTGGGGAGAAAAGAATGAAGCAGTATCAATAAAAAAAAAAAACGTTTGCGACTTTTTTTTATAACATAACATTTGTCTAACTACAATGTGAGCTCCCCGTTATAGGAGATTTATTTTTAGGCTTAAATGCATTCCCACAGTTCTAAATGATGGGAACCAACATTATAATAAAGCCTCGGGTAAAAAAAAACCAATAAATACAAAAGCCTAGCCTTTAAGGTCCAAAACACCAAACGTATGCTTGAATCTTTCTTTTTCTCTTCCCAGGAGACCCGCAGCGTTGGCCCATGTCATCCTGTGTACGTTACCCTGCTTCGCCGTCCTGCTCGCCGGCTCCAAGGTAACATCAACAACGCTGATGGCCCCTGTCACCACCAAAGTATCTGTTGTGGTTCTGCCTCTGTCATGCTCCGGCGGGGTCCTTCGAAGGGTCATATTAGTCGCTAACAGTCCATTTTTGGCACGCGCTCAATTTATGACCCTGTTTGTGAGGGAATTTGTGCACGGTGGCGTTCTTGTAAATCACCATAATTATTCACTGTCTGACAGCTGACACGGCACATTGTTTTAGTGCAAAACACAAGAATCACAGGCTGAACCGTCTGCCGTCATCTGAATTTGAATTCTTTGACTACTTCAAGATGTTTATTTACCACATGCATATAAATGCGATCATACATATATGCAGTGGAATATCATTGCAACGCACCCGGAGATTATGCACAATAAGTACTAAACTGAAAACAATCGCTAACCTAGTTACTACCTAACTGAGTTAACTGATTCCTAAAATGTAATGCAGTTAGTAAATAGAATTATAAAAAATTCTATAAAATAAGACTCAAAAAGGTAAAACTGAGCGGGGGTACAAAATAAAAATAAAGTGAATAGAGTTATGTATATAGAATAGACTATTATGTATGTGCAGATATTTGCAGTAAAGTGGCGTGTGAATAAAGAGAGGTAGTGTGTGTTGAGATATACAGTACAGTTATACATGGGGGGTTATATATATGGGGCCTATATGAGTGTCTCAGTGGGGGCCCCTGGTGAGTTCAGCATTGACAGTCCCTCATGTCTTGCGGGAAGAAACTCCCGTCTCTTCACTTCACAGCGGGAGGTGTTTATGGGCAAGATCCAAAGTATCCACCGCAGAGATGTGTTGGAGCAGAAACTAAAAACTCTCTTCCATGAAGCTCTATAAAGCCTTAATAAACACAAAGAGGAGCAATCTGCCTCGAGTCACAAGACTTGTACCATCTGTGTACTCAGTAACCACTTCAGAACGTAACGGGTTGACCATTAACCCCGCTCAGTCGCATTTGGAAAGTAAAAGCTTTGAATGAAGTGCTCCATGAGCTTCGGCGAATTCATTAAAATGAAATAAACCCGGCTTGGCACGACAGAACTTGTCTAAAGAACTCGTTGCTGTGCACACGAAACATCAAGTGGTGACAACAACACCTTCCCAGGGAGACGCGGCCACAGCATTTACCAGCGTCGCCGTGCCTCTAGCGACTCTTTGCCGTGCGCTGGAAGCTTTCAGCAGCACCCCAACGAGCTCCATCGCAGCGGCCCGTCGGGCACCGCGGCGCCGCGAAACCTGCGGTGCCTGGACGTCAAGCATTCCGGTGGAGAGGTTTGATGCGAGTTTGCCGCTGCCCGGCGCTCCCCAGGTGCAGGTGGACCGGGGGCTGCGGCGGGACCTGTTCACCGAGCTGCCGCCGTCCCTGGTGCTTTTCTGCCTCATCTGCGTCGACGTCATCGAGAGGATCCGCCCGTTCAACCTGACTGGGAAAGATAGAGGTAGCGTCCGTTTGCACCACTTGATTTTAGATATTTAAAAAAAAAAAAAAATGGTAACGTTGTTTGCCACGAATCTTCATCTGCTTAATTTGTTTTATTGACTTGACATTTGTTGCCATTTGTTGCCAATGAGTCTCATTTAGGTGTGTGTGTGTGTGTGTGTGTGTGTGTGTGTGTGTGTGTGTGCGTGCGTGTGTGCGTACTTAATACCGTGCATGTGCCACATATGCACGGTATGGGATCTATCTAATGGGAATCCACCTAGTAACGAACTTCCCCTTCGTAAAAACACAAATAAAATGAATTGAAATGACTTTCCGTATATTAAGACGTAGAGCAGGTTATCTCCTTCCCCACCTGTTGCGTACATTTTTAAATGTCGTCGTTTTCTTCTTAATCCCGTTTGGCCCAAAAGTACTTGGGCAAAACAACGGCAACGTTTTTTTTCCCATTTTAACGCCCGAGTCACTGTTCTTGGTGGTGTCACCTGTCTTGGGCGCTATATTTACAAACCTGTAGATAACTTTCTCATTTACCATTCTTCATTCAGGCATCGGGAACTCATTACTCATTAAAGAACTAATTTGCGACGACGTGACACCTTTCCCAAAGCGTCCCCGATACGAGAGTTTTAGTTCGACAAAACCCGGCTTTGAAAATGTATGAAACTCAGGGGCGAGAGAGAGAAAAAAAAAAAAAAAAGATTGATTAATTGAGATCCAATTTCTCCATTTGAAATGAATGTATGATCTGTCTTAAGATCACGCTCTCAGGATATTTCTCCCACCCTGGCTTCCTTCCAGACACCTGCGTACATCACTGACCTACTTCGCCCTTATTCTATATAAACCGCATCGTGCGCTCTTTCCCTTCGCCACCAGGGGGCCTGGACGCGGACTTTGACGCGCGGAGTTCGGGCCTCACCCACCTGGAGCAGGTGACCACCGTGTCGGCGCAGCTCTACCTGGACCGGGCCCAGGACGCGGCGCCCGCCCCCGGCCCCCCGCCCGAGGCCCCGAACGGCGCCCCCTCGGGCGGGCGGTACGATCCGGCCGACTCCCCCGGCCCGTCCGCGCTCACCTCCCGGGCGCCGAGCGTCGCCTATCTCTACTCCTCCACCCCCCGGTCCCGGTCCCACTCGGGGCCGCTCGGCTTCCTGTGGGCCCGGGACGGGCGGGCGGAGGTCGTCCTCGACGGCTTCCTCTTTTGGCTGGACACCGCCGAGATGCTGCGGGCGGCCGGGCAGCCGGAGGTCTTCTACTCCGGCTGGGCGTTTGCCGTCTTCGCCCTGGCCTTCCTGTCCTGCCTCCGGCTGGTCGTCTCTCCTCGCGACCCCTTGCTGTGCTCCGCCGGCTTCGCCCTCCACGACCTTCCCTTCTTCGTCCTCCGGGCGGCTCTCATCGTGGTGTTTGGCTACGTGACGCCTGTGCTGTACGCCGCGAAAAACGCGCTGGCGTGCCTGGCCTATGTGTACTTCACCTTCCTGTGCCGGCTGAGGATATTCAGGAGGCGCAGTATGTTCTGAGGAGAATGTGATGAAACGACTCGGGCTGGTTCTGCCGCGCCCCAAAAATATTTCAAACAAACAAGTCATATTTGTAAGCGAAATGTTTCCTGGGGCCTGATTTTATGCGATAAGCTTCAATCTAACTGGTATTTATTCATGCTTTCTTTTATTTTTTGTACTAACGCCATTGTGTTTAAATTAAATGTTTATGTTTTTGAGCCTTGGGAACGATGGAATAAATATTGCCACACTATTGACGGCAGTAGTTGATTTAAATATGTCTTTTAACTGCATAAAAGGCTTTTCAGCTGCACCCATTCATGCCTTGTATAAAGAAGAGAGATTTGAATGTTCACAGTAGACCCTCTAGCGACCCTCAGTGGTATTTCAAGAGGTTCCAAGGGGTCCCCCGGATGCTCAGTAATAGTTTAACTTCCACCATTATTCCATTTACATCTGTTTTGATCCTAGTTTCACAGTTTTGCAGCTCCCTAACTGTAGTATAGATCGGTATGGAAGTTCGGACTAAATCACATCCAGCAACGAAGACCGTCGCAGATTGTGGCCCCAGTGACTAAACGATCCAGGTTCCTCGATAATGAAAACAGTTATACTTCTAGTTACCAGAGGACCTTATTAGAAGAAGAATCTTTACTGATGACACAACACACCACATGGCCCACCTCGGGATGGTGGCCTCTGCATTTGCCCCATCCTGGCTTATCCTTCCTCCCGTTGGGCAGCATTTGACAACGCACCCAGGGACCTGGTTCCAAATGTCAATTGCTGGTCAGACGATGATGTGTGCATGTTTTTGGTGGGGGTCCTTACTGATGTTAGATGGAGGAAACCCCATGTGAGCACAGGAAGAACATGCAAACTCCACAAAGAAAGGCCCCTAATTGGGAGATAACCCGCCGCAGCGCAGTGCCAACAGCGCTCCAGGAGGGAATCGAAACCCAGGATATTCTTGCTGTGAGGCAGCAGTGCAATGCACTGTGCCACCGTGCCATCTGGTCAGAGGTCCAATATTGAATGCATTCCAGATGCAACATGTACCTCACCTGCAACATCCGGCAGCATCACGTGGCCCGATAGATATTCTTATACTTTCCAGAATCGGCAGGTGAGCGGCAGTGCTTTCTGTTTTCTTACCGCTAATTTAACGGCGTGTCCTTGGCTCTGGCGAAAAAATAAATGCATCCCTATTTTTCAGCCTGCTCGTCCGGCCTCCCGTGTTGGTTTAATGTGATCAGCCTTATAACTCATCGGAGTGCAACCTTGGCGCCTCTGTGTGTTTTGTGTGTGCACGTGTTTCAAAGCGGGATGACACAGTGATGGCGCAGAGAGATGCCCGAGTATAATCTGCCGTCCTCCACCACGACAGCCCTGACAGAGTTATGCCCCATAGAGCGTTGGGTCTTTGTGCCCCTGACGGATGAGCCAGGGCGGAGAGATAAAAGTACGAGCAAGTTGCCAAAAACCCGGGCGCCCGCCGTCTCCTCCGAAAACGAATGCGCCAAACTTGTAGCTGCATCTTTAGTGACATATCAGGGGTAAATTCGAGGTACAATTTTCACCCGGAGCAGATGCCACACCGAAAAGGTGTTCTGAGATATAGACGGCGCTGGATTAAGGGTACAGATGACTAAATCGTCCCTGTGAGTCACCCGCGGCTGAATTAAGCACCGGGCTCGGTGTGTTTTCATCTTCAGTATTGTGATACCCGCTAATGGAAACTAAAATGAACCTCGCTCCCTTGATATCCCCCACAGCCACAATCATGACTCCGCTCCTTAATGAATCACCTCGTAATCTCCAAGGGGGCGAAGCACGACTACAGACGCCGTGGCTGGAGTCTGTAAGATTCAGTTAGAAGGGGAGAAAAAAAAAAAAAAAAAGGGCTTTCTGCCGCAAACGTATCACTCGCAGACTCGGGGGGAGCTTTGCATTGATTTGTTCAATTTTAACTTCATAGTCAGCGTTTGAGGGGGGGGAAAAAGGGGAATATAATTATCCACGGTGCCTCTGCGGCCCACTCAAGGAAACATGAGAGGAGAGGTTGGGAGAAGGAAGCAACGAGCGACGGATAGAAAGGAGAGAACTAAGCGGCAGGCGCCTCGGACAGACGGGGAGGTTGGGATGCGTGGCAGAAAAGAGAGAGGGCAGATAGAGAGATGAGAAGGAGGGGCGGAGGGCTTTGTAAATCGGAGGGGTCGGAGGCACATTTGAATTCAGGCTGTGTGTCTCCTGCGCTAGAGCCGAATGTTACCTACTCCGGCATGGCAACAGGGAGAGAGCGGCGACTACAGCCCCCTCGACAGAAAAAAACCCAAAACAAAACACAGTGACTCAGGTGGGCAGGAACGCCCCCCTCAGCACAGGACCCCTGAGGAAGAGGAGGAGGAGCCTGGGGGGAAGAAAGGGGAGGAGCCTGGTCGTAAGAGAGGGGGCTCTCGGGCCTGGGTGAGAAAGAGGAGGAGTTTGGGTGCAGCGGGAGGTGGGAGCAGCCAGAGAAGGAGGTGGAGGAGAGAATGCACAGGACGCCCCCCCCCCCCCCCCCAAAAAAAATCTACGAATGTGGAGCTGCTTCCCTAGCTCAGAGGGAGGGCAGAGGGAGAGAAACATGACTGAGGAGAGACGAGGGCTCGGCGGCTTCTGTTGCCTCTGATTGGACGTCTGCAGAGAGAGAGAGAGCGAGAGAGAGAGAGGGGGGGGGGGTGACTTTTACCTTCTTCCTCCACATTCATCCAGATTCGAGGGAGGGTTGAGGACTCTGTGGTGAGGTCAGATGCATTTTTCCTCAGGATTCCACCCTGGAGCCGCTGCAGGTGGATCCACCTGTGCCATGAGGATCCGGGGCTGAAGAAACCCCCTCTCCGCCCGCCCACCCCCCTGAGAGGCTCTCCCAGGGGCCTGCCCCTCTCCTCGGTCTCCCCTGGATGTCTTCATGTATTGCTGTGGGCTGGGACACTGGCGGAGAGTCCAGTCCACCTATGTAAGTGAGCATCACTGCATCCCTTGCAGCATCCAGATCCCATAGCAACAGTGGAGTTGTTATGTGGCAGAGAAGGGAGAGAGGGAGGGGGGGGGGGGGGGAGAGAGAGAGAGAGAGGATGGACTGAGAGAGGAAAAAGAGAAGACATGTACACTAGCCTGGGCTTAAAGAGTAAATAATGCATATTTCTGTCCCAGCTGTGAGAGAAACGCATGCATATTTCATTTTGCCGTGAGTGTCATCCCGAGCAGTGATATTTTATTTTATTTTTTTTTTTTCTGAATAACACTTGCCGCAGATGCCTTGAATTCATTCACATTTAAGGACTTGCATGCAGCGATGAAACATTCTCCTCTGTGTGCAGTATTAAAAACCGGCGCTGGTGTAGTTTGACAAGACGTTGTGTACAACGGCAAGCTCTGACAGCGGTGCCCCTAAAATACTATAAAATAAAAGTCACTCGCACCTGAGGTGATTATGCACATCCTTCATTGATCCAAGCTGCCTGTAAACCCCGGAGCCTGGCTGCGGTTCGAGCCAGAACCCAGACAGACAGTGGAAGTGTCACAGAGCTTCTGTATCTCGTGGAGCGCATGGGAGTTCCTCCCTCCGTGACCCGGTGTCGAGGTTTCCTTCTGTATTTTTTCCCCCGGAGTTTTTCCCTCGCCCCGGTGAGGCTTTATGCCGTTGATTTCCATGTGAAATGTCAATCTTCTGAAGCCCTTTGAGACTGCATTGTGATTAGAGGCTATGGAACTTGACTTGACTATACCCGATGGCCAAAAGCTTGTAGGCAACGATTACATTTCGTGTCATCTCGCTCTCTAGCAGAGGTGTACGGCGTGTCCATTAACGGGGGGAAGGAACGTTTAAAAAGCGATGTACGTGTCTGCTGGAGGGTGAACGCTTCAGGTTCTCACCTGAGTCGCTGGAAGTCAGTGCCTCGGTGTGTATTGGAGGATGGGGGTTTGGGGGAGGGCGGGGATGTTTATTCCGACCCAGCAAAGTTGTCTGGAGGAGGACCGGGTGCACGGGAAGGACGGTGGGGATCTTATTAGGAGCTGAGGTTTTACTGTCTCCTCTAAGACACGCAGGAGTGCAGAGAACAGTCTCACTCACTCACACCCTTCTCTCTCTCTCTCTCTCTCTCTCTCTCTCTCTCTCTCTCTCTTTCTCTCTCTCTCTCTCTCTCTCCCTCCCTCCCTCCCTCTTCTTTCTTTCCCTGTGATCCTTTTTTGCACTTCACGATCACGTACTTTACCTCCTCGCCTTTTGTCCCAGCATGTGGTGAGCCTGCAGAGGACCCTATCATGGCCCCCGCTCCCCCTCAGTAAATAGGCTTACTGTCACCCATCAGCCCTCAGTGGGCTGTCGGTGAAGAGCCACACAGATTAATACGTGCCGCTGCATGCTATATGTGCCCACCTCAGCAACAAGCGCAGAAGGGGGCTTACCGAAATCAAAGCTCAGGGGATAGCTTAAAGCGGTGACACATCAGGAAGTTGGACCTGGAGCCGCTATCCGGCGTATTGTCATTGATTTTTGCAGCCTGTAACAGTTAAGCTCAGACTGAATCCCGAAGCTGACGCATGTGGATATTACAGAAACGTCTTCAAATTCTGGTGTCCAATCAGACATAATGCCCGTTGCCTTTGTGTCTAATATTGCCAATGTTTATGCTGTTCCGCAAATTTTTCACACCCTGGATAATCATGCGTCGTGTTCCCACCTGCACACAGTCAGCATGGGGATTAATAAAAAAAAAACCCCATAAAATCTCAATCAACGTCAAAATCAAGATTTTAAACACACCTCCTACTTGGAAAAGAACATATAGGTTCTCTAAGGTCTCTAAGCTTTAATTCTTGGCCGACTGACGCGGCCTTCAGTGCTGATCATAACAGTGAGGAACTACACTGTGCCCGACTCGCCCGGTCTGTTTGACGGTCACGTCTGGCCCATGTATGTCAAACACAAGAACATCCCGGTGAAAGTTCTACGTCAAAACCAGTTTATCATCCGGCAGGAATATCCCAACAGTGACATTTCTAATGTTTCATCCTAAAGCTTTTTTTTTTTTTAAGTCTTGGGCGCCTGGTTCATTATACTGACCCTCGCTGGCAAAGACCAAAGCTGGATTACGTTAAGTGCTTGCCTGGCTCTTATAAAGGAGGTTTCAGACATCTTCCAGCGTCCTGCTTAGTGGCTGCTGCTTTTCATAAAGCCCCGCTGAGGATGCTGCTCTGATCTGGACCCCTCAGAGAGCAGGTGAAGGACACGAGACAGATACGCCCAGAAACACACCAGACAAACCAACTTTTCCTAATCGTGTACACTGTAGATATACAGTATGTACATACGTTGTGTAGGTACAGCTCCATCGGGGTACTTGTGGAGAGCTGGTTGTGAGCTCATTTTAATCAGCAGGTAAGCAACCTTTCACCTCTGTGTTAGTCCAGTCTTGAGGTAGCATGAATATTACTTATGTAATTATTAATCTGGCCCCCAAACAAGGAAAAAAAAGGTTCCCGACCCTGTGCACAATTGCTTGTCAACCACGTCTGAACAGTGCCGTTGTGTGGTGTACGGAACAACAACGACAACAACAACCGAAAATCACCCAAAATCGTTCCCCTCCCTAAGTGAACAGAAGCAGTATTTTGAAAATAAAGTGTCTGTCCCATTGAGATTAGACTGGAGGAAAATCTCAGGTGTGTAAAACAGCTATTGGTTACTGGGCTTCTGGGCTTTCATCAGTCAGCCGTTCCTTGTCACCTCGGTCCTTTTAAAAGCAATTTGGGAAGAAGGGTTAAAAAAAAAAAGAATCCAACCGTACAACATTTGCCGATTGAAAGAGGCGGCTCTGTGCTCTGCGACCCTAATTGATCTGCTGCAAACAGCCTGGCTCTCAGTGGTACCGTGGATGTGGGAGATAACACTCAGCCTTCTGCTTCGGGGTCATTGGACCTTTTTTCCAGGAGCTTAACATTGATTAGACGGTGTCGCCCAAGGAAGATTTTAAGATGTCTGATGTTCATTGTTGTTTCGCTGCTGCCCGCAATGTTCTCGCCCCAATCAAACACTGAGTTCACTGAGACAGCTTCTCAGTATTTGTGTTTGTATCACGAGGGTAATAATATTGCTTTGATACAGCACCTTTAAAAAAAACAAGCCACAGAGTGCTTTACAGAAAGCAGTGATGGAGTAGAAATAAAACCATTTAAAGAACATAAGAGTAAAACAAATAGACACTGCATGGGAACCAAGTACATTGAGACACAATAGGTAAATTATGTACAAGCAAATCTATTCCCATTTATTGGTGGTTAAATTGTATGCTCTTTGCTACTGCACCTGAGCACCAGTTGTTGAAAACGTAGAAGTTTGTAAATGTCCATGTTTTAGGACGATATAGACTGCAAATATCCTTCTTAATGCAACCTTTGTACAGTTAATGGCGTAAAATTATATATATATATATATATATATATATATATATATATATATATATATATATATATATATATATATATATATATATATATCCAACAGTTTCTATGGATACGGTCTGGTGAACCCAAATTCAGGACACAACAAAGGCTCAGGAAGAGGTGCAAGGTTTATTGTAGAACAGGCAGGTGTCAAAACCAGAGAAACTTATCGGCAGGGAATCAGGGTCCAGCAACAGGCAGGGAATCAGGGTCCAGGGGAACAGGCAGGGAACCAGGGTTCAGGAAACAAGCAGGGAATAAGGGTTGAGGAAACAGGCAGGGAATCAGGGTCCAGGGAAATAGGCAGGGAATCAGGGTCAAGGAACAGGCAGGGGGCAGGGAATCAAGGCCCAGGGGAATAGGCAGGGAATCAGCGTCCAGGGGAACAGACAGGGAATCAGGGTCCAGGCAGGAAATCAGGGTTCAGGAAACAGGCAGGGTCGTAGAAAGGACCGAGAATTCAATACACACACAAACACAACGATCTGACAGAGAGCAATGGGGAGCAGGTTAAATACAAGAGGAGAGACGAGGAAGGTGAAGACAGGTGGTGAGATTGCTGACTGGTGACAGGTGTGCAGTATGATGTGAAACCAGAGACAGACAGAGAGAGCTAGAGGCCGACAGAGGGACCTAGAGACAGACAGAGGGAGACAGAGGGAGACAGATAACAAGCAAACACAGGGCAGGATCCTGACATCAGTCAGCCACACTATATCCAGATAACACATGCAGCATTATTAACATTTCAGGGGACACTGGATAACGTTCTTTAGCAGTTTTTCTTTGAACTTGCCATGTCACATCCTCTGCTACTTCAGGGAAATTGTCGTGATGCTTTTAACTGTGGACATATTCGAGTCGGAAAAACAAGCCTTTCGTTCATAGACAGAATAGGCAGAAAACCCCCCCAAGTGCCCAAGGTCTGTCGAAAACGCAGCGAAATGAAAGACATTTAAGTTGTGACATTCCAGACAAAAACACTCAGGTGGAAAGGAAAGGCACTACTTGTGTGATGGTGGCAAAGATGACACAACCACCATCTCAGCCTTCCTAATTTTGAACCCCTTTGAGAAATGTTGTTCAAAGCGATTTTAGTCATTTCCTCCACGAAAATGAAATCCAAATGTTCCGGTTTTAGCCTGAATACCAAAAAAAAACAATTGGAATGAGACGGAATTGAGGTTGAGATTTGGGAGTGGTGCAGAGTTTTATCCATAACACCGTCAGTCCCGCCACTGTCTCTTTCCCTCTCTCTCTCTCTCTCTCTCTCTCTCTCTCTCTCTCTCTCTTTCCCTCTCTCCTCCCCCCCCATGTGTCTTTTTGCATCTCTCTCCCTCACCGCCTCTGATCTCCCATACCTCCATCACCCTCCAGTCTCTCCATCCATCCATCCATCCATCCATCCATCCATCCACCCATCCATCCATCCATCCATCCCTCTCTCTCTCTCTCTGGTAAATCTCCCCTGTCCCAGCTGTTTGGATGGCAGGGCTGACCACTCGCGGGCGCCAGCAACAACCGCCTCCCACCACCGCCGCCGCCGCCCCATCGCGGCATCACGGAGGAGGGGCGTCGTCCAGCTGTTTATTTGCATGCTCATGCAGGGTTCAAATACATTAGCATCATCCCCAAGTAAGGGGTGGAGGTGGGGGCGGGGGGGGGCGGTGGGGGGTGGGGGGGTCGCAGGAGAAGGACGACAACTGCCGTCCCCGTTCCGCTTCCTCTCTGACAGGCTGACTTTGCAAGCGTTTGGATTTTTATCTGCTTCATTTGATTTCTTTCCGCACCGCTCCACCGCCACCTCCTCGTCCCCGGGTCTATTTTTGAGCTCTTTGAGTTCATCCGGGTTGCGATGTGAGGAAGTCGGATGTAAGATTTGATCTGGGGAGGGCGAGGGGGGGGAGGGCTTTTGGCTCACAGGGGAAGTCAAATGAAAAGCCCGGTCTCCGCACCCTGGATGGGGGGCGGCTGCTGCTGCTGAGGTGGACCAGGTTCTCTAGGGGGGCGGGGGCAGGTGGGGGGTGGGGGGGGTGGTGGTGGCAGGGTCCGCCAGCCGGAGCCTCTCCAGCGCCAAGCCATGTCCAAAGTGCCCAAGAACAAAAATGTCTCCTGGGTGAGTACCGCTCTCTCCGAATGTAGGTGGAGAGAAGAGTGAAGGAGGGGAAGCTTGAGGTGTTTTCTTTTGACTATTTCTGTCGGACGTTTGCTTTGAAAATCCGTCATCTTTGGATGTATTTTCATGGACAGATTTTGGGAGTTTTGATGCCATACAAAATGCAGTTGACGTGCTCGCTGAAGCGTGACGTCCTATATAGAGGAATGCGCCCTGGAGAATAATTATCAAGTTTGTTATCATTATTAAGAAGTCGTTTATCCGTAAAATAATTTTGTTAAAAAAGTTGTTTCGCTTGAACTTTTGAAGAATCAGCAATTCTATGCTATGCTGTGTTATGTTTGTGCTCTTTGATATGGCACCTCAATTGCTGGCGGCGGGGTCCGCCTTTCCCGACAAGAATGCAACGAACAGGAATGCGCAATGAGTGAAACACAGCCGCGGTGCATTTGATTAAACGGCGTGGCGGCAGCGGTTTGCGGTCAGTAAAGCGTTGGTGTGGATGAACATTCACCAAAAATAAGAAGAGCACCCTCGGATGGAAAAACCCCACCGCAAAAAACCCCAAATCCCCACCACCTCACCAAGAAAAACAACAACAGGCAGGCATCAATGGATGTGCTGTTGTTTTTCTTGCACCACGGTGCAGTTTCATGTGAAACTCTGGCACCTGTAGTGTAGTCCGCCCCGACAACCTTCTGGATGTCCACATTAGATGAGACATGGAGGCATCTACGTTCGTATCAGCGAAACTAAACCCTGTGGACTTTGATTGTGCCTCCTCTTCCTGCTGCTGCCCAACGCCGCACCGCCCCAAAGCCCTCGGCAAATCCTCTTCGGCGTGTATGTCAACGCGCCGCCGGGGCATTAAAACAAACAAAACACCTCAGACCTCAACCCTCGAACATGGGACCCTACACTGTGGCTGCGAAGCACCAATTAGGCCAAAGTCACAGACTGTTGGCAGGCAATTGAGTTTTACGACCGGCGAACGATTACACTCGAGTCATTCCAATGTCGATGTTTAAGAGAGAAAGAGAGAGGGAGTGAGTCACCCACAGAAAGTAGGAATACTGTGATTTTATCCGCTTGCTGGCAGTCACTTATTCTGAATTGTGTCTTTTAAGGTCATACACACACACACACACACACACACTTTGGCAGAGGCTTATGGCTAGATGTGTATTTACGTGTGTGACGGAGCACATGTAGAAATGAGCATGTGTGTGCATCCGTGGGCATCCATCGGGGAGGGGGCAGGGGTCCAAGCGTTCACATGTGTTCACATGTGTTGTCGTGGTTCTGTGAATAATGTGTTTATGTGCTTCATGTAAAAAGCCTCCTTTCAGCTTTTGACCGTGACAAGGTGGTTGTGAACACATTTCTTGTGAAAAATCTGGAGGTGAAAAACACAAGGATGCGAGACGACTTTAAACCCTCCGTGCGATTATTTGTTGCGGGGCCGTGTTTATTTTACACAAAATGCCGCTTATACAAATTGCTTTAACGCTCTGACTCATCGGTGCCCTGTGAGCGATTGACTCCAAGGGGGAGCGAAACGCCACTAAAATGCAAAGAATATTTGTAACTTATTGACATTTTGACATAAAAGTTGCATCGCAAGATTTGAAGGGAAAAAAATCCTGCGAAATAAAGGATTTTTGGTCGCAACGAGCACAAAAAATCAAAACGCTGCAAAACCCCAGAGGGACTGATTCATACCTCAACACTGTGAGCGTATGTGCATGTGTGCGTGCGTGCGTGCGTAAATAGTTAAATAAATAATAATAAAAATATTCACATTTGTGCCCAGACTGAAGGCGACTTCCGCAACGGGTGATGTTGGCGTTTTTGGGGCCGCTCCGAGGAAAGCGTCTGGCTCTGCCCCCGGAGGATTTGAGGTTGTCATGGAGCTGATTAAGTCCAGTTCCGCCTGGATCATGATCAAAACCGTCCGAAAGTGCAGGCTTTGCTAAATGAACACCTGTGTCCTGTGGCATCGTGCACCGCCTTGTTTCTGCGTTTGAGAACAGACTACAACAGAAGCAGACCCCACCCGCCCCCCACAGAGGGTGTGTGTTTGGTGCTAACTGAATGGGAGCGGGTTTGCGCTTTTTGCGCATCCACGATTTTGAAACCAAATTTGATAGACTTACCGATTGTTTTAATAATTCAAATTTGGCTGTGTGGTATATAAGATGTTTTCTGTGGAGTGACACACTCGGAACACATATATTTTTTTTGCTTTATGGGGACTTTAACTTGAAGACAAAGCTATAAACCTCCAATTTCTCTGGGTGGCCATGTGGACGATAATGTTGTTGTGTGTGTGTGTGTGTGTGTGTGTGTGTGTTTGTGTGTGTGTGTGTGTGTGTGTGTGTGTGTGTGTGTGTGTGTGTGTGTGTGTGTGTGTGTGTGTGTGTGTGTGTGTGTGTGTGTGTGTGTGTGTGTGTGTGTGTGCGTGCGTGTGCGTGCGGCGCTTAGCGTCACCTCGCCACACGCCCTCGCGCCCCTCGGAGCTCAGCCCCGGATTTTGTTTTTAATTTCTCCTCGCTCCGTTATGTAACGCCGTCCCTGCGCTCCCGCAGCAAAACGCTCCCTGGAGTGTTGTGCTTCCTCCCTCTCGCTTCCATCTGCCACTTCCCTCCCACTGCAGGGCGCGCTCTTGTTTTTACCTGGAATAGTGTCTTACTTACACAGGGCGACAGTACACACACAGACACACAGACACACAGACACACACACACACACACACACACACACACACACACACACACACACACACACAGGCATGCGCGAGTCCCGTGGAGGATTTAAGGAAATATTTGACAGGACTTTTTAAACAGGAGTTATCCTCAAATTTTTATTATTTTTTTTTTTCATATCAAGGACCCTCCATTTGATCTTCATTAGGCCACAAACCCTGTTTGATCAGGTTCTGTGTCTGGGACCCTCAATCTAGGAATATTTTTTATTGTTGGATATGTCTAAGTATTTACTCTTTGTACTATTATTACATTGTCAATTTTTTTGTGAAATAACATTAGACAAACTATTCATCATTTTTGCTGGCACCCATTGAAGGACCCCAGGCTGGGGACCACTTCCACGGGGGACTGGCACCTCTTGTTTGACTCGGCTCTGGCTCTCAAATGGAACCGGGTCTAACACTGCTAACAATGAGGGGTGGATGACTTGCCGCACCTTAAGTTTGAGGGTCCTGTTTTTAAAAGTCACCGTAGTGTAAATTGTTGGCTCGCGCTCGGTCTGCCGTCGCAACTTAAAAACTTAAAAGCCGCGACGCACCGGTGGGAGACGGTCCTCACCCGGACGCTGAGCGGGCGGGTGGGTTGTTGTAGAAGACGATTTGGATCCATCTTCGGTTTGGGTCGCAGAGAGGTTTAGGTCACAGCGAGCTGTGTGTGAAGCAACAGATGCCGTGTCGAGCGCTAAGCCTTTAATGCCCCTCGGCGCTGGGGAGCGGCTGACTACACACACACCGCCTCACAATGCAGATTTAAGTGAATCCCTTCACGCCACTCAGCCGTCGCCTCCGGCGCTACCTGCGAGCCTTGGGGCTCCCTGGAAACACCTCCACGGTCCGAGAACCGCGCTTTTGCCTTTGGGACACCGTGGGATTGTAACCTTGGATCGAACACCTGAGGCCATTTTCAAGGCTCGCTTCAAGGCTTCAAGGCTTCCATGCTTCCGTCCCTTCCACCAGGTGAACAGTGCAATGTAAAGTAGGTGAGCTCCAGCACCGTGGAGCAGCTAAAAAGTGCGCCGGTCACTCCGCCATGCCGCCCAAGAAAAAGGTAATAATAATAATAATAATAATAATGAGGATAGATATATTGATAATATTGATAATAACAATAATAATAATAATAATACCTCTTTAGCCGGTGTTGTGCACGTTTGTGTCGTCCGTGGGCGCGTACGTCGGGTGTGCGTGTCCGCAGCAGGCAGGGCGGCAGAATGCACCATCTGCTGCGTTAATCCTCGTGTGAGGCCCTTCCACATCAGTGCACGGCGGCACAGAGCAGCGTAGAGCCATCCGCCAGAGTGGATGGGAAACGCGTATTTCATTTAATTTCATTTCGACGTGCGCATGTTTTTTCATTGATGTGTGCGATGGGACGCACGTGTTGAAAGAGGAAAAAAAAAAAAAAAAGAACACACACACACACACAAACGATCTGCATCCTTCTGCTGGATTATTGAGGTCTGGAGTTGCATAACAACCAGCATACGAGTGTTATCTGCTGGGAGATCCCGGTCCATCACATGACTTGTTTTATATTCCCTCAGAACGCGCTGTGGACTCTGTGTGACATGGTTTCCACTTTGATCTCTGCCCCCGGGATCAAATGATCTGGTGGAACTTCCACTGGAAAGTCGGTAGAACATCTGAAGAGCTTACGTTTTACACTAAACAGCAAAGCAGTTTCCCATCCCCTCTAGGGAGGCAGACTTCAGGCTTTCAAGACCTACAATGAGACATTTATATGCCGCACTGAAAGGGCCATTTTGTTTTACAGTTCGATGTGACATTATATTTATTCAATCCAAACAAGAAGACGGCATCCAGGCAAAGGTCTGCTCCAATCTCTTTCAGTTCAGCCCAGGTCTTTATTGCCCCTCGAAGGGAGATTTTGCATTGAAAAACACCAATTTGAATAGAGGCAATTCATTTATATTTGTCTTTGTCTTTATGATTGGGCCCAAATGAAAGCAAAAGGACAAGGAAAAAAGGAAAAAACGGAACTGGTTCATCCACAATCTTAAATAAATCAGAATTTATTTGTTGTTTAGTTGTTTTTTTTGCTGTTAAATTTGTAAAAGAAAAACAATATAACATCATTATACTGAAAATCACAAGATGCATCATTTACAGATATGACATTAAGTCGCCCTCGTATCGCAAATGGAATCATATTTGTTGTATTTTTATTATTTTTTTGTATGGCTCAATAGCGCACGGCCTTTCACGCTGAAGCAGCGGAGCCGGGTTTTAGGCGGAATCTATGTCGCAAACTCTTGTTGTGTTGATCTCTGCATCGGCCGACTCTCCCGGATTGCACCGTGCAGCCGGCTCTGTCCTGGTTACGCGGAACAGTGAAAGCCTCTTAGTGGCTGACACCGGGGGCATTACTTCCTCTGCGCTTCTGCTCCTCAGAGAAAGGAAGTAGAGCAAGGCGTCTGGAAAGTTCTCAAAGGAGGGGAAGGAGGAGGAGGCGTCCTCCATGCTGGGATCCGTTGGTTTGTTTGTGGGGACGGTGAGAGGGTTGCTGAAGGGAACTTATGAATACTTTTGGGTTAACATTGATTATCCTCCTAGTGTCGGAGTGAAAAATCAATACAGCCTGAGACCCTTTGGGGTTTTATGCAGTTTACACGCAGTATACCATCAAGAAACCCTACCGCAGCACAAACCGACGGCTCGACGGCCAATAACGACAGACATTCAAAGAATAAACATTTATATAATATTAATATGTATTATTGGCACCTTTGCACCGATAGAAGGAGTTGAAATTAAAAAAAACATTTTTTTTTAAAGGAATTCACGTGTCAAATGCAGATCCCAACACACGTTAACATCCTTCGAGCAATTGTTATCAGACCTCGAGTAAAATATTTGCTTCTAAGCAAGGCCGTAGATGTACAAACGATCATAACCAAGACTAGTTCTAACCAAATGCTTGAATAACCCAAGTCAGGCGTGGAGTCGTGTGGATAATACCGAGTGAACTATTGTGATGTGTATCTGTACTTCATAAGCGCCGGGGGAATATGTATCTGTAACGCTGGCAGTGCCTTCCAAGCAGCGCTGCCGGCTCCCTGCGAAGAGTTTGCATTTGTCTCTGTTCCTCTCCTCTGTCTCACTAAATCCTGGATTGACGCATGCTATCTTAATCTCCTTAGAGGGAGAGAGAGAGGAGGGGAGGGAGAGAGAGAGAGAGAGAGAGAGAGGGAGAGAGAGAGAGAGGGAGAGGGAGAGGGAGAGAGAGGGAGAGAGAGAGAGAGAGAGAGAGAGAGAGAGAGAAAGAGAGATCGAAGAGATGATGGACATCAGTCTTAATAGGAATTTAAAGGGTTTGTAATGAGGCCTTTAATTCTGGAGCCGGTGGTCTTTGGCAAAGTGCACGTCAGGGGTGCCAGCCGGCCCCATATCAGCTTTATGGCTGTATGAGGCAGAGGGCGCAGCGCCAGTCCGTCTCCAGGCAGGTGATGAGAAATCGCATAAAGAGAGAAAAAAAAAAAATATATATATATATATTATCTCAATGGCAACAATAAAAATAATTTAAAAAAGTAAAACATCAATAGCGACCGGGCGTAATGACCAAGAGTCCAAGAGCTGAACTGATACAAATCCACCGTCGTGTCCGAAGCATCGCTGTTCCTCGACCACAGGAATAGCTCCTCGGAAGATATTTACAGAAAGAAATTAGGAATATTTGAGCACCTGGGCCGGGTGCCAGCACCTCGAGCCGACAGGAAATTAGTCACAATTAGATTAGTGACCCGCACGGCCCAAAGAAAAAAATAGAAAAACAAAAGGAGGCCCGGCTTTATCCTTCTTTTGATACATGACGCAGAGAATGTGTTCATCAGCTTTGAGAGGCATATATCTGCAGACACATGATGGAGGGGCAGATCAATCTTTGCCTTAAAAAATCATTACGATCACACGCCCACACACACACACACACACACACCGCACGCCATTGAGGGAGCTTCATGACACCGTGAGATTCAACGAGTTGGGACGCTCGGAAAAAGAAAACGTATTTGAATGATACCGCGATGCGCTGAATGAACATAGCGTATGATTGACTCTTGTTTCTTTCATTTACAAAGAAATCGGGATGAATTGTCAGGGATTTGCCTGCAATGTATCATACATCGCAGTACTGTACGGCGGTACCACTGCTGTGGGAAATGTATCATGTAAGATTCAACCAATTATCATTATGTCACTATGCATTTCACCCATCCTAGTAACTGATGCATCTAGGAGCAGTGGGCTGCCATATAGCGGTGCTCAGGGAGAACTTAAGGGGTTAAGTGTCTCGCTTAAGGACACATCAGCAGGCGACCAGGAGGCGCCGGGGATCGAACTGGCAATCTTCCGATTACTAGACGACCCGCTGTGCCTCCAGAGCCCCTGCCCCCTCATATCGATAGTATCGTGTCCCCAGTTACCCGGTGACACACCTATCTTCATGAACGCCTAATGAAAGCTTCATAAAAAAAAAAAATCCCCACACAATTAATTGTGTATCGAAATTTGGTGTTGAATGAATCCATACGAGATCCTATTAGGGCAATTTGGTCGTTTCGGCCCCGCGTGCCCCCTGACGTAGAGCTCAGGATCCGAGACAATGAAATGCCCTGGTTCGTTTTCGGCACGTTGCGAAGGCTGACCCTCAATCCAAGTTTAAAACGTCCTGTTCGCTTCGTTCATGTTTTTCCAAAGACCTCATCAGCCGTGTTGTCTGAAAGGGTCCCGGTAGGGTCCGGAAAAACCTGTCGTCACCCCCGCCAAGAAAAATCACGGCGCGGAACCGGAGGGGGGGGGGGGGGGGGGTGCTCTGACAGATCCTGAACGGCAGCCAATCGTCTCTGACCTCATCGTCTGCATAAACGCCCCTGGAGACGTGCCCTCGCAAAGTGCCACTTAGCTCAGTGAGACGGCAGAGGGTAGGAGGGGCTCCAGCCGATCCAACCCAAACTGCCTGTTTTGTGCAATCGGTGTTAACATTTACAGTATTTAAACCTGGCTCATTGCTCTGACTGTGTATCCATTGAAGACCATTTACCACTGTTTGTATTGACATTATATCATTTGAGGAGACACTTTCATACAAAGTGACAGTGTTTTGTCTGAGTAGTCAACCCGACTGCGCGTCATCAGCAGTCAGCGCTGTTCAATACCAGCAAATAACCGGATCAAAATCCCGGAATTAAATGAAATTGTTCACAGAATAAGGGAGGGATGAAAAAAAAAATGAACAAAGTGTCTCAGAGGAAATAAAGTGAGATGAGGGAAGAAGGGTAGAAGGGTTCGGGTGGGACCCGAAAAGATGGATTTTTAAGCCCCGGTCACATTACAGCACAGGAATGACTTCAAAGCTGCCAGAGCTGTCTATCTCTCTGAACCCCGTCTAGCTCTCTGAAGGTGTCCAGCTCTCTGAACCTGTCCCTAGCCGCCATCTACAGGTCAGGCAACCAATGTGCTTACGGTGAAGAGTTCTCGCAAGTGTTTTCTTTTGCACAGAGGGTAACATAGAGTCCGGACATTTATAAATACATAAGTAACAGTTAAATAGATAGAGAACAAATCAAAAGACTACTAAGCTCAATGCCAACCCTTTAGATCTATTCATTAGGAATGAGTGTTTTCACGTGCTGGATCCAGAAAACTTCAGATCGAATGGAAGTCAATGGAAAAAGGAGAAACGCTAGTCAAAAAATTATTTCCACGAGCCACTCAATAGCTAAATTGCCTTCTGCTGATGGGTGTCTTGGTTGTGATTTACATAGTGATTGTTTCCTAAACAGATTATTGAGGCTTAAAAAGAGGTACGCTTGGCGGGCTATCATATGAAGTCTCTTGTTCGGGTTCGAGGTAGGCGTGGGTGGGTTTTAGTTTTTTTTTGCTTCCTCTGGATGTCTGGCCGGTTTTCATTCGCTCCCCCTCGTCACACCGAGACATCTTCTGCCGGGGAGTGTAAGCCCAAACTTGAGGCTTCAAATGGACTCTTCCGAAACCAACCGGCAGCGTCACAGACGTCCATCCTTTCCCGCCCCGGGCAGGAAAAGTGTTCTCCGCTGGGCGTTACCTTCCCTGCGGCATGAGAGGGCCGGTGGTGCCAGACGCCGCTTTGTCAGTTCGCTTATGTGGATTGGTTCTGTAACTTCACTACCTCTCTGTCGTGTAAACTTTCAACTTTTCTTCTCTGCTTTAATGCCGGGTTGACTTTTTGGCATTCGATGCATCTCGGGTGACGGCAGAAGTGACTCCTCCTCGGTGTCGGGGAGGAGTATCTATGAGTTATTTCGGTAGCTCCTCTGCGGATACCTGATTTAGATGTGTCTTCAATGATCCGTCGATGGTTCCGGTGATTTGAAAAACGTTGCGATGGAGTCATTGTTCTAACCTGACAAGCATGTTCCAAGGATGGTCAACAGTTCAAAATTTTTTCACCCATGGCTCTTTCTTCACCGAAAGCCCACAATTTAGGATGGGGCGATCCACTATGCTATCATCATGGCCCACGTCTGCTTTGCTTGCAGTTTTGTTTTTTTCTTAAACGGTTTCCATGGAAACAATCTTCCCATGTGTTCACAGCGTGTGCGATAGGCAACGCTATCGTCAGTGGCACAAACGCACACCGCAGGCTAGAGAGAAACGCTGCGCTTGCTGCTATCGAATCGGAACATGGCGACTGAACGTCACCTTGTGCAAGGACAGAGCAGGGAAACAAATAAATAAGTAGAAAATAAATCAGTTTGGGTTTATTTGTAAACAATAGCTGCTTGAATGGATGAGCTGATGGGTCTGTATCCATACACGGATCTGATAATCAAATTGTATTGTGTTTAAATATTGAAATCTATATTGATTATGCATAATATGACATACAAATGTAACCCTAATGTATTATTGCAAATACTATATTTGAATAAATATAATTGTAAAAAAATAAAAGCTCTATAAAAAACCCAAAATAGCTCAATGCATAGTCACATTATACTAGTAAAAGACAAAACAATACAGGTTGCATAATACGTTGCAATAAATTGTGCTGCAAATGAAATAAATGATGAAATTATGAAAATTAGAGTGAAGCCTGATTCATAACTGTCAAAACTACAAATTAGGAGTTTTCCTGAAATTATGAGAACATCTTGACAGCAGAAGTCGTTTAAATTTCTTCCCTGCTCAGTAAATAATGATTGTTTCGACTAATTAAAATGCTTGACTGCCACCTAGGGCGGTCATGATCATCAATTTCAGCAACGATCATCAATTCCGGTGAGGTCAATATGCTGTGTAATGATTGTGACAGCTCCACCGCCACTTCAAGTCTGACTCATCCTCATGTCTGTTTGGGGAAAATATAATCACATCAAAACTTGCTAATTCGACTGACTTGGTGCCACGGGGAATTTTGCATCCAAGACGAGTTGGCTTTTGAGGTGGAGGCTGGAAGCTCCCGGCACTGGAGTCGGAGGCTTTTGGAGGTGGAGGCTCCAGCCTTTTGAAGGTGGAGGCTCCAGGCTTTTGAAGGTGGAGGCTCCAGGCTGGTCGGCTCTCCGGTGACTTTGGGGATGGAGCCAGTCACCATCAGACACTTTTCCTAATGCGCTCCCCTGGCACATGCTGAAAAAGCTGTGTAACCGCTTTTAGTTAGGAAAGGGGTGACCTTCATGGCGAGAGACTACGAGAGAGGAGAGAGAGAAAGAGACACTATGAACACCCCCCCTCCCTCCCTCCCAACCACCATCCTTCCCTCCATCACCCCTCTAGCTTCCTCCTGCCCCCACCTGCTGAGCGACATAATCACGGTAATGGGCCGGGGCGACTCTGCAACAGGCTCTTCAGAGAGAGAGTGTGAAGCGCTATCAGAGGGGAAGGAGCGGGTGATGGAGAGAGGGATATAGCGATATAAGTTTTATTAACGAAACGTTAAATCTGTAGAATACATCGAGAAAATCTGTCTTCCTGTTCCGATGCTCCAAGCCAATGAATAGCAGACATGTATTATTACACTGTCATAGGCTTTTACCTTTATAGCGGTGTAATATTAAAATGGTAATTCATTCATGAAGCACATATATTTTATTAATACTCATATGTTGCACAATGCAACCGTAAGCATTTTGGGGAATCCTACAGGAGGACGGTAAATGCCTCATCAATGCTTTTCACCGTTCCATTCATCGACTATTGATCAGCGCTTAGTGAGCTGAGCGCTGGTTAATCATTTTACGGCGGTGTGACTTTGCGAGCGGGAGAGGCCGTCGCAGTGCGAACAGATGTCGGTGGCAGGCGGTAAACAAAAAAAACTTGCGCCCGGGCATCCCTCCGCCCGGGGGAAGTGATATACTGCATGCTTCCTCCTTCTCCTCCGCTCGTATCTCCTCTTCCACTCTTGCTTGCATAATTCTCTCCCCTGGCCTCTTATTCCTCCGTCTTTGCACCACCCACGCCTGTGCTCACCCACTTCCATTTCTCTCCCGAGAGTCCCTCCCCAAATATATGAATTCCTCCTCCGTGTTTGTCTTTTGTAGTCTTTTCTCTCTCTTCCTTGCCTTCTCGTCCTCCTCCGTCCTTTTGCCTCTCCTGCCCCCCGCTCCCTTCTCCTCTGCAGTCTCTTTGTCGTTCTCTCCCTCCCGTCGGGATCTTATCCTCCGTCCCTGGAGACTTTTAGAGCTCGCCGTCATCGTCGGGTTTTTATCGCGGAAACCGTGTTAAGGTTTATTTTAGCCGAAATCCCATTTCCCTGATTTACAATCTTTGGGGCGCCTCAGCGTCCCACTTCTCAATTCCGATGACCCAACCCCGCTCGTTTGTGTCGTTACTCCCTCTCCGTGCCCCGCACTCCTTCACACATAAATTAATTCCCTCCATTTCTATTTTGCTCTTCCGCTCAAACCTCTATTCATCTCGGACCACGTCGACAGTTCTGCTTCTCACTCCCACTCCGGCGACAAATGATGGAGGATTAATATCCTCACTCTCCTCCTCTCCCCGTTCAATTTTATTTATTTATTTTTTTGCCAGGGTGATTGACACGGTGATCCACAAATCCGTGCTAAGGAAACTGTCACTCTGTGCTATTTCCTCTGACAAACTGCTCCTGACAGGGAGCTGAAAAGAACAGCCTTTGATGGCTCAATACCAGGAAAAAGGCGTTAAAAGGTCTTGACGGACGACTCGTGATCCCGGCATGCGATATCCAGAGCATATCTGGAAGGTGATGCTGTTTGGTAATTTCACTGTTATTTGGTGGGTTTCCACGGTGATAAATAAAGAAGGATTGGCATAGTTGAGGTTCTTCCTTTTCTGTTATTGTTTTTTTTATTCTTACACTTGCTCAAACAATATTGATCAAAGCGTAAGCCTTCAAGTGTATCATCGCTGTTTGTGATTTGATTGATTGTGAGTAGGGGCTGGGCAATATTGACAAAATCAAATATCACAATATTTTCAGACAAACACCTCGATGAAGACAATTTGGGGATGTTTTGGGGATGACTCCTGGTGCTTTCATAAGATATTTACACACAAAGAATATTTGGGAAACAGTCATTAGGAACGTGGATATAATTCATTGGAACAGCAAGATATGAGACCCAAAATCCCAGACGATACCTTGTCTCATATCGCGGCCAGTGCCACCTCAAGGATTTTAACCGTCTTACTTCAGCCACGTCAAGCAGATACACGCCCCACGAGGCGTCCGATGCGGCACTGTGGGAGACTCCACCCACAGGTACGGGTTAAGGAGGGAGACAGACACATGTCGCAGGGAGAATTCGCGCAGGCGGGGGATCTTATTAAGCAACCAACAAAAAGGCTGGCTGCGAAACGGGAACATAAATAATATTAAACTTTGTTGATCGGTTGGTCGGCGGTAGCATTCTGGTCACAGACTCTGTCTCTTCACCACGCTCCTCATGTCACTGCAAGCTCAACAACCCATAAAAAAAACCTTTCCCAGCCGAGTTGGACCGATCAGCACTAATGAGGCTGATCAGGCTGACTCGGCAAAGCTGCAGCGGCGCGGGAAGAAGCCAGCCCTACCTCCCGCAGACCACGGCTTGACCACGTCCCTCGGCTGTCACGTTCCCCCACCACCCGGCTTAGGCTGGGAGGCCACCCAGCTGCTACTTAAAGTGCTGGAAAGCCAGGTACCAACAGGTGATCCGAGCGTTGGTATCCTTCATGCGGTGGAGCCATTGCAGCGGGGCGTGGTCCCAAAAGAGGGTGAATGGGCGTCCCAGGATGTAGTTATGGAGGCTGGCGGCAGCGTACGATGCGGCACCCGGTCCATGAGACACTAAAAAGGTGGGCTGGGGTGTGACAAATTGGTACAACCCGTACACAGTGGAGAAAGCCAATTTTTCCTTAGTTTCTGGAGACAATGGGATCTCCCAGTAGCCCTTAGTTAAATCCAGTGTCGTGAAAAATTTAGCACACTGCACCCGGGGCACAAATTTTGCGTTCAGCTTTGCGCCATCTACACAGAACCGGACCGACTCATCGGGCTTACCTACCAGCATGATGGGGCTCCACCCCCATGCCCAGCATGGCCTCTAATTTTGCCTGTACAATTTTGCGTTTGGGCTCAGGCAGGCAATACACCACAAGCGTACTTTTACCCCCCAGGGTCATCTGCGCGTTGTGGTGTATGAGCGGTGTGCGGCCTGGCAGGGGGGAAAAGCCATTAGAGAAGCATAGCTGTAACGTGGCCACGTCTTCCCTCTGGCCCGGCAAGCGATGGTTACTGGACAGGGCAAGAGTGGGATCGGTAGCTTCCCCCTCGATCACCGGGGTGACCAGAGACACAACACCCTCTTCCTCGACTGCTTTAGGAGGTTAAATCTGAATCGCCCCACCCCTGTCTGACCGCTCAACATCATAATCAATGTCCCCAACCTGCCGCGTGACCACGAAGGGTCCTTGTCACTTCGTGAGTAATTTAGAGCTGGTTGAGGGAGAACCACTAACACCTTGTCTCCCAGTTTCAAAGCTGGGTGCACCAAGTCGCCATAAATTTTCACTACACGCTCGAAGGCCACATGTAGGGCATCGTCCTGTGACTGCTCGAGTGGAAAATCCTCCGTGGAGGGGACCACTGGAACCGGGGCAGACCCCAGTGGGGATTCCTCCGCTCCCTACCTCGTAGCAAGCACTAACATCCCCTCAGCGTCACCGCGCGCCTCGCAACCCTCACATTTCCCTACTGGCCCTGAGCGCACTCCCCTAGCCTCCCTCATTAAAGTACCAAACCCTGGCCAATTCATACCCCAAATCAAGGAATGCCACAGGCGGGAGCTAACTGCAGCCGAAGTCCCGCTAGCTCCCCCGTTGGTCCTTTGGTCAGACCTCACGCCAGCTCCCGGGGGCTAGGCTGCCTTGGGACCGCACACCTTGGCTCGGTTCTCCGCCAGCGTAATCACCCGCCTCCAGGCTGGCGGGGCGGTGGCAGTGGACCAAGATGCCGGTCCTGGCTGGAAGGTAGAGAAGGATCTGCTCATGGACCACCGGGTCGATTATCAGGAAGCAGCCACCTCCGGACCGTGTTCTGCCATTGTTGGGCGCCCGAGGCGGCGTAGTCCAGTCCCCGGAACCGCAGGCAGTGTTCCTCCGGTGCTCTCCCCTTCCCCCACGGAACCGCAGGGTCTGCTACGCCTCCACACCTCTATTACAAGACAGCAGGAAGCGAATAATAATAATAATAATAATAATAATAATAATAAGTAGGGAACTCCACCTCCTTCTCGACATATGATCTAAAGAAGCTTGAGATCAGATGTGGAGAGGGAGGTGGAGTTTAATTCCAATGTGATGATAATAATAATAATTGTGGTCTAATGTAATTTAACTGCTGGTGTCTCACTCCACTCTTGTCTTCTTTTCTCCCTCTCCCTCCCTCCCCCACTGTCACACGCTGTCTTTTTCCTCTTCCCTCTCTCTCGCTCTCTCCCCCGTCTGTCTCCGTCACCCTCTCCCTGTCTCTGCCCCCCCCTCACACTTTTTCCCTCTCTCCCCAGGGAGAGCGTCATGACTCGGATGCCGTTGAGGAGAGGAATGCCCAGGTGCAGCTGGAGAAGGCCAAGGTGAGTCCTGTCTCACCCCCCCCCCACCCCCCCCACCCTCCACCTCCAGCCTACACCCTCCACCTCCACCAACACCACCTGTTCTCCCTCTCTCAACCTCGTCTTTCAAACCTAATGCACCTGAGGATGTGATTACAAAAAACACAGGCATGACATGGGATTAGCGCAGAGTGATATCGTGCCGTTAGAATGAGTCAGGCAGCGGCGTTTCCACGGCCGTGACAATGGTTTTATGTTCCCGAAAAGTCTGAAAAGGAAAAATGTTCAAGGATGCCGGCGATCGCAAAGCGCTTCCAATCATTATTGCTTTGTCAACCATTTTGGGCTGGATGCCGAGTATTAGCACAGTGAGCACAGGCAGGATGCAGCAGAAACTGGCTTATCAAATTTTAAATATGATACAGGAAAGATGGATCCCAGAATAGAGGACCATTCATTTAGATAGTGATTTGTTTTTTTATTCTGCATTTATTTGTTTATTTGTTCATTTGTTTATTTCATTTATTAATATCACTCAGATCTCATGCGCTCTGGCTGTAATTACATTTTTTCTTCTTCCGTACAAGGACAGAGGCTTTTATTCCAGATTGGTTTACCACATCTTTGCTGGAATGGAATTACAGAACAGAAATAGGACGGAGAGGAGGTGCGGCTTATGGATTCCAATAAAATACGACTGCGTGGGATCAGTTTCTAATGCCCTAGAATCCTACACATATTCACATCTTCTGAAAATCGCTGACCCAGAAAGGGCTCGTAATGGGACCGTAATCTCATCAGGTATGACGCCTGGAGCAGTAAACGCAGGAATTGGCCTTTGTGTCAATGATGATGAGGAGATTCCACGTGTTCTCCGATGAAATAAGTTCAAGATCGATACAGCGCACGACCAAACCCTCGCGTGGCGATGACAGCACTGCGTATTTCACTCGGCAGATGGGGATTTCGCGGATCATAATGAACTTATTGACATTCTCCAATGGCCACTAGCTACCAGCGACTTTACATCCACCCAGACAACATCATTTTGGTCTGTAGTTTCATCAGAACCCACAGACCAGATCATCCACCCAGGCCATAAATATCCCTTTGTTAGTAGACATAATGAGAAGATCGTTTTGTTTTTTTTCTTTTTTCTTTTTTATGTTTTGATATAAATTCATGGAGGTCGTTGCAGACAGGATTTTATGTCTAAACTTAGAAAGTAAACTCACATAATTAACCCTTTTCCCTTAGTGCCGGCTACAGCTCGTCCCATGGAACATCGAATTCAATCCTCCCTTGCAGATTTAATGTGCTCCCAGTGGAGCGCTGCGATTAAAGCAACAAAACATGCTCCACGCGGCCCACAGTGAACCAGAAATTCTGTCCCAGTGGGCCCAACTTTCCAAAATGCACTAATTAGCGGCTTGATCGGTGTGTCACTGACATTTGCCTCCGCTAGGATTACAACACCAGCAGGGACTCCATGTGGAGGAATCCCGGCTTCTCTAGTTTACTGAGAGAAGATGCAGAAGCTTTTTCTGCTGATTCCTACACTGAGAAAGAAGGATGCTGTAATATCATGAGAGATGGATAGATATATATGGATGGATGGATGGATGGATGGATGGATGGATGGATGGACAGATGGATGGATGGATGGATGGATAGATATACAGCTGGATGGATGGTTGAATGGATGCACAGATGGATGGATAGATGGCCGGATGGATAGATGGATGGATGGAGGGATGGATGGATGGATAGATATATGGCTGGATGGATGGATGGATGGTTGGATGGATGTATGGAGGGATGGATGGATAGATAGATGGATGGAGGGATGGATAGATAGATATAAGGCTGGATGGATGGATGGATGGATGGATTGATAGATATACAGCTGGATAGATGGCTGGACAACGAATGGATGGATGGATAGATATACGGGTGGATGGATGGATGGATGGATGGATGGGTGGATGGAGGGATGGATGGATAGATGGATGGATAGATATACAGTATGGATGGATGGATATACGGATGGATATACGGATAGATGGATGGATGGATGGATGGATGGATGGATGGGTGGATAGAGGGATGGATGGACGGATGGATGGATGGATATACGGATGGATGAATGGATGGATATATGGATGGATGGATGGATGGATGGATCGATCGATCGATAGATATACAGCTGGATAGATTGATGGACAATGAATGGATGGATGGATAGATATACGGCAGGGTGGATGAATGGATGGATGGATGGATGGATGGATGGAGGGATGGATGGATGGGTGGATGGATGGAGAGATGCATGGATGGATGGATAGATATATGGCTGGAAGGATCGATTGATGGATGGATGGATGGATGGATGGATGGATGAATGGATGGATGGACAGATGAACAGACTGGCAGATAGAGAGATGGTGCTCCGTCAGACAGAGTCCTACATCATCAAGTATCTCTTCTCCTTATGAAGGGTTATGGGTTGTCCTCTGCAAATTGCAAGTCCAGCTTAAATCAAGTCAAAAGTCAAATGTCGCACAACAAACTTGAAAACAAACCCCAGCTCCCGCTCCCTGTAAAATGGGATCGATTCCTTCGTCCAATATGTTCCACTCGTTTTCAAACCGTGTTTTAAAATCTTACTCCATATTTCACGCTCATGCTCCGCAGGTCGAGAGCAGCTCAGGTCATTTTAACGCAAAGGTCAACGTGTTTATTCTTTCATCTTGCGTGTGTCCGCCCGCCCTGTGTCCCTCAGTACAAGCCCGTGGCGTTCGCCGTGCGCTGCAACTTCTCCTACACGCCGGCGGACGACGACAACGTCCCGGTGCCTGGGCAGGCCGTCACCTTCGAGGCCCGAGACTTTCTGCACGTCAAAGAGGTTCGGCGAAGGGAGTTTTTAAATCGCCCATTAAATATCATACGAAGAATTACGATCAACAGTCTCGTTTAATTTGTGCGTTTATTTCGTTCATTTTATGCCGCCATCATTCTTTAGTGTTATCACAGTGCAACAACACGGGTCTTATTGTAATAATTGTCACACACGCACGGGCGCGCACGCACGCACGCACACTAATATGCTTCTGTTTGGCCTTGGCTTGCTCTCCTTTTGGACTCTCCAACTGTTTCAAGGAATCGTAGCGAAGGGGAAAAAATAAAAAAAATCAATATGCAGTTATACCGCTTGCAGCCAAAGGCGTTTTTATTTTTTATTCTTTATCTTTTTCAACGTTATGTAGCAGAGGTTTAAAGTGAGAGAGTTTAAAAACACGCTGAAGCCGTGCCCCGTTTCCGTTCCGTCCTCCAGAAGTACAGCAACGAGTGGTGGATCGGGCGGCCGGTCAAGGAGGACGCCGTGGTGGGCTTCATCCCCAGCCCCGTCAACCTGGAGACCATCCTCATCAGGCGAGAAGTGCAGGCCAGGAAAGCTGCCAAAGCCTTAGCCAAGTACGTGCCTCGCCTCTTCTCGCTCCGCTTTTCCCGCTTCGCGGTCGCTTTCCGTCGAGCGGCATGAAATAGCGGACGATTCGGGGGTCACAATTGTCGCGTCGAATCTGTTTAACGTCGGCGGGGGACGCGCATTTGAACCCGTAAATCCCGCAGTAGAACAATGGACGACAAGACGGATTCAAGATTGAGAAGGGTGATTTCTTTCTTGTGTTATATGTAAATTCATACCAAACGATGAGTCTGATTTGTCAGTAATTGCTAAAATAAAACTGGATGGCCAAAGTTTCCATACATAACTGCAACATATAATTTGTACTTTTTGGCTCATTACGTGGTAATATGTGTCGGTTATGAACTTTAATTATCTAGATGCATCAGCGAGCTCAGCCCTTTAATTCTTAATATTAAATGGTTTACATAATACATAATTACAATACCCCCCTCCCCCGATCCAGTACAGACTTAAGACCCCCAATTCTATCTCTCTGGTGTGAACCGATTTTACGTTTTTCGTTTCAGCAAAGCATCCGCTCAAACGACTCAAGATATGAACGCCAAGAAATACACCCCTCCTTCACAAGGTGCGTTCGGAGTGGGTTTGTGTGAAGAAAAACTCCATTTATTTTTCATGCTTATGCTGTGCGAGCTGACACCCTCTTTTTCCCCACAAACAGCTAATCAGCAAGTTAAAAAGAAACCGGTGAGTGCAACTATTAACATTCACGTCATTTTGCGGATCCCAAAGAATGTCTTTGAAAGGAAAATCTTTGATCAAATAAAATGCCACTTCATTGAACTTATCCTTCGTTCAGAAACAAGCTCAAGTTGGAATTATCAATTATTAAATGATTCATTCAATTCATTTGACACAATTTAAGACACGCTTAATCGATTTAGGCAGAAATGAAGGAAAATTTCGATTTAATGGGCACTTGGCACATTAAATTGAAGAAAAGACACACGGCATGCTCGTGCTTGAAATCACTTTTTACAATTCATCAATTTATTTCACTGTAGTTCCACTCGCCTGCACTAGAGCCCCAGGCGCACTTTCATCGCTCAATCGCTGCCTTTGATTTACAGAAAAAGCTGCCATCAATCGAACGAGGAGCCAAACACGTGGCAGAGTATGAATAATATACGTAGAATGCGACGCAGCCGGCGTAAATGTGAGATCAAGGAATTCTGGCCAGCGTTGCACAGTTTGTCATTTATTTATTTCACTTCTATCTCACTTCTTTTGCTCCAGCCAGGCACTGATCCATCAGTTGGACCTCTGATCAGCAAAAAAAAAACAAAACACGTGGTTGAATCGAAATCCCAGAGCGGAGTTGTATTTTCTGAAACCGGGGGTTTTCCCTGTTTAAAATGAAAAAGGTCAATTTTGCGGTCGTGAGCTAACTGACCGGCATGGCCACAGTGAGAGAAGGGGAAGCAGAGCGTTGGTGTCAATGTTGCCGTTCCGGCTAAAACAAAAGAGGAAACAAAACAAAAATGGCGTCCGTTAGGTGAAGTCCTCCGTTGAAGCGTCCCCTCTCTCTCTCGTGTGGGGGGCTGCAGGGGGAGCAGGTGGCGATGTACGACGTAGTGCCTACCATGCGTCCCGTGGTGCTGATGGGACCATCGCTAAAGGGATTAGAGGTACGTTTTTTTAAGAACTTATTTAAATGCTTTAATGATGGTACACTATCGGGCTTATACTACTATAGTCTTATATTACTATAGCAGCACGTGTTGGTTTAAGCAGAAATGGCGCATTATCTAAATCCAAATCCATGTCTTACCTTCCAGGTTACAGATATGATGCAAAAAGCACTTTTCGACTTTTTAAAACACCGTTTTGAAGGCAGGTGAGTCCTGGTGTGATTTATTTTCCTCCAAATGAATGAATCAACGACAAATATTCCGAACAGTGCAAACAGTCCACTTACTTATCTCTCTCTTTTTTTTTTCCTTTATAGAATTACAATTACACGGGTCACAGCAGACATTTCTCTGGCGAAACGGTCCATTCTCAATAACCCCGGCAAAAAGGCCTTAATGGACCGGTCCAACACACGTTCCAATCTAGGTATCCAAAGGATGTGTGATCTGATTGAATATATATTATTTATACTGTTAATTATATATAGTGTGTATTCTCTATACCCTCCACTTCTCCATATATACTGTATATAATTTACAGTATACTTACCTATGCCAGCTTACATTTAGACCTGTCTATCATCACACTCCCAACACTCTCAATTGAAATGTATTTTACTGGAAATCATATTCGCTCCCCTTATGTAGAGCTCAGGTAAACTATGGTGTAAAACAAAAAAAAAAAGCTTTGGTGTACATTTGTTTGTGGTCCATGCGCTTTAAAATAAAGCTTCGGTAAATGACCGATAATAGGCTCTTAGACCTTTGAGGCGTAGCCAGGTTTCACTGTTTGGGTGAAGCCTGAAAGACAATGTCTACTTCTACTTCTAGATCAAATACTAAATGTACCAAACGTAGGAGGGATTCGATTTATTTTTATTTTTCTCTCTGCTCTGTCTTCCCTGATGCTCTCTGACCCCAGATGCTGCCGGTACGTATCTTCAACAGAAGCCCCAGTTCCTCTCCACTCTCTCATCTTGCCTTATATCCATAGCAACAAACATCGTATTGCTTTTTCTATTCTGTTTTATTTGTTGTTTTATCATTAGTAGGCTGTGATTCACTATCGAGTGCAAGCTGATGTTCTCTGCTGATTTGTTCCGGCGTGTTTTTTCCCGCATTCCCTCAATGTTAACACACTATATTTATCGTCCCATAAGCTATGAACATATGCTTTTATTCCGTTCAGCCGTTGTTTATTAATGGGAGTTCAGGACGGGTCAATTCATCACAGATCCTTATTCAAAGATTCCGGAAGACTCGCAGGCCTCCCAGGACAAAGTTTCCCTGATGCATGCACATTTTTGGCCGCAATCTGGGGTCCATACCCCCTAGAGGGCATTGAAGGAACTGCAGGAGAAATGCAACAAATGCAAAAATTATACAAATATTTTTATATTTTTTCATGTTTTTAATGTTTGTCATTTCAAAATTTTAAGTTTGACATTCTAAAGTTGTACACATTTCATCTGCCTGCTGTATGGTTTGTGTGTAGTGCAAAATTAGGCTACGTTCATATACTGTAACATTTGATTTTAGCCTTGCTGACAAAAATCGGCGAATCAAAACAAAAAACGTCCACATTTGTATATGTTTTTTCCTCAAAATATGTGAATTGTATTGACATGGATTATCTATTGTACATTATATTGAAATTAATTATCTGTTGCACATTAACCAGAAACCACTTCCCATTGATCCACCAAATTAATCAAGGTCTTGAACAGTTAAACAGAATATAAGTTAAATGTTATATTTCTGTACCCTATTTTTGCATTCACCGACAAGAAATTGCAGGGGGTAGACATCTTGAGTACTCACTTCATGACAAGAAGTAGTATGTCCTGTTTAGCACGCCCAGAGCGTCCATGTTTATGGACTGCAAACTGTCATATAGTCCATGCAACAAAATCTACAGGAACGATAGACGACCCAGAGAGAGAAATCTGTGTGTCTGGGTCAAAAGAAGCTGATTCCGTTGTGGTTCTTCCGGCGCAGCTCAGATCCAGGGCGAAGTGGAGCGGATCTTCGAGCTGGCCCGCAGTCTGCAGCTGGTGGTGCTGGACGCCGACACGGTCAACCACCCGCTGCAGGTCTCCAAGACCTCGCTGGCCCCCATCCTGGTCTACGTCAAGATCTCCTCGCCCAAGGCAAGGCACTGAACACACTCTGCGGCCCATGCAAACCCGCTCGCAGGAAACCAGACTTGATGTATTTGTGGTGACATTAAGACCTCGAAAATTCAAATTGAAGACTATTCAATGACATAATGGAGATAAAGTGTTCAAAGTAAATATGGACTATATTTTTATCCTGGGTAACTGCCACCTGGTTCTATTGATGAAGGAATGAGAGTATGAGTATGAGTGTTTGACGTCCACATCGTCCTTCCCCGCGTCCTTCTCCATCTCCTGTCTCCGCCCTGCTGCTCTTCCAGGTGTTGACCAGACTAATAAAGACTCGAGGGAAGTCTCAGACCAAGCATCTCAACGTACAGCTAGTGGCAGCAGACAAACTGGCCCAGTGTCTACCGGTGAGTGCCGCCTAGTGGCTGCTGAGGCATCACATTGTATTGTATTGTATTATTCTATATTATATTATATTAACTACAGTGTTACTATAAAACATCACATTACATTTAACCTCTATTCTTAACTTTTTTTCTGTTTTTCGTCGTGTCTTTCTCTACTTTTCTTTACTATTTTTCTATACATATTTCGATTTTCTATTTATACATTTACCCATATTCTTTCATTTCTGTCATTTTTTTAATTCAATTATAATTTTTCTATCCACACAAGTTTGTCACTGATATTGGAGTCTATTCAAGCATCCGGTTCCACCCCCGTATATCTTTGCATCCCAACGACCTTATCTATTTTGCAGTCAGGACCACAGTTAGTCAAAGAATGGGGATGGTAGCTCAGGCGGTAGAGCTGGTGGTCTAGTGATCTAAAGGTTGCTGGTTCGATCCCAGGCTCCTCCTGCTAGCATGCTGTAGTGTCCTTGAGCAAGACACTTAACCCCTAATTGCTCCTGATGGCTGCATCCGTCGGTGTTTGAACAATTGTAAGTCGCTTTGGATAAAAGCGTCTGCTAAATGTAATGTAATGTAAAGAAACCTTTATTCAATTGCTTAAGGTATATTTGGGGGTATGGCTCTGTTCTGGGACCTCCCCTCCCTTTCACGGAAAGCCTAAGGCGGGGAGAGCAGCAGCACAGACCCCCCAAGGGAACAGAACAAGCATCAATGACAGCAGAGAGGACATCGACAGTCAGATAGAGCATGAAAAGGAGGCACTGGGTTGGTTCCACGCCGTGCTCAATGTCCGCTTATCAGAATCTCGCCCTGGCCCCAATAACGGACAAACTTTATCATCGGGGGATTGTTCTTTTGAAAAGCACGTTTCTACCATTCTGTAGAGGAGAGGTTCAGGTTAAAGTAGAGCAGAAAGCCATAACAGATGGATTTCCCTGCTCCTGCACACAAACCACTGACTACAGTGTGCATTTCCATCACTATATATATTTATATTATTTATAATGATGTGTGTTGGCTGCACTACACACTGGCTTTTATTGCACATATCATTATTAGAGCCATATTTTTACGCGCTAAATATGGCTTCAATACTACTTTATACTACTTCAACTTTGTGGAAGGTTTCGGCCTGCGGCTTTGGATATATTCTTTTTTTTTTTGCCAAAATTCTGCTCAAAATGAAATCCTATGAAAAACAATCATCACGTCATCACGAAAACATATGCAAACATATAAAGAGGAATTATGGGCAGACAGGATCAGCACACAATATATTACATATTATAAATATTATAAGATCTATCTATCTATCTATCCCCTCTTCCAGGAAATGTTTGATGTCATCCTGGATGAGAACCAGTTGACGGACGCCTGCGAGCACATTGCAGATTACCTGGAGTCGTACTGGAGAGCCACCCACCCTCCGGAGATGGAGCCGCCCAACCCGCTGGTGGCCCAGCTGGCGGAGAACACGCTGCCCACAAGCCCCTCGGCAGCCAAGGTACGGCTGGTAAGGTGCCGGAAACGACACACCGACGGGACGTAGGAACAAATGTGAATCACAACTGATTTCGGGCCAAACACTAATCAGAGCCATGTGTTCCCATGTGCTTGTGGCCGTGGTTTTCCACTCATGGAAAAGTCGTGGAACATGACCACAATTGCCCAAAATAAGATAAGATCAAATAAAACAGAATGAAGCATCAGTTTTCTAAAACATAAAACTTGCTTCTCTGTAATCTCAATAGAACATGATGCATGACATATATGTACCGAAATAAAAAAAATTTCTGCATTAGAGACATTGAAGCAAAAAAATACAATTATAGCTGTTCATTTTTCATCGATGCTTGACATGCTCTTAGTATTCGTTTTTTGCATTGTGGATATTATCCAATTCCTAACCCGTGATTACTGTAAGACCTCAATCAGAAACTGGCATCGCTTTTGGTGCATCGCTAATAATAATAATAATAATAATAATAATAATAATAATAATAATAATAATAATAATAATAATAATAATAATTAAATATATAAAATAATAATAATATTTGAAAAGGAATATACAACTGTATGATTTCCACCAGCCACAACTGCTCAAACTGCTGGCAAACAATGGCTACCGCGGTTTGTGATGTAGAGTTTCATTTTTTCGTCACCTCCTCCCATCCCATCTCCTCCCGTAGCTTTTGTCAAGTGTTCATCAGAAATATTTCGATTCATGTGACATTTTCATCTAATTTCTTCCCATTCCATCTCATCCCGTTCCACTCGGGGAATGTGCAGAAATAAGGCCATTCCACTGCTGGTGAGTGAGACGCCGTCAAACGAGTCAGGCTTGGTTCCACCCCTATAGCTGAGATGGATTCTACAGAAATCTAGGAAATCATCAGGAAGACACTTTCCTGCTAGGGTCGTGCTAGGGCTGCGGTTTGTGGGAATATGTGTCTGTGTACAGATACCCTTTATACATACAATATGTGTGTTTGTTTACAGTATGTAAAGTGCAGTTTGTGTGTAACTTATAGTATGTAATTGGTTGGTTGATTGATTAATTGATCGATGTATCGATTGAGTATGTGTGTGCACGTGCATTCATTCAAGTCTCAACAGTGGAAGTATATTTGGTCCGTGTGTGATTTATGGGGTGTTTTTTTGGCCTAGGACGAGCAGAAAGGCAAGAAGTCCGCAGCCACCAAAAGGAAAGGTTCCCACGATAACCACCTGGACCAGGACGCCCCCCTGGCCCCCGCCCAGGAGCATCGGGCCGGGGACGGCCACCGAGAGGAGGAAGAGCGTCTCCTGAGGACCGAACCAAAGAGAACCCAGCACGCCCACCACCATCACCACCACCACCAGCACCACCACCAGCACCGCCGCACAGAACACCACAACAACCACGGCCAGCAGGTCCAGGCGGGCGCGGACCCGCTCTCTGACGGCAGGGACCACGCCCACCAGAGGAACCCCCGCAGACACCCCCCGCAGGGGGACAGGGATGAGCAGGCGGAGGACCTGGGCCAAGAGGCGGAGGAAATTCGCTACAATCACAGACCCGTGCCCTCCCACAGGGACAATAACCACCAACATCACAACAGCAACCACCACCACCACCATCACCACCCGCAGCAGCAGCAGCAGCAGCAGCAGCAGCACCAACACCGTGGGAACAGCCACCCGTCGTCCCACCCGGCCGAAGACTACGAGATGGAGCACAACGAACGCAACCGACAGCACAGGCACCACCAGCACATTCCCAGCAGGACGAACCGCGGCGAGCGCCTCCCCGCTCACAACCACCACGGTTACCACCACTACCACAGCAGGGACCGGGAGCGGGAGCGGGACAGACACCGAGATCGAGACAGGGATCGGGACAGGGAAGATCGCCATGGTGACCCGAGGCAGTGGCACAGGGATTCCCGCCTACACTAGTGACGAGTGGCGTTTGTTGTTTATTCGCTCTGGTCTGTGCTAGGGCTGCACGATTTGGAATGGAACGAGAACCGAGATGAGTAAGATTTGTTCAATTTTCAGACTCTTCGCTCATTTGATTCCGCTGGTGTAACGCACGGTGAGGGAGGCAGGGCTTCCGGTGAACGAAAGTCAGGAGACAGAGTTGGGAGTGGAATCCGCATTGAGAATCATTTAAATTCTGTCGCTATTATTTATGTTTGGTGCAATGCAAAATGTCACATTCAATGTGATTTATGCCAAATGCCTTGACTTTTTTCCTCATTCATCTGAGGATTCCCTCAATCGCTTTCTCGCGCTCGTCCATTCGCTGAATCAAAATCGAAGGGGCTTGTTGGGCAAGTAGCCGGGCTGCTTGAGGCTGTTTTCGTTCACAAATTGAGAGTCAAAGCTTGCGAGTCTTGCGTCACCAGATCCAAATTTTCTCACTGAGGTGTCGGCGACGAGAGCTTTGCATCACGGAATTAACCGCTGGCCCTGGACCAGATATTTTGACATTTATTTCAAGCTGTGCTAAAAGAAATAGAAAACTACAGCACCCACTGGGACTTGCTAAACCCATCCAACCAACTTACCGTATCAACAAACACTAGCCAGCCGTACGGTATTGTGCGTCGGCTGCAGTCGCGAACGGAGACTTCATGCATTGCATTTCGCGGCCCTGAAAGCACAAGTATCCATGCGACAGGCCGGGGTTTTAGTTTCATTACCGAACGAAACGAAAACCTAAACATGATGTTTGCGCCCTGAACCGTCAGAGCCCAATCACGTGCGTTTTTGTTTGCGCTCTTCCAGTTGAGCGCCGTAAAGCGGGGTTCTCGTTGGTCAATATAATAGAGACTATTGGGAGCGGTCGTTCTGATGCAGCAGGATCGTTGTCATGCAGGAACGAGGTCGCGTGGAGGTGTAAATCTGGATTCTAACGGGACCCATCGCGCAGCCCCGGTCCGGGCGTGGCTTCTACGCGACTGCCGCCGCGGTACTGGGGCGGGCGGGTGGACGGGGTGCGAAGTGAAAGCCCTGCCTTTGTACGCAGGCTTTCGCCCCGACGTGGTATTTTCTTTTTTTTTGTCGTTCTGTCAAAGTTTTTATTTCTCTCTGTCATCCATTCTCTCTCTCGCTCGCTCTCTCTCTCTCTCTCTCTCTCTCTCTCGTCCCCTTTTTAGTTCTGCTTCCCAACTATATCGATGGTATCTACGGTGCGTCTGCCCCGACATTTGCAACGAAACGAGCCCCGCCTGTTTCACGTTTGCCCCCCTCCCACTTGGCTCCGTTCCGTGTTCACCTCGTTTTGGCTTTTGTCCTTGTCTCCTTGAATGGACTGTGCGTGTGTGTGTTTTCCGCGGTTTGACACAAAATGGGTTCCTATGTCAAAGTGTGTTTAACGCAAGCGGGTACGTCGGATAACCTGTAAAAAAATAAAATGAAAAAAAAAAGTCGACAGAACAGCCGCTTCGCTTGTTTCTCACGCCCCCGTATATTTAAGAGAACATATATGACACATCAATGTGTACACAAGGAAAGTCAAAAACTATTTTTCTACAGATGACTGTACAATGTCATTATCGGCTTCCTACTTTTCTATCGAAGTTGAAACATATTTATTGACTTGCTCTGTCCGGAAGCATGACTATTTTTTTTAGTGACATTGACTTGTGCTATGTGCTGGAAACTCTATGCATCTTCTTGTGATAAAATATTACAGTATAGCTTGAATACAACCTCTATGCATTTGTATATATGTCATATCTGCCTTTAGTTGAAGGGGAGCCGGAGAGCCTGTTGCACTGGCTCGGTAGATCTTACTTAACCTGCAAGACTGCAGATCTACCGGCCTGAATTAACTTTGTTCCTTTTGCGATTAATTTTTTGTTTGTTTTGTTTATTTTCAATTTGTACAGTGTTTCCGAACTTTGTTCAATAGGTATTATTTTGTTCAAGATCATGTGACATTACGTGATATTTTACTTGATTGATAAAAGTTATCTAACACTTCTCTGTTCTGTTATTTGTTGATTCATCTCACACACACGCGCACACGCACACACACATGCACACGCACGCGCGTACACACACACACACACACACATGCACAACAACAAAAACACATTGACAACAACGAAACTGTATCTGAGATTCCATTTGAATTATTTTTAAATTAAATAGTCAAATCTGCACGTATGCAATTGTGATACAACTGTTATAGTTTGAAATTAGATAAATCTGGTTTAACATTTATTAACCAATGTAGAGCAAAAGCAACTTTACAAATCTCAATAACACACGCACATACACACAAACAATAAACAAACCTCAACCAGACATCCCAGAGCCTATTACGTTCTGTTCCAAGGGGTCAGACCACGCCGGCTCCACTGAAACGGGAAACCGTCGACTGTACAATAAAACCTTTCACCTCGTGTCACACGGTTATTATTGGCTCGGGCTCCGCTTCCTCCGTGTTCTCTATCAGTTTGTCGGTGTCCACCCGGTCGGGGTCGGAGTGCTCGCCCTTAAAGTAGAGGGGGTTTTCGAACGTGGGCAGGTGACGCCCGGATTTCTTGTAGAGAAACAGCGCCACGGCCACCAGAGCACAAACGGCGATGACGATGAGCACGACTGCCAGGCTGACGTGGGCGCGGCCCTCCACGCTCCCTCCCAGATACGCTGTAACAATGGAAACATCATTCCAGAAGGTGAATAAGCATCCATTTACAAGGGAATAAAACTGAGAACGGTTTTATTTAATCCAAATGGAGTCAATTTAATGAAGAGTAACAACTCACAGCCTGTTGGTACTGCATTATCCTGATAAGATACTAAAGAAGGGGAAAAACATTGTTTAAAAACACCATTAATTCATAGATTAAATGAAAACTATGCATAAATGAAAGAAAATGGACTCCTTCACGCTGCTGTTGCTACATACAAGGTAATAAAAAAATGCCTTACCTTTCAGTGTTTTGCAGATATAAGCTCTGTCGTGCCATCGGGCGCCTGTGGTCCATTTCCCGTTCGAGGTGTGGATCTGCCCAAACACCTCCTCGTCAGGGTCATCCTCACCCCAGTTGATGTAGTCCACGGCTGCTTTGTCCAGCCACAACCACTTCCCTGGGTCGACACATGGGCGAGTTGTTCATTGTAGTCTGTAGTCTCGTTTCCTCATTTATGTCATGCTCACTTCATCATGAACTTGCAAAAAAGGCGGGTTTATTTAAAAAAGCAAAAATTATTCCCAACCACAACATAATGAATAATAAAAAACAATTATATGTTGATGCGTATCTTTATACATTAAATTGGCTGCAATCAGACACTCATCTATGCGGGAAGTCATGGTTTATGGAGTGAGAATATTCCAAAAGTTTTTAAAGTTAAAGTTTTTTGTGACTTTCCACGGCGCTCTCATCACCCGTCATCATGGAAATGATAAAGTACAAATTTAAGTCTCTAAATGTTGTAACAGAGATTGCCTTAGAGTTAGAGTTAGAGTTAGAGTTTTTTTTTCCAATTTGTGATTTAATGTTGTGTCAAGCTGGCTGGTGGTGCACAGTCCTCTGTCTAACTGTGAATAGTAATTCACGTGTTTTTTAAAATTAACTCTATCCACATTGACAACTGCGGGTTTCTTAAATAATACTTAACCCAGCGAAGCATTTTTAAAGCTGTTCAAATCAAAACTTTGCGTGTCAGTGCACCTTTATGAGTTTTGAACAGGCCGATCCAGAAGCTGGTGTGGCCATCTTTATATGCTCCAATGGTCTCGGCGATGAAGCTTTGCTCATCAGGATCTTCAATGCTGGCAAGGGTTCCACCTTTTAAAACACACAAGCTTAATGTCAATGGAATATCATTTGATACTGCAACAATAAGCGGCTAAAAAACATGGAATGAATCAAATGTAATAACTTTGCACGTATTCAAATAGTGCAGGGTTAAGGCTACTCACTGTGCCTTGCACAGCTGGAAGCTGCATCCGACCATTCGATTTCATGCGTGATGAAGACATAGCAATGACCCCGAAACGGCAACCAGACGAAGTTTATATCTGAATTTTGGTCTTCTACCTCCACGGGGCAAGTGCCGGGGAAATCCTCTGATTCTGTCGGTCGCACTTCTGAGTGTGGGCGTGAGAGAGGTTTAAACGGGGGCATGGATCGACTATCACACGCTCACAAAAGACGCTAATGTGAAACACATAAATCAAATTTAAGATGTTGAATGTGACAGCTGCTTCACGAACAGATTTTGCTTATTTTAAGAGTCGTGTGATTTGAACCTGCTCATTGTCATGCGTTACATCGCATAATTTAAGCAACTTACAATAGTCAGTTATGTCAAAGTGTCGAACCAAAGCATATCACAGCCAGCTAAAAAATCTTTGGAATAAGTAGCACTAGTAGAGATAAAGAGGATCCTTTTTTTTTTTCTTATATTACGTACCTGTAGTATGCATACAAGCACTGTACATAGTCTTGTTGCAGAAATCAGTCTTCCAAGTTCCATCCACGTCTAAGTAGACGCACGGCATACCAGGGCTTGGTTCTTCTGGAGCCCAGTTGGAAATGCTTAGAGGCCAGCCGCTGATATACTTGAAGTAACCTCTCGTCTGAAAGCAAAAATTGGACCCATTAAACGGGACCTATGATGCTCCTTTTCAACAAGTTAATATAGCTCACTGAGGTCCCAAAACATGTTTTTAAAGTTGTTGTAAAGTAGATTATGCATTCTAGCCATTCTAACAAGCCTCAATACCATTATGTTCCAAAAAACAGGCTGTTTTTTTGTGGGTGGAGCCACCCTCCTGAATTCCATACATTTTAGTTCTGTGAGCCAATGGGTTTGAGCACAAGTTCTGGGTTGTGTTGTATTTAGTCTGTAAAGTTTCACTGATTTTACATTATCAATCCACCAAAATCTGTTTCTGAACAAATTTGAGGCGAGAAATAGGCAATCCAGTGGCTGAATCTTCAGGGATTTTTTGTTTCCTGTAAACTTTGAAAATAAAATAAAATAAATTAAAAAAATACCGCATACATTTTTTGTTTTTAGAACAAAACATTTACATTAACATTACATTTCCATCGTCTGAATTTTATTTAAAGACATTTGGTGTCCAATTTCTATAAAATATTTGTTTGTTTGTTTGTTTGTTTGTTTGTTGAGTTACTCAGATGGGGGCGGTTCTAATTCTACTGAAACCCAGCTCAGCTGAAGCCCAATAGGGTTGGGCTGCAAATGTGAACGGGTTGTTTCAGGACATGTTCTCTGCATTGACAGCTGGCAGAAAACTGACTGAGTTGTCTTATTTCACAGTTTGTATGTTAGCAGGCCCATCAGAGACCCCAATGTACGCCGGTCAGCCACAACATTAAAACCACCTGCCTAATATTGTGTAGCTCCCCCTGGTGCCGCCAAAACAGCTCTGACCCGTGGAGGCATGGACTCCACAACACCTCTGAAGGTGTCCTGTGGTATCTGGCACCAAGACGTGAGCAGCAGATCCTTTAAGTCCTGGAAGTTGCGAGGTGGGGACCCCATGGATCGGGCTTGTTGTTACAGTACATCCCACAGATGCTCCATCGGATAGATCTGGGGAATTTGGAGGCCAAGCCAACACCTTGAACTCTTTATCAAGTTCCTCAAAACATTCCTGAACATTTTGCTGAAAGAGGCCACTGCTATCAGGCAATACCTTTGCCATGAAGCGGTGTACTTGGTCTGCAACAATGTTTATGTAGGTGGTACGTGTCAAAGTAACATCCACATGTATACCCGGACCCAGAGCATCACACTGCCTCCGCTGGCTTGCCTTCTTCTTCCAGTAGAGCATCCTGGTGCCATCTCTTCCCCAGGTAAACACCACCCACACCACAGCCCTCCACATGATGTGAAAGGGTAAGTGATTCATCAGACCAGGCCACCTTCTTTCATTGCTCCATGGTCAAGTTCTGAATCGCCCACGTTCTGACACATGGGCATTGTAGGCCACACAGCCCGATACACAGCAATCTGTGATGCACTGTGTTATGCACCTTTCTATCATAGCAACATGAACTTTTTCAGCAATTTGTGCTCCAGTAGCTCTTCTGTGGGATCGGACCAGACGGACTAGACTTCGCTCCCCGTGTGCATCAATGAGCCTTGGGCGCCCATGACCCCGTCGCCGCTTCACCTGTAGTCCTTCCTTGGACCACTTTTGGTAGGTACTAACCACTGCATACCAGGAACACCCTACAAGACCTGTCATTTTGGAAATGCTCTGACCCAGTCGTCTAGACATCACAATTTGACCCTTGTCAAAGTGGCTCAGATCCTTACGCTTGCCCATTTTTCCTGCTTCCAACACATCAACTTCAAGAACTGACTGTTCACTTGCTGTCTCATACATCCCACTCCTTGACAGGTGCCATTGGAACGACATGATCAATGTTTTTCACTTCACCTGTTAGTGGCTTTAATGTTGTGGCTGATCAGTGTATGTGCCCAAGCACTGAAAAGGTGATTTTTCATGAAAAGTCCCCTTGAAGAACAAGGGGACTTTGTTATATAATTTGTTTTATAATTTCTTCGAGCAGCAGAAGCAGCTTATCAAAATCCAAAACTTGAATATGTACCTCCATTTTGTTCAGACCGATCCATAGGGGGGAATTGTGGGTCAGCGCCCCCAGCTCAATGTAGGCGTGCGTCCACTGATTTCGAATAGTCACCAGCTCGCCGCGCTCGCCTTCACAATGCGTCTTTGCTTCATCCCATGTCAGATTCTTAGTGATGATCTTAATGGAGTCATTGCCTAATTTAACGTAGGTGTTGGGAACCACTTGGTCTGATGAAACTGGGAATTGTTGGTCTGTCGAGGTTGAGATGCAAAGTTTTACAGAGGGAATGCAGAGCATTTTTAATTGCAAGAACACAGACTCAAACACAAACAAAGTAATGGCTTGATAGATTAAAACCTAAGACTTAAGGCAGCATTATGTAACTTTTTCCCCTTAAAATTACAGCTTCAGAATCATTTTGATGGTACGCTGAGTTGAAATATGGAGAATGGCACCTCTTTTCATTCCCAACCACTCCCAAACGCCTGTTCTTGCACTATGTAACTTCTGTGTTCGGGCATGAAACCGCGGTTAGAGTGCGTTTCGCTTTATGGCACTACGTCACTTCCTTGATGTTCGGCTCCGATAATAACGTTTTTTTTTTGCCTGGTTAAATTTATAAAAAAAAAAGAAGTCAAAATGTCCAGTAATAATGCTCATACAAAACGTAGCCGCTCCACCTCCCCGACAGCTCCATCCTAGCCACAAGGAGGGAGGGTCCGAAACAGCAAAATCCCACATACCCAAAGTTACATAGTGGTGCTTTAAGAGAGTATGCTGTAGGCTAAGTGTAGAAAGGACGTGAAACCAGGCAGAGAAGTGGTTTCTCATAGTACGATCATTGTTAACAGACCAGCGGTCAGTATTCAGCAATGTCTGGCCTCTGATTGCCGCTATTGACCAATCAAAATCCAGTTCACAGAGCCGTGTTATAAGCACAGAAAAACACCTGCATAAACAGTATGACCCCATATATTGACAGATGGATAGAAAAAAAAGGAAGAATTTGTAAAGACGAATTGTCCAAAGCCTGTTAATAGTCGATATATCGATTGATGAGCACAGGATGTACAGAATGCGGAGGGTGCAGAATGTTTGGCTTACCGACACTCCGCAGACATATGTATCCGTTGGTGTCATTGCAGTTCTTTGGAATCCACTTCCCAAGCCCAATGCTGGGATGGTTGGATATCACAACACACCTTTCCTGGTGAGGGATGGACAGGAGATGCTTACAAGGATAACTGAGTTTGGAAGCAAAAGCGGATAATTCCTGGTTCAGAAAGTAATGGCTGTAGGTTTTGCTCCAGCCATGCACCGACCCATCAGTTGTTTGTTTGGGTTGATGCTTATTCGCAAATCCACAGGGATGACTCCAAATCCTGGAGGGGCATTTTACATTCTGAATCCGGATTTTCCACCTCTAATGTACAGTAAGCTATATTAAGGCTAGGAATCTGGAATTTTGAAATATCTTCTGACTTAATAGCAATCAAATGTATGCACATGGTATTCAGATTAACAATTTATTACAAAGTTGGTGTCGGAACGTACAGTAACTTAACCCTCTGAACACGATCGGAGCGAATAACATCCTGTGCGCAAAGTTTTTTTTTCAAACAGCAATAAAAAATAAAGAACAGCTTCGCTAGAAGGAGGCCGTTAACAGTTCTGGAAACTAGAGACCCCATATCACATACAGTATATGCCTTTTGGTGCCTATAATGCTTGTAGTTTAGGCTTATCCATTTGTTTACAGATCTAGTGATCTGGAAAAAAAAACTTTTCCTAGTCCTAGTCCTATTCATTTTTAAAGTTGTATCCCCCGATGTGAAAAGAAATGGTGAAAATGATTCCAAAGTAAAGGAAAACAGCTTTACTTGGAAAGAAAAATTGTCGAAAAAGATGCTGCGTCAACTGCTGGAAATTATTTTGACCAGACAGTTGGTTTACAGATGAAGAGGATTATTTTGTAGAAGGCGTGGATGGATCCCTTTGAGGACAAGTAATTCATTTCTAATTGTAATTCAAATGTTTTATTATCATTATTAGCATTATTATTATTATTATTATTATTGTTGTTATTTTTAGAGTGTTTGTGCGTGTTATTTTGTTTGTATGTTTTCATTTTCATGTAATGTAATAATGTCATGCGATGTAATAATTATCCTTCATTTCATCTTTTTCTTTAGCATCGAAAAAAAACAAAACCTACTAATCTCCAGCCCAGGCCCATCAGGTCTGGATAAAGTTCCCCCATCTCAAGCTCAACACCCATTCAATCTCTCCAACTGAGGCCCTCAACCCCATGGACCACAACAGCCTGCTGAGGTGGCCGGTGGACATGCCGGGCCCTCCACCTCCTGTACATCACGATATGTACAAGGTACCGTCCGGTGCATTTCTGAGTCTAAAAACGTATTCATTTATGTTTGCAGTGGATATAAAAAGTAAGAAATTAAATAGACATTTTTGTGTTGTTGTTTTTTTTGACAGTTATGGCATAGTATCTTTCTCAGAATTTGTTTAGAGGGTTGAAACACATTAGAACCTGACATGGTCAAGTGTTTGTCTGCATTATAGATCCATTATAGATTATAGATTAAATGAGAATGTTCTGTCTCAATCAAAATCACAATGTTCCGTCTCGATTCTAACTTGGGGAGAGGGAGTCAGTTGCAATAAAAAATATGTCCGTATTGCCCTTGGTAATGAGGAACACTACAGTGAGGTTCACCTGACTCTTTTGCACAACTTACTTCACTCCATCCACGATTAAAATAAGGTCCATGATGACGGTTCTTCTAAAATGGAGAATCAGGAATGGATAAAAATGTATATATATACATATATATAAAAATATACATAAATATACAACATCAATTTAAAACATAAATTGTAGTACGGCCTCCGCCTACTCACGCGTCCCCAATTTGCATATGGTCTTGAACGGCCGTCTGTCCAGAAAAACTCTGAACGTTCTTGACTATGCAGACCAATCCAAAGGTCGGTAGAAGCCGCCTCTGCCATACGGGTGAGCAAAAAAGCTGCAGCAGCACAGATGTAAAGAGTGGGAGAATAAGGAAGACGAAGGCCTCATCCTGAATCCTTCTGCACTCGTGATCATGATTATTTATCAAAGTTTGGTCAGCATCCATTGCTATCGTTAGTTCTTTACCATAAAGACCCTAATATCCTGCAGGCTGTTTTACAGACAGAGCCCCTCCTGCAGTTCTTTGTCGGGTAAATATTTTAAATTTTGGAATGGATTGACCATGGAGTGTCCTAACTCTTGATTGATTGATTGATTGATTGATTGATTGATTGATTGACTGATTGATTGATTGATTGATGATACAGTAAATCTGCACCTTTAACGCACCCTAAACCTCAGAAGCATCGCAAAAAAAGGCTTCGACACAATGTACGGTCCTAGCTCATGCCATGGGGAAAAGATTATATATTAATATCATACAAAGAACAAACCTTGCACACTTCTTGAGATAATAGACACCAAGTTTCCTCCCATTCCCTTGCACCGTCTTCTGGCTTCGTCCCATTTGTCCTGTCGGTTTTGAACAATCCTATAACACTATTTAAAAAAAAATAAAAATAAAGAAAAGCATTTTTATAATATATATAATATTATACATTTTATAACAGCAATTTTGTACAGAGAGAACTATAAACGGTGCACAATATCCTTGCTATCGTAAACAGACGCTCTCGTTGACACTATAATATGATTTTTCCCATTGTATTGGGCACATATCTTTAAGTTAAGCGTGAACTCTGACCTTAGAGTCAAATCTCAGCCAGTCCATCGGGCAGCCGCCTTTCGGAGCTACTGTTGGCGCTGCTGTGGTGTTGACCTTCGTAGAGGCGCTCCTTTTGCAGATGGATTTCATCTCCAACCCACAATTGTGATTGTGCCAGAACCCTGAGGGGAGAGAAAAAAATCATACAACAACAACATCCCAGACTCGCTTGAGCAGAAAAAAAACAAAACAATAGAATATCTTGAATTTGTTTTTCGCAAAAAACAACTTCTACCGACCAGTGAAGTAGGTCATGGTGGCGCAGTTCTCGTCGTGTGTTTGTATATTCGGTTGATCCTCTTCCCACCTCTGGAACACCAGGGGAGAGTCATCCATCCACCTAGTAAATAAATAGAATGTGATTAGATATAATAATAGATTACAGATAGAATAGAAAAATAGCAATATGGAATAAACCTAAAAGTCTACTTAAAAACAGAAACATTATAATAATAAGTATATTATAATATACAATTGATGTGGAAATGTATCAATATAATATAAAAATCAAGAATTGTTTTTTAACTGTTTTGAACTACTCAAACAAACTAAATTGTATGTTCAATGCATATCGAAGCGTTAAAAGGAGCTGATACTACTGTGTAAAAAATAAATCCTATTTCCTTGACATACGTATGTTAAATGCTAGACAAGATAATATACTTTACAAACATAAACATTGGAAATTTTAAGATAATGTGATAGTACATGTTTGTTTATAATACTTGCTTGTGTTTTTATGCCATAGCACTGAAAAGTCCAGTGGATTTTACTCCTAAATGTTCTATAAAGTTGTCGATGGTCACACGCACCCACAGGAGCCGTCCAGATCCACCGTCAGTCCAATGTAGTAGTTCCCATATTGCTTGGAGACCTGTTCACACACACACGCACGCACACACGCACGCACACACACACACACAATTACCTAATAGTTCTCATACCAGCTGAATTCGATTTTTTTTTTGTCACGTTTTTTTTTTAATTTTCAACACTTTGCACCTGTTTCCACAAAAAGACGTTTTCGGCTTCGCTGTTGATGACCACCAGGTCGCCGTGCCGCCGCTGGCAGAAGTGACGAGCGTCCTCCATCGCCATCAACTCCGTGTTGACATAATACTGGCTCCCACCCCACTCCATCCAGTTGTCTGCCGTGTGGTTATACTCTGCAGCGATGTGAGGTATATTATAGGTATATATTTATTATAAGTATATATTATATCCATCTATCTATTAGCATTTTCATTTAGAAGGTAGCAACCGAATTTAAAGTTCATCTTGGTTTGCCGTGAAACTTAAAACCAATGAGCGTTTGGTGCAACAGTCTCAATCTATTACCTGATTAAATCTTACAGCAAAATAGAAACCGATTTCACTTAAAATACGCAAAATATACCAGAATTTAAACGCAGATACACCCCTGGTCCCCCAACAGCAGTTTACCTGGCGCGGTGTCGTTCGGCGGCGCCCTTGGGGTCACTCCTACGACGGGAACGGACAGAATATAAATGCAAGCAGAGTCGTTATGTATTACATGTGACGTCGCGAGAGCCGTCACTTTGCCGCCTGGCCCAAATTGTTTCAAGATATTTGTTTCCAGGAGAGCTCCTCCGTGCGATCCTGCTCCGACTGAACGGCGACAAAAAAGCGACCGGGGCAGTCCAACATTTCTCTCGCCGTACCTGCACGGATCTGGCACAACCAGTCGTTGTAACTCTCGCAATGCTTGTCATTCCAGGAGCCCTCTTGATCCCACTGGTAAAGCCACATTTCGGTGCAGGATTCCACATTATTCATATTGTTGGGCTCTCCACTCTTCCAGTGTTGGTAATTGAGCTGGTTGAGAGAGAAGAATAAGAAACCGAATTTTGGTCTGTTTTGTCTTCGGACTTTGAGAGAGCAATGCTGCATTACTTGTGGAGTAGACGGTGCGCTTTCCGAAAACGCAGGAAAAGGCGAACGAAGCTCAACTCACCGGAGATCCATCGCTCCATTCGTAACCCGCACCGGGAGTCGGTTCGCTGAGGCCGATCCAGGATCTTCCGTGTCTTCAAGAGTCCAAAAAGAAGAAACATTTTTGACTTTACCAGTCATTCATTTTTAGATTTCAGTGAAGTAAACCTGGAGCTTTTAACCCATTTTGGAGGGTAACACTTAAGGCTTTATGTCTTATGTCTGTGATATGTTCCGTTTTATGTTGTGAATTCTATGAAGTTCGCCGCCGCTTTCTTTGGCCGCGGCGGCCTCGGTCTGGGGTTCCGACCTCAGTCTCGAGTCCGGTGTTTTGGAAGGTCTCAGCCGGTCGTAACGCGCAGGGTCTTACCTCCCGATCCTCAAGTGGCTCTCGCTGTGAATGCTGAGCAGATCCCCTCCGATGGCCCTGCAGTAGTCCCTGGCCTCGAACCACGTCTTCTCCTCTGAGCGAGGTCCCGTGAAGAACTGAAACCCAGAGGGAGTTCTTTTTTTTGTAAGCCTGACTTTCTTTTACCAACTTTACGGGCGAGTTAGCGGAGATGGAAATTCATTATTATCGTCGTCCTCCTGAATTAAATATGGAGCGTACGGTTTATACAAAGATTAAAAAGTACAGAATTTCTGGCGGTGGCACCTTGAAGCAGAGGTTCCTCGACCCGATGGGTGCCCAGCCCTCGCTACACCTGGTGGGGGCGACAGTCGGCGGGACGGCGGTTAAAAGCGCCCCCTCTGCCAGGTGCTTGCAGATGTATTTTGTTTTATTGGCGCAGGGCAGCAAATCCCAGAGTCCGGCGAGGACACCGGTTGTCATGGCAACGCAACCTTGGCGGTGGCCTTGCATCATTGGGGAGGGGAGGGGTAAAGTTTTAAATCGCGTTAATTAACCACAATTATTCGAAAAGAAAGCAAATCGCCGTGTACCTGGCATGTCAGGGCCCCAATGAGTGAATCTAACATTGTTTGTGTTGGTCCACACAAAATCTTCCACGTGTCTCTGGTTGGAGAGACCCAGCCAAAAGTGTTTCTCCGGTCTCGTCCCCACCAAGCTGATCAGGAAGGAGTTGTCCACCCTGCCGGCATTCAAAGACACAAGTCCATCGCAAGTGTCCCGTTCGCCAATTGAAATATCGCGTCCTTCGTCTTGATTAAATGACTTGTTTTTTGACGGAGCGAGGATAAACGCTCGATAATTCTTTACCCGTTTGAAACATCCGCCAAGTAAGAGCCTGAGCTCTTGCAGTCGCTTTGTGCCTCGTCAAACGTCCGGGTCTCGGTCCCTATGAAGTAGCAGTAGGATCCGTGCCTTTTCCAACCCTGAGATGCAAGAAGCAAAAAACACAGCCATGACCGGGCGTTTCTGGAAGCCTTATGACGCTTTCCCACAGCACGGTAGTACGGTTCTCAGAGCGTTTGTGATGAGCACGTAGGCCAGAGCGGGAGCAAACATCTCTGCACGGGTTCGTCATTCACAGCCATTCGTATCCTGTCAACCATCAAGTTAAGTCACGTCTGTAAAAAGAAAATTTCAAACAGTGAAAATCGGGTAACAAAATAAACCTCTTGACCCGGGACCTGTGAAGGTAGAGTTGAGTGTAGAGTGAGACATTGAACTGAGTTTCTGCTTCCTTATATGGGAGAGCACTTCAAGGTTTAGCTCCAGGCGTCCCTTGAGAGGTCCAGGGGGTCCCGGCAAAATGATTAAGCGCCAAACTCAACTGTTTCGCTGTTTTCTTCCCAACCATAGTGTAGAAATGAAATCATATCACATAATTAAAGAAATCTCATCAGTCTGGGGTCCCAGGGACAAAATTGTGTCAGATGGTCTCCGTGGCCTAACGCGTGTCAAGGCCGGGTTCCGTGATTGTGAAAACGGTTAAGAATCACTGCTCCAAACCCTGCGGCGCGATAACAAACAATGTGTGCGCGAAGTTGCATGCTCAATACAGGAAGTGAAATTCACTCACGACTTTGCAGCCTATGTCCATCTCCACTTCCTCTTCCGTGGGTTCGATGACGCTCTGCTTCATACAGATGTAGCCATGTTTATCCCTGCAGGAGCGATCGGCCCAGTTCCCGTTCTACCACCAGAAAAGTGACATTTGTTTAGAGTACTGGGCGACTATCTTACCACAAAAAAATATATATATATATATAAATAATATATATATATATACATATATACTGTTTATATTTTTTTTTAACGGTAAAAAAATAATATTCTATAAATATTTTTTTATTATATTTTTTTAGGTTTGTTTTCTATATGCATATAAAATATATATTAATATATATCAAATATTGATATATATATATATATATATATATATATATATATATAAATATAAAACCTCTAGATACATCAGTGTAAATACTGTCTGTATTGGTCTGATTGGATGACATGTATTTATGGCACACTTACCAGGCCCCTGATTAAAACACAGTTCTCTGTGTTACTGGATGGGCTGGGTTCTCCCATTGCCCAGTTAGTGAATGCAACAATCGCCTGGTCCCTCCACTCGAACAGTCCCTCCGTCTTCAGGTCGTTCAGCCCAATCCACAGCTCGTCGGTACTTGCTGCAGATGTCGGCAGAGTAAAATGGAAAAATAAACATTATTGCTCCGTAAGCATTCGCCTAAAGCGCGAGTTACTTGAAGTCTAATCTCTTTTTAATGTCGTATCAATCACTAGAACTGCGTCACAGGGATCCGTGGTTCGTTTGGAGTTCAGAGCTTAGGCTAAAGTGCATCAAGCTGTTGAGTGTGTTTTGGAAACAGATGCTGAGATAAAAATAAGATAAGATTGTACTATATGAACCCACACTGTGCAGGTCCATGTGGCAGTACCATTAGAAATGCTTGCTATATATTTGAACGTCATTTTGTCCATATGCTTAAGCTCTACGCACCATCACACATCACATCAGTCAAATCTGTGATGAATAAACCACAAATCCGCCATGCTCATCAAAAATCCCCCTCTCCGACTTTCTTATTATATTTTGGGGTTTTTTGGTGAAGTTATTTATTTTAGCACATATGGAACAACAGCATCCTTCAAACGATCCCAACTCTTTAACTGAGTTTGCATCTACTCCTATTCGCATTTTGGGTACCTACCGTATCCAAGTTGGGAGACGATGAAGCCTTGGTCCTCTACGTTGCTAATGCTCGCCAGGTTCCCTCCCTCTTTGCCGCATTCAACCTGGGCCTCTGGCCAACTTTTTGGGGTGCGGTACAGTTGAAAGCAATGACCATTGTAGGGGATCCAATGCCTCGAACAGTGACCTTTTTCAACTATGCACGCAAATAAAGGTGAACTTAAGAGCGTCATCTGTTAAATATCACAATAGACATGTGTACAGGCCAAACACAATTAATTCAAAAAATGGCCTCAACCTGTTATGAAGGAAAGCTTTTGACCAAAACATAAATCATTCAAAACAAAAACATGTATACGGTAGATATAGTGGCAAGTACTAGTATGTCCCTATGTTAGTATGTTCGTATCTTTTGAGCTTCCAATAAGCAATAGAATTGGACAGAACTCCAAATGTACCTTCGACAGGAGCTGGCAAAGACCCGCCTTTGTAGCAGATGTACCCAAACTTTCTGGAGCAGGGTGAACTCTTCCAGTACGACTGCACTGAAGAGTCTAACATTCCACACCGGTTTCCTGGGTCGGCGAGCGGTTGTCCTGAAACGAGAAGATGACTTGATGCTGAGGTCCAGTTGCCGTCCGCTGTAACATTTTGTCTAATAGATCATCAATAAATCATCCATATCCTTATAACATTACACCAAAAATGTACTACAGTTGGTGTCATAGTAACAAGGATATGGACATAATGAATGACTTATAAATAAATCCTATATATATACTGTATATACAGTATATGCTTTGGCTTGGTTTTTGGTTGTCAACATATAAATCCAGTGTGAGTATTATAAAAATGGAGTGGGCGGTTTGAAATTGTCTTGTGGGCCGGTTGTGGCCCCCGGGCCTGTAGTTTGACACCCATGAAAAAACAAGCTCCGCTCAATCTGATTGGCTGTATGTCGATGGGTTTAGCCAATGACATTGTGAGTATCAGTAAGAAATATTGACGGAGAGAAGGTGAACGTGGGGGCGATCTTTTAATAAAAATAGTGGTACCAATTCATACCTTTTTTGAAAGTTATTTTTCCAATGAAGAGACAGAACAAAATGTTCGACGAGGAAAGTCGACTTCCAATTTCCAGAAACGCAACTTTCGAGGCCCTTACTGACCCAGACCGACCAAACGGGAAGACCCGCCGGCCTTGTTTTTTGAGCTGTGATAGAGTGAACACCAACCAGAATCCCATCTGAGATAGCGGAAGGGCTTCCCGTCAGACCACTGCCAGCCATGTTCCTGGCCAAAGATCAGTCCGATCCAAAGACGATAGTTCTCCGTATCGATTAGTCCTGCGAGAGAAAAACAGGAGAGAAGGGGCGTCAGGGCGCTCCGTGCTTGGCTCGGTTTGATAACAGCGAGCTGTTTGTCGTGGAATTTTACATCCTTTAGGAACATTTTTTAGTGATAACGGAGAAATTCTCTCGCTGCCAACGCACGCACGCACGCACGCGGACACCCACACACACACACACACACACACACACACGCACTCCATCCATGCGCGCAGAATGGGCTCTACCTGTAACGTAAGCCTGCTCTTGGGGATCAGTGATGCTCAGCAGTTCGGATCCCTGCTGCTTGCAGCTGGTCTGGGCTTCAGTCCAGTTCAGAGTTGATTGTGCGTTGACCTGGTAGTATGCTTTTGTTATCACATTTTGCTTCCAAAATCTTGTGGCTGAGGATTGATGCAGAAGGGTCGAATAGTTATTATAATAATTACATATGTTTTATCCGTGATTGTGACATTTGGATTTTACCATGTACCCTGACGAGGCTTACTGTGAAGTAAATGCCCAAAGAAGTTAGTTTAAAATCAGGTACAACTTGGCTCAACAACTAGCTTCTTATTGAGCTTGGAAGTACACAAAGTGCCACATGCAGATTTGACCATTTTCACAGTTAATACTCACAGGAGGTCGGACAGTAGCCCCAGAGTTCGTTCTCGTATTTAGTTTGAACCGCACACCACGCGCGGTTAATTTGGGACCGAAATGTAGTGCATTCATCAAACCAGCGATCCTCGTAGTAGAAGGGAAACATGCAAATCTTGCCAAATGCATTTCCCCCAAGAGTGTAAAGTTCTAGAATAAAAAAAAAAGGAGTGTGCATAATAAAGGTTTTTTACACTGAGTCTTAAAATAACATCCGTATTAATGCATCAAAATACCTCAGAACGAAGAAAAAAAGATGAATTATATTTCTCCTCTCCAATCCCTTATTTTGACAAAAGAATCGTGATCTTATTCACAGAAAATCTCAATGAAGGGGAACTGCAACTGTATTGATCATAGGTTCATAAGTAGACCAACAAAGCCAAAAATCACTTTTGATTTACAATCTATTTTAGTGATTCATTCAAAGTAAAGATTATAACAAGCGCATGAAATTCTAGTGTGAGAGGATTTTGATTGTTGGGAGGAGATTTTTCTTTTTTTTTTAAATCATTCTCACATTTAAAATGTTGATATGGTCAATATTGACAGATTGACCGTCAGTTGCTTTCAAGTCATGAGAGAGACACGCCCGTTTCTCGTTAATTGGCTTGTCTGTCTCACCCAGACTCAGACAAGAGGGTCGAAAACCAATTTCATCCCTGTGTCCAGTATCGAGATAGCAACGGCCTGTACCCTAACCGCCTGAGCTCAATGTGAGAGGGGATCGGCTGGCCTCGCTCAGGTAGCTCAGGTATTTAAGCAATGGATCCTGCTTCTTGATGACGAGTATTAATGAAAACATCAAAAAGAGATCTTAATTGTTTTAAATGCACCCACGTTCGCAATTTTTTGATGCATAACCATTAATCCATGCTTTGAAGCTCAACATGTTTCCAGTTCAGTCCAGCTGAGTTTTGTGTCAAAGTGATTGCGATGTGGGGATGGTGTGGTTTGAGCAGCCACACCTGTCCTGGGTCTAGGTAATTGGGGACCCAGGATCAGTGTGGCTGCCTACCTGTTGCTTGTTGGTTGGTCTACGTGCAATAGGTAAAACCTCCACCCCCACACAGTCTCAGGAGAGGAGCCCTGTCATGACCTGTGTCCATCTGCCACATGTTTATTGTGGAGAGGGTTAGGGGCTTGTGCTACCAAGACCCCTCCACACAATAAACTTGCGTTTTCTACCCCTTCGCCTGTGTCTCTGTGCCGGAGGTCCCCGAATACGCCATTTGGGCGACGTATGGCAGGAATACTGCCACAGTTATTTTTTGACGCAAGGCAGTTTGTACCTGGCAACCCCCAATAACGCTTCATAGCTAAGAATTGTGGATGGATAAATGGTTATGCATCAGAATCGTTGGGAATGTAGCTGCATTTTAAGTAAGATCTTGCTTTTATGCTTTGATTTTTATTTGTCATGAAAAATCAGGATATCAGTCAGATTTTGAGATGCTGGAAGGTGCATTTCTGTAATTTCACAGGAGCTACACTAGTTGATCCCCTCTGCAGCCATGCATTGAGCTAACACAGTTAGTCATGAAACTGGTATTTGGGAGTAGATCTCTGACATGATTTTTTTTTCTGTTATTATATAATTATTCAGACTCATAAATGCATGCATCAGTGTTTCGTGACGTACCTCTGTACGTCCTGGAGCAAGCTCCCTCTGTCGTGCCCCGAATTACCATGTGGCTATTGGGCTCTCTAGAGAGAGCAAGATTTTGTCCGTCTACGAAGGACATGTAGAGCTTCTGGCCCTGGAGGGCGAGCAGCGTGCCGTTCCTGCACTCCCACTTCTGCATATTGCTCCTCCCGTTGCAGTCGTAGAGGCCGATGACGCTGCCCACCGTGTTGCCCTGTGCTCCCAGGCACTTCCTCTGGCCGGAAACAAGGAGGCGGTTGTTCGTCGTCCAGCGCACGCTCCCGCAGCTGTCTCCCTTCGTCTTCAGGCAGAGGCTGTTGTCCTTCCTGACCAGGGAGAAATAAGAATCTGGCGGTGGAGGGAAAAAGTTGGTTGGAGGAACCGTTACGAGGTGTAAGAGCCAACCAAACCGAGCAAACCACGGCCTGATCCCATAAGTTCCCGTTTTTACAAAAGCTTTTGAAGGTTTCAAAGTGAAGTACCTCATAGTACCTGGGCATGAATTTCTCTCCATATTTCCTTTTCGGGAATGTGTTTAAATGCCATTTATTTATTTATTTATTTATTTATTTATTTATTTATTTACTTACTTAATTACTTATTTATTTATTTATTTATTTATTCAGTATGAGTAAATAAATAGGTTACAATTTATTTACTAAAATTTTGCAAATAAATTGAGCAAAAATCTAGTCTCAAGCTATTTATAATCCTCTTTGTCTTCCTGCGTGGCTTGCCTGTTAGACTGCGAGGGAACGAGAAGGAATTTGTGCAAAGGTCAACACAGACTGACAGAAATACAGTCTTTGCAGACACCTTTCGGCAAAAAAAACCCTCATTTGGATTAAAAGACCCCCGAGTCACTGGAAGAGAAAAGTTTGTAGTATCACACATTAAAGGCACATTCCGCACAAAGCTCAGCAGCGTAGGATGTACCAGCATACCATCAAGAGCCAGACACTGGAGGGCTTGGAGGAAGAGCACGCTCGCTGCGGTGGTTATCCTCATGGCTGGTAATCCACAGACACCTCTGACACCAGCTGCTGGTATTGTGCTCGCATTGCCAGCTGAGCTCTACAATCTTGTGAGCATGATTATCAATATGATGCATTCTTATTAGCCCTGACACGTTGTTTCACAACGTCATTTTTTTTTATGTGTAAGTGTCAAGTTTCAAACCCACATATTTCAACATTGTGTTGTGGTGAAAAGGAGGGGCCTATGGCAACACCCTGTCTTCCGGAAAAACATAATGCTGATATTGAGCTGATGTGTTCCTGTTTTTATCCATGCAAGAGTGTTATATATACATTTATATTATATATTAATAATGTTTACTAAGGCTTAATGTGAAGTCAAAGAGGCAAAGACATATTTTACGTTACAATTGACATGACATTAAACGTAAATGTTTACTGTTTTTCATTTCTACCATATGTGGGGCAGCACGTGTGCTGTCTCTGGTGAAAGGAGGAAGAAAATCAATATCAAATTGTAGTTTTTATCAATAAATCAAGTGGAAAATGGGCCAAAAACATGTGTTTAACAAGGTGTGAACCAGACATTGGGGCTCCTGAGCTCTCACTATGACAACAATTCTGGGGGCATAACATATTTTGGATTGGAAATATTGAAAAACTAAAAACTATTGATAAAGTTTTGTTTTTTGGCACATTAAGCTTAATGTGAGGTTAGTGTGGCAAAATTACCTAAAGCAAAATAAATAAAGAAACATCTGAATTAATTCAGGACACACTCCCAGGACATACTGGCTTTGAAATAAATCCAAAATCAATTTACACAACAGGGAAGATTGCAGCCTAATGTGGATTAATGGAATCAAATCAAACATATCATTTCCCTGAGCCCTCTACTTTGGGTCATGTCCAAGTCATAAAGTATGACCTCCAGTTTCTGGGAAAATTTTAAACGTTTTTGTGCTATATCGGCTCATTTGGCATCTTGACACACACAGTGACTCTCCGATGGGGAAAGGAGGAAGCCGGCTCTTCATCTTTCACCCAGTGTTCTCCTTCAAGACGGAAAAGAGCTTTCGAGAGCGATGAGGAAGATTCGGGAGCAGACGTTCTCCACTTTCACATGGCGGGATCAAAGAGGGTCACCAACACTCGTTACATTCATGGCAAAATATACTATACATGAAATATGATGTTATTTAAATAAACGTGTATTGCACTTTTTTTTATCTCCAACAAACTTCTGACATAAAAAAAAGCAAACCCTGGCGTTGGACAGAAGGTTTGGAAGAGTTGGATGCCTGGAAATGTATTTTCATCAGTGGTAAAGGATTTTGGTGACGGCTTGTCTTCCTTGATCCCGTTACTTGATTTTTGACATTGAAAGCATTGGTTTTTCTTCTTCTTCTTTTTTTTTTTTTCATTGGCTCTTATTTCACTTTGCGAGAAGGCTGGATCAGATTTTGTCGGTAAACGAACACGACGCGGAAAACCACAGCGTCTTGTCTCCCCGAATCTCCTTGAATTCTCAACAATTCATTTTCTCAATGGATAGCGTATATTACCAGGACAAGTCGTTGTGCAAGGTTTTGGGACAATGATGGCCATATTTCGCTGACTTGATGTTTTTTGTATTGCCTTTGTAAGCAAAAAGAGGAACCATCATGCTCTGTGATGATTCTTATAAATAAAACAAATTCTGCTTCTGCAAATTCACAGAAACACATTTTTGAAGTTGGACATTTGACAATGGGTGGAAGATGGCACTCAGCCCTTTCACCTAAGTAAAAGTAAAACAAAACATACCCTGACATTTAGTTGTGGTCTGTGGCTGAGTCAAAATATGCAAGTACTTGCTCAACAAATGCTTAATTATTTTTGTTGATAATATCAGCCAATATCCTTCCACGCACTGTGATGGTTCTTCATTCGTCACTAGGAAGTCCCAGCGGACAGAATGTATCAGGCCATAAAGACAAGCAAAGGCAACGGCAGGGCAGTTTAACAAGTGCAATGTGGACTTTAGGCATGTGTTATCTGATAAGTAGACCAATAGGCAGCATTGCCGTCGAAAAATAAAGAAAGGCTCCACTCTAATAATCAATGCACACACTTTCGATGCAGGGTTTGATGAGGTCGATTGTGGTCAATGAAAGTTAACTTTTTCCTTTGATTTCTTTTTCCTCTCTTGTCCGTGCGAGACATGAAGCCGTTGTTGACTCTTCTGTCAGGTAAGCGGCCTCAAATTTAATATCACGGATCACTGGTGTTTTCAGTTTACTACTTGTCTATTTCGTGGCTGAACCCGAGCATTGAACGTACAGTATCTGTACTTCCCTAACGAGTAAAGGTTGATTCCATTTTCAGCAGTATATGGTAAGGTGTGTATGGTAAGGTGTATATGGTATGGTGTATATGGTGTGTGGTGTATATGGTGTGGTGTATATGGTGTGGTGTATATGGTGTGTGGTGTATATGGTGTGGTGTATATGGTATGGTGTATATGGTATGGTGTATATGGTGTGTGGTGTATATGGTGTGTGGTTCAATATGGTGTGAGGTGTATATGGTGTGTGGTGTATATGGTGTGTGTTGTATATTGTGTGTGGTGTATATGGTGTGTGGTTCAATATGGTGTGTGGTGTATATGGTATATGGTGTATATGGTGCTCAGAAGAGAACATAAGATTATTTTCCTCATGTATCGTCATGGTTGGCCACCACTTCTATTTGTCACCTTTTGCCAAGATTTAGTCGTGAGGGGAGCGGATGGTAAGCGGGGGACAGGGTTTGACAATTACCAACTTGCGGTCTCGGGATGGTTTTTGGTGGGACTAAAGGTGTTCAGCTCCGAAAAGTAGATTATTAAGATAAGTTAAGTCAAGTTTATTTATACCGCCCTTAATCACTGTACATTCTCAAAGGGCTTCACCAACCCACATTACACATAGAAATTAACAGCATCCCCCGCTTTGAACCCCATCCGGGTGAGAAAAAACTCCTGGAAAAACCCTTTGGGGGGAAAAAAGGAAGAAACCTTGAGAAGGGTGTGTGTGTGTGTGTGCGTGCGTGCGAGTGTGCTTGCGTAGCAAAGTAACAGTTCCGTTGGAGATCATTTGAACGATTACGGTCCCATCGACCAAAGTCTGGGCTGAAGACCAAAGGGAAACTCTTTAAATATATTAGGCCAGAGAAATGCCAAACACCAGACATTTCATTGTCATTGAACTAATATACACTTTTGTAGCACATCTCTTACAGAGGCTTGAGCCGCATATTTTTCCACTGTTGTGTCTTGTTCTATTTAACTGTGGATTCAAATCAGTTATTGTGCCTCATCTATGAGAACTCATGTCTGTTAATAAATTGTTATTTATTATTCTATTGCTATTATATTAGATTCAATTTTATTGTCATTGCGCAGAGCGCAAGTGCTGAGGCAACAAAATGCATCCCTCTGCATTTTACCATCCTCTAAATTGACATATTTCGGGGGACATTGTTATTTATTATTCTACTGCTATTACATTCACATTGCACCAATGACAACATCTAAAGATTTTTTTCCAGGTGTTATTAAATGTGTTTTTTCTTTCTGTGGCAAACATCCATTGTCGTCGCAGCGCTCGTGGTCACCGCCTCGTCCCGTCCGGGTGGCGGGTTCCCGTGCACCTCCGGAGAATGCGTGCCCGAAAAGGCGGTCTGTGATTTCAACAATGACTGCTGGGATCACTCGGATAAGGGATTTTTTGGTGTGTTTGGTCTGATCTCCCAAATATATGAAATTGAAATAAGACTTCATGGGGCAATCATGTTTTTGCGCTACACCTTTTAAGAGATATGCTGACCAATGAGGAGCATTGTATTGATTTGCGACATTGAAAATAACGAATGGATCCTTGTTTTTTTCCACTTTAAGGGTTGTGTGATTTTGAGCATCATTCCTGTGGTTGGAATGATACGAGTAAAGGCTCCTATCAGTGGAGACGTGAGATGGCCAATATGACATCCAAACCTGTACCAGACCATACCACAGGAAGTGTTTTGGGTAAAAAAAAAATAATAATGTTGTTAGAACATATTCCACCTGCGTCACCACGTTGAGCATTTGAAATGTCCTCATTTCAAGTGTTGTGTTTTCCATAGGACACTTCATGTACATAAACAGCAGTTTCACGACAAAGGCTACTTTGGAACGCTCTGTTACTAAGACGCCGGCTCTGGGATGCCAGATGAGGTACTCAGGAAAAGATATCGGCCTGTTTTGATAAATGTTCCATTTTGTAGTAATCAAAGAGACTTGCCAGACATTGTGTGCTGTAATGTGATGAGTGAAACAAACTACACAGAAATATACCAGCAAACGATATATGGATATATGCATATATCGATAAATACATGCATTGAAATATATAAATAAATAAACAGATGTGCAATAAACAGGTATATTTTTTAGAGATTATCCCAATAATATGTTCATTTAAAACATACAGCAGGTAGTAACTGTCTTTGATTTGACTTATCAACGTTTTCCAGCTTCTGGTACCAAATTCTGGGCCCAGGGTTTATTCGTTTGTCGTCGTTTGTGGTTAATATGGTGAGGGACGGCAAAGAGACAAGATTAGTGACACTTTCTACAAGCACGACTGGCTGGGTGAACCACATGGTTCTCATCGGAAATCAACCCGGAGGCTACAAGGTCAGTTGAACCGGAAACACCATTTTGCTCGTCTTTTAGCCCCTACACTGGAGAGGCTAAAAGGTACGGCTTCTAACTAATAGCAGAAATAAATAAATGGATAAATGTATTGATTTATATAACCATTTATAACCATTTTATTTATTTATCATGATTTTTTATTTTATTTTATTTTTTTCCCCACGGTTTATTTAATTAATAATTAATTTACGTTTACATGCTTTACTCTGCTCAGCTGCAGTTTTCAGCCTCGCCGGGTTTTCTGAATGACAGGGAGGTCATGCTGGATGACATCAGCTTAAAACACTGCCAGGAAGGGGACGCGCCTCCTGCAGGATTCACCCGACTCACCTGCGACTTTGAACAGGACATCTGCTCCTGGTACCATGACCGCTCCAGCAGCCTTCTATGGACGAGGCTTCGGGGGACGTTTGCTTACGAGAGCCCGGAACACGACCACACCACCGGTAAAGGTGAGTCTTTTTCTTCAAATTTTTAATTAAATTTACTTACATTTATTTTATTTTATTTTATTTTATTTACTTAATCTTTTAATGGGGGGGGTGTTCTCAACCTTTTTTGGACCATGACCCCATTTTTAGGTGCCCAAATTCAAATGGTAAAATGTTCTTCTTTTTTGTTATTTATTTTTAATTTCTTATTTGGTAGCCAGCACTAATCAAATGTAGGCCTGTTGTTGCCCACTGTGTTATCAAAACTGCCACTGCATTACTGGTCAAAGTGAATTTGAGGGTCCCACAGGCTATTTTTATTAAATCAAAGAGCACGGAGGAAGCTACAAATGGATTACATAGAAATTACGATATATTTCAAAGCTATTTAAAATTGTTTTTTGCCAAAATATGTCAATCGAGAAATTAATATATCAGTCTTAGAACTGTTGACCCTGATATCAAGTGCATATCAGGTTGGCGGTGCTGGGTGGGTGTGAGGGGAATCTGGGTTTTGGGTGAGAAGTATGTGGGTTGTGTTGTTGAGTCTTGATGTATGTTGATTGTTGCTGTTGTGTTTTAATGTGCTGACCCCAGGAAGAAAGGGAGCAACTAATGGGGGTCCAAGTTAACAAATAAACAAATCAGTATGGTAACGACCCCAAGCTTGAAAATGTCTGATTTAATGGTTTGGATTAAATCTCCTTCATATTGTTGTTTATATTGGTGGTTTTTTTTAACCTCCCTTTGCACAGGTTATTACATGTTTGTAGCGGCCAAAGTCAACCGCCCCCCCTCAGCCGTGGCCAGACTCATCAGCTACCCTCAACCTGCAGCTCAAACCATATGCGTCAGCTTCTGGTACCACATTTATGGTAGTAGCATCGGTGAGTGCCTTCCTCATGTAAATGTACCCATAAAAAGATTACAAATCTATATTACAGTATCCATCAGGCTCCTCTCTATGCAGAACCTAACATGGTAATCCATAAGATCGTCCGTGTCCCAGAATTCCATTCAAAACTGCAACCTTTGGGGTTTTTTTTTTTTTCTACACCTGGGTTCACGTTTGTCCTTTCCCTTGTTTTCTTTTTGACAAAGTTTGCCATCTTCTGAGTGATTTTTATTCTTGGTTCCTTGAGGTGGGTGGGAAAGTGCCAAATATTGAATATAAAAAAAAAAAAAAAAAAGAAAAGAATCTCACGGATTACCACTTTAACAACATACCGCTAAATTACAGGCACTTTAAGATTCATCACAAAGCAGTCCGGAGGAAATGAGACGGTTGTTTGGATGAGACATGGAACCCAGGGAAACAAATGGCGCTTTGCTGATCTGACCTTCACCAGTGACGTCCCGATACAGGTTATGATGTGTGCTGTGTTTGGCACCTTGAACATTAAGAGCATGACTTTCAATCAAGATGGAGACTATTGTGCGACCCAACAAAATAATCAATTGAATGAATCTTACTGGGGGGCGAAATCATTTTTAATATCACATTTATAATATAAGCTGCGACTAAGTTATGAATATTATTATTATTGGTGTATTCTCCAGTTTATCCTGGAAGCAGAGGTGGGCGGGACAAAGGGCAGCATATCCATCGATGACATCGTGATGAGCAGTGCTCTGAACGGGTCCTGCCCGCCTGAGAGGGAGTGCACCTTCCAGGGTTCCCTCTGCGGTATGCAGCGACAACCTCAGGCCGACTTCGGCTGGAGTCGGGTCAGAGGGCCCCAGCCGGCCAACTCGTCTGGCCCGCCCACGGACCACACCCTGGGGACAGAGCAAGGTGAGACGTGGGCCTAACCTGGGACAAGTTCCAACATTCCAACTGTATACTGTATATGGTAGGATGGGATTTTATCTTTTGCATGCTGTCCCTGAAAATAACTTTTGGAAGTCGTTTAATTTTATAGTTATAACCAATATTTCAGTATTCAGAGAGTGATAGTAAGACAGGGAATAAGGGGAAATGTATGAATTAACTGGAATTAATTTTTTGGTTAAAGTCAACATGTTTTTTTTTTAGCATTTTGTATTCTTGTTAGGGTAAATGAATACAACTGTCAATACCGCGACTGAATTTGCAATAGCCCAAATACAGCTGCCCAGGGAAACTGGGCAACCGTTAATGTTGAGGCCGTAGAACCTCTAAAAAAAAAAATGATCCATTGATTTGATTAACATGAAAACGTGCATGTGATCACTCACCGTCTAACCACTCATCTGCGATATTCTTACCTTGCACACCTTTTCTCCAGGTTTTTACCTGAGTGCCCAGTTGTGGCATCACCCCGTCGGCTCCAGAGGCGCGATGCTGAGCGGGGTGATGGAGCCCACTCCCCCCAGCGGGGAGTGCTGGATGTTCTGGTTCCACATGGAGGGAGAGGAAGTGGGCGAGCTCAGCGTCTACCTGCAGACCGCCGGAAAGACGAGTACCCCCATGTGGACCCGAACTGGAGACCAGGGAGGTCAATGGAGGCACGGCCGAGTGACGGTGGACAGTCCCCTCGCCAGCTATCAGGTATGGAGGCAAAACAGTCTCTTTCCATCTAAATATATTATATAAGTTATATTATAAGGATAGAAAAACATATGTATAAATTCTAATGTGGTTTTTTTTCTGAATCAGTTTATTCCACCAGAGAAATTGACATATACTGTGATTTTTTTTGTGTGTTTCACTGCAGACCATTAGCATAAAAAAAAATTCTGAAAAAATTAAGAATAAAAATAATAATAAAATAATAAATAATAAAAATTGCATAAAACAATTAAAATTGTCAAATAGCAAAAAAACGAAATAAAAACAGAAATAGTGAGATACATAAAAATATACAGAATATACAAAATGTGATACTAAGGGTATAAATTATGCAGTATAAATTTTGTAACATTCAAGTCATTCTGTTCACTACAGACAGCTTATTTTGTAAAAGATTGATGCAGCTGAAATAGTGATAAGCTTACTCTGAAAAAATAAGGTGGGGGAGAGGGGTGAGTGTGTTTCTTTCTATTCTCAATCCAGCTTCTATATGGTTATACATTTTTGAAATGTAATGCTGTTGTCTTTTATTATATTGTTTTATGAAAGGGGACCTCTGAGGTCCCCAAAGCATGTTTTTGAAATATCCCATTTTCTCATGTTCTATTTTGAACTTCAGAACAAAATCAAAACAATGAAAAACGGGTTATTGGCTTTCTAATTTTGGACTTGTACATATAAGTATTGGATCAGTGCAGTGTTATTTGACACTTGAGAGAGGCTGCACCTCGACCGCGATCGGGCGTGGTTTCAGCGTCGTCAGCGGACACGGCCACAGCGTTTCAGAGCAGAGGGAACCGCAATTTTGAAACCTAATTTTGTATACTTTCGATTTTTAATTTTGGATCATTTAAATTTTGCTGCGTGGTTAATAACACATTTCTCTGTGGTGTGACAAAGTCAGAACACATATTTCTTGTTGCTTCGCAGGGACTTTTAGGTTTCCAAGTTGATGGAGAAAGCATGTCAAATTCGGAAACATCGATATGTCCGCTTGAACAAAAAAAAAAAAAAAAGTGTTGATTTTAACATTTAAGAGTAATTCAGCACAGTGGTTGCAGTGCTCTCATCCACCACACAATCTTTGTCAAATTTATCTAATTTCGCCTCGCTTTGTGTTCTTTCATTCCATTTACTATGGTAACATCCCACATGTTACCATAGTTTTTAGCAGGACCTGGAGATCATTTTAAGATACAGTATGTTTCTCACCATTTATTTCAAATTAGAAAATAGATCTAAAAATATGGAGCCATCAGCAGGAAAATGTGCCGGGGGGGTAATGTAAAATGCGGGTGCTGACAAATAAAAGGGCTCAAAGTCACATCTCAAAAAAACAAACGCATCCTTCTGAACGGCAGGTGATGTTTGAGGCCACCGTAGGGACCGGGCCGCGGAGAGATATCGCCATCGACGACCTCACCGTTCACAACGGCGCCTGTCCCCCACAAGGTAAAGGGTTAGAGGGGTGCAGAAGGAAAGCAGGAGCTCTGAGTGCCATGTTTGTGTGCGTGCTCGTCTGCGCTCGTCTGGAACTCTCGGTGTCTCCCTCCAGGGTTCTGCGACTTTGAGCTGGACTACTGCGGCTGGGTGAACAGCCCCCCGGCGCTCGCTGGGGTGGACTGGGACTGGCTCTCAGGAGCGTCTGACGGGATCTTCGTTCCTCGTGTGGACCACACCACCAACTCGGACTTAGGTGGGTCGCGGGGCGACTTTGGAAAGTAGTCACGTTGCAGATTTTTGACAACCACAAAGCGACAAGCGCTCGGGGACCCACAACATTTGAGCCGCACCGAGCCTGTCTTTTACGCCCTGCAGCACTTTTATGGCCCCGTCTCATTTTCCCGGGAACTGTTCTTCTCCGCGTGCTCCTCAGGACACTTTCTGTTCTTCTTGGCTTCCGGTTCCCAACAAGAGGAGGTTGTGAGTCTGGAGAGCGAGCCGATGGGCGCCGTGGACGGTGGCTGTCTGGAGTTCTGGCACCAAACCGAAAGTTGGTCACAAAATAGTGAGTACAGCTTGGGCCAAGATATCGTGCAAGGGTGGTCTCCTGGACAAACTGCAACACTTTAGTGAGAAATCCTTTTCAATGGTCGCTTGTGGTGACTTTTTGAGAACATAATTTTTATTCTAAAAAAAAACATTTTTTTACTGAATCGTTGGGATGAATAGAGACGGCGTCTAATATTTACCACCATCAGAGATACAGTAACTCCTCATAAGCGGATGGTGTCAATTTGCTGTCATGCTTTAAAATAATTTCCTACTCAATGTCAAAAATGCATCTTTCAAGTGGATAAACACGCGTAGTTTATTACTTTATTTACTGTACAAGTTTAGTTGAAGTACATTTTCATATACAAGGAATTTGTTGCGGTGAGGCTTGGTGTATTTCGGTACAGACAATACGCATTAAAAAGAACAGGCTGATAAAAAAGAAAAAATTATAAAAAAAATTCAACATCAGACACAATAAATAAATAAAAAATCTGCAGCTGTCTTGTGCAATGACAGGCGCAGGGGCGTTCCTTGCACTGAAATATCTTATGTAAAGTTATGTAAATATCTTATGTTCACATTTTTAATACATTTCACTTCATTAATACACTTATATCTCACGGTGGTCTCTCAGAAGACCAGAGCTGTAGATGGTCACGGTCATTTCCGCTCATTTCAGGCCTGATGGTCGTTTATGTTGTTGTGTTGTCATGTGAGGGCCTGGGGGGTTCAGACCTGCGCTTAAAACACATAACCTTCAACATCCTTCACCAGTATTTGTATGGTTCCAGGCCCCTCGAGGATAGAGCTTTCAGTGTTTGTGAATGAGACAGCTGGACTTCGTGGCGTGTACAAATCAAATGGATACATGAGCCAAACCTGGCAGCGGGCCAGAGTTGATTACAACGCATCGGGATCGCACCAGGTGAGGCCAAGTCCATCGCTGTTTCCATCTCTGTTTGAGAGTTTAACAAGGACAGGTTTGTTTGTTTTTTCAATAACCGTTCTGTTCCAGATCATCCTGCAAGCCAGGCGCCCGACTGACTATGAAGGAAGCATCGCGCTGGACGACGTCCACATCCTGAGGGAACCTTGTGCCGGCCTGGACCGTCCCACCACCGCAGACCCTCCCACCACCGCAGACCCTCCCACCGGCTCCACCACCGCCCCCCCAGCTTCTCCCATGGACTGCACCTTCGAGCAAGGTCACACGGCACATGGTTGTTCATGGCCTGCGGTTTTAGGGGTCCTAAAGCTCTGGCAAACTCCGAAAGTGTTTGAAGCCATTCATTTCATTGGATGGATAGTTGGTTGGATTGCATCGGACGGATGGGTGATGCTGATTTTCATCTGTGATCATCAGTCCTTTATGTATTGTAAGGCGGTTTTATTATCTGCAATTTCTTAAATGAACGCTGACATCTTATTTCCCTCTTGTTAATCAGGTCCGTGTGGGTGGACCCAAGAGCAAAGTGACGACCTGGACTGGACGCTGACCAGTGGTCTCCAGTTGGACCGGCCATGGGACGGACCTACCTATGACCATACAGTTGAGAATCCCAAAGGTGCTTTTGAGATTATTAGCTATTCCGTTTTTTTGCAAGTGTAAAGAAAGTGCTTCAAGTCTGATAAAATGGCCATAATGGCCACCAAACGTAGATTCCCATTGATTTAGGTTTTTGTATATCAGAAGTTGTCCGGGAGCGCAGGGTATCTATTACAGTACAACAACTCTTCCCATTCCACATACAATTTGTCAATGCACCTGCGTTGATGCTTTGTTACAATGGATCATTTAAAGATGCAAAATAATATTTAGCCCAAAAAATGAGCATCACAGGTGAGTGTATCCGTCTTCTGCCCCCCACCAGGGATCTACCTGCTGTTAAATGGGTCCGGACTAAAGGATGGCGGGAGTGCGGCCATATCTGTTCCTGTGACCACTCAGACACCTAAAATATGTGTGGGATTCTGGTACTACATGCTGGGACCGTCGGTGCCAGGCCTGGACCTCCTGGTTAAAAATGTTTGTGCACAACTTTCTACTGCCGCGTCGCTCTTCCCCCGAGCTCGGACTCTCTGACGTGTTCGGTCTCTCCGAAGCCCTAATTTAAACATGTGCTTTGCAGACGATGTCTAACGCGTCGGTGTGGTCTCGCAGCGAAAGTCAGGATTCGGAATGGAGGAACGCACGCGTGACCCTCAGTACCAGCGAGACGCGGGAGGTAGTTCTTTGTTTCTACGTATACATGCGCTATATTCTACTACACCCGAGGATTAAAATTCAACCGCCTCGGTTTGCAGATGATGTTTTTAGGCCACAGAAACACCCGCAGTTGGGGATTTGTCGCCATCGACGACGTCACCGTGATGGCCGGCGTCTGCCCGAACAAGAGTGAGTGAAAACCGCTCAAATCCTCGCCACACGTGAGCACAATGCAGACCATCATCTCCGCACACCTTTCTAGACACGTGCGGCTTCGATTCCAACTGGTGCGGCTTTGAGGCGGACCAGAGCCACAAGGGACGCTGGGGTCGCGCGAGAGGCGCCGGGTATGGTTCCGACCACACGTACGGGACTGAAAAGGGTGAGTTCTCGCCAGAAACTTGGCTTACTGTCGTTTGAGAGGTGTCGTTGTCAAACAAGCTCGGCGTGCTATTACGTCAATACGGTAAAAAAATGACACAATTATGAAATGCATCTGAAATTTGCTAAACTGTTGTTGTTTATGTTTTTTTTTATTATAGGTTTCTACATGACTGTGTTGGCAACTTCTAGCGAGACTGAGGTCGCACAGCTGCTCACGCCAGAGCTGCAGCCGTCCGTCGGGATGTGTGTTCGTTTCTGGTCCGTCCCCTGCCACCGATTTATATGTATATTAGTGTCCTCATCATCCCAAAAGGCTTTGATGCTGTTTTCATAATATTTTAAGTGCAATACTTTATAGTGCTGTTTTAAGTTCTGATCATTTTTTTTAAGGTTTTTTTCTCGATGTCCCTATAAAAAAGCAATACCTGTGTGTGTGTGTGTGTGTGTGTGTGTGTGTGTGTGTGTGTGTGTGTGTGTGTGTGTGTGTGTGTGTGTGTGTGACCCCTAGGTACCGGTTGCCAGTCGGCTCCTCCGACGTCCTTTCCGTCCACGTATGGCGGAGTGGGCAACAGGATCCGCCCGTGTGGCAACGGGGTGGTGCTCCCTCTACAGGTTGGGAGGTTGCAGAGCTCACGGTCTCCTCCCCCACCACATTTCGCGTAAGCATGTTCATCCGACATCCCCACCCAGTCTGTCAGTCCGCCAATCTATTTGTCCGTCGCCGGTATATCTGTCCTCACACGTAGAATTTTTCACACCTCGCCGTTTTTCGTCCCTCCTTTACCACTAGGTGGCGTTTAAAGCGAGCCATTCTCTGGCCCCCGGCTCCGCCGTGCAGCTGGACGACGTGTCGTTTAGAGACGGGCCCTGCGCTCCCCGGGGAGGCTGCAGCTTCGAATCTGGACGGTGCACGTGGGTCAACGTGCACGCGGTCGACGGGCACGACTGGGTGCACGCAGACGGGCGCTTCCGCGGCCCCCCTTCAGACCACACCACCCAGACCCCAGATGGTGAGATACTGTCAGACAGGCTCTGTGGGGGACATTGATCAGTTCATAGAAACTAGAATTATTATTTTGTAAGTGTAAGCTAATTTCAGGGAATTACACAAACTCCTGTTCTGAGTGTCACTCCCCCAGCAGGCCGTAAAACCCCCTATCAAATCTATAGCTATTACAGTTCCAGCTTGGAATTCCCATCTAAAAGGCTGTTCCTTTGCGCTCGGCAGGAGGTCGGAATTTTCGTTCTGACTTCAAGGGAACACAGCATTACCACAGTTGGTGCTTACCTTTGTTCTCCCTATAATAAAAAAAAATAATAATAATTTCAATTAATCAGAATTTTTAATTCATCGGAATCAGAATGAATCTGAATCAGGATGAGGTTATAACGGCAGGTGCATTTACATGTACGGGGCTACAGACGATTAGCCTTTAAAAAATCGTATCATTCAGATTTTTTAATATAAAATAAAACAGAATAAAAAGTAAAGTAAAAGTGAAATTAAAAAAAAATTGCCAAATATACACAATAGCCGAAAAACACAGAACAGAAATACTCAAATATACAAAATATACAGAATATGCGAATGGGATTCTATGCACAGGATGGGTTATTGGTATGGGTGTATAGGGTATACTTTATGGTATATTTCCAAATCAACTCTGGACACTCATTCAAACATGGAAAAGCACAGCAATCATAGCAATAGGAATTGAAGTGGAGATAAACTTTGAATGAGGTAGAACGCGGAATTACTTGTAACCAACAAAAAAAACAAAAAACACGTCTGTGAGTAAGACTGTTGGTCATATTCATAGAAAAACAGTCAAACGGTCCTTTGAGTCTTCCCCTCAAAGAATGAATCTTCCTCTCTGCTCCGCTGCCCTTTAACCCAACGAGTTGTTTTTGGTTCAGTTTTCTGAAGGTAAACCTCTACTTCTCCTCCTTCAGGTCATTTCCTGCTGAGCTATGTCCGACCAGCGGGCAGCAGCAGTCGAGCTCAGGTGATCTCAGAGTGGATCGAACCGAAGAAAAACATCACCTGTCTCACTTTCTGGTACCACACGGATAAAAGGTCAGGGCGTGGTTCACTGAAACTACACTCAGATCAGTAGAATTTGGACCAAGGCATATATGCTGAGAATTGAATTTGCGGCTCACGAATGGACGGCATTTGATTATAATAAAAGACAGAAATGTGTTCCCTCTTTGCGCCAGATGCGGAAATGCAGAAAGTGCACTTTTCCAACGGTTGCTGTTCTAACTCGTTTCCCCCAACGATTTCCTCTGGAGGTGCACTCAGACAGCTTTTTTCAGACACCTCTTCAACTTCGTGCAGAGGATATTCTGAATCATAGCTTCTCTCGAACGCTATTTTCCCCGTGGGTGGCAGAGAAGGGATCTTAATTCTTATTTCATTATTCAAAACAAAAATGCAACCTGCCATTTGGGGTGCACGGGAAAAAAACCTGAGGATTTTCAGTCCAAACAGAACATAAAGAACATGCATTTCATAGTTTCGAAACTATGCTTTCACACATCTCTCTCGATATTTTAGCACAACAAACTCTCAAAATATGACAAGGCTTTGCACCTCTCCAAGGCAGGCAAAACCAGTATAAATGGAGTTAGCGACGTCAAGCCCCTTTGACATTCCCATCTCCATCGCGTCTCTTCCAGTGATTCGGAAACGTTGCGTGCTTACGCCCTGCGGGCGCCAGCGGAGAAGCGGCTCCTCTTCCAAACCAACACTTCAGAGACAAACTGGACACGGTTTGCTGATAATATTGCCGGTACCCAAGCTTTCCAGGTATGGAAGACGCTTAAAATGATAAAGGTGACGAATCCATTTAGAGTGGCTTGTCACGCTCATGTGGTTGAAGCTCCATCATCGTTGAAATTGTGTTCCTTGCATGTGGAGGTGCTGTTGGAGGCCGAGGCCACGGGCAGCGGATTTATCGCTGTTGATGACGTCAGTGTCACGTCAGGACCATGTCCAGGTAGAGGGATGGATGGATGGAGGGATGGATGGATGAATAGGTATATAGGGTGATGCATGGATAAATGGATGGATGGGTGGATGGATGGATGGCTGGGGGATGGGTAGGTGCCTGGATGGATGGATGTTAGATGGATGGATGGGTTGGTGGGTAGATGGATGGATTGAGGATGATGGTGTCATGTAGTGTGTGTGTGTGTGTGTGTGTGTGTGTGTGTGTGTGTGTGTGTGTGTGTGTGTGTGTGTGTGTGTGTGTGTGTGTGTGTGTGTGTGTGTGTGTGTGTGTGCATGCGTGCGTGCGTGTGTGTGGATAGATGGGTTGGTCGATAGATAGATGGGCGGATGGTGATAGGTGCGTCGGTGGATGCGTGGATGGGTAGGTGGATGTGTGTGTGTGAATAGGGGGACAGATGGATGGTGGGCGGGTGGATGCATGAATGGATTGACTGTTGGATGCATGGATGGTAGATGGGTGGACAGGCTGATGGATGCATGGGTGGGTGGGTGGATGGATGGATGGTTGGATGAATGGAGGGGCTGATGAACGCATGGATGGGAGAGTGGATGATGGATGGATGGATGGATGGATGGATGGATGGATGGATGGATAACTCAGTTTCCAATCCCTCCGTCCCACAGTGAATGAAACAGCCCAGGGCTTTATGGGATGTTCCTTTGAGAACGGAACTTGCCGCTGGGAGGACATCAGCACCGGCCAGTTCAAGTGGCGGAGGGACAGGAACGGTACCGACAGTGAGAACACCGGACCCTCTGTGGACCACACGCTGGGCACCGAGCTAGGTACAGTGAGCGGCACCGGCGAAATCTGGGGATCGGTGCCAAGTAAAATACAAAGTTAGCCCAAGCCGGTCTTAGGGCTGCATGGAAGCTTGGTGGATTCAATTTCAATTTCATTGTGGAAAAGACACTGGTGTTATTAACAAAATGCTATGGCATTTCAAGTCACTATGTTTAGGCAAAGGTCTTCTACCTTCTCTCCGGGTCTTCCAGGTTGGTACATGGCGGTAGAGGCTGACCGTACAGAAGGGTACAGCTTTGCCGCCCTGCAGAGTCCCACCATGATGCAGTCCAGTGCCAAGTGCACACTTCACTTCTACTACCACATGTATGGAGAAGGTAGGTGTGTGTGTGTGTGTGTGTGTGTGTGTGTGTGTGTGTGTGTGTGTGTGTGTCCATTGCTGAATGGATTTCTCCACACCGCCACCATGTATTTAAATTGCCTCCATTGTGCACAGGCATAGGTGAGCTGAAGGTGCTGCTGAGGGCGGGTTCCAGGACCACCCCACTGTGGTGGCTCTCAGGGGACAGGGGGGACACCTGGCGCCAGGGGGAGGTCCTGGTGGGTCGTATCCCTTGGAAATTCAACATCTTGTTTGAGGCCACCGGGACCTTCAGCCATCTCGGAGACATAGCGATTGATGACATTGGCTTCTCCAATTGCACCTTGCCTGGTTAGGCTAAAAGTTTTACTTTGCTAAAATAACAAAAAAAAAAAAATACCCACTATAAACGATTGCATCATTTTTCAAAAATAATTTTGTTGATGTAAATAACTTCAGCATCAAAGTGATTTATTTCACACGTTACTGTATCTTTTCGTCATCAGTCGTCATTATTTTCAATCCTTTTAGGTCCACAGCCAGTTTGTCCTGAGGATATGTTCGTCTGCCAGAACAGGGTATGTGTGAGTGGGAACAGAGTGTGTGACTTCACCGATGACTGCGGAGATGAGTCTGACGAGCAAGACTGTGGTAAGTTAAAGCTGTAAATCTATCGACTTTAGCTTTTAGCATTTTCCCGATCCCATTTGTTTGCCTTGTCATTTAAAGTGGTAACCCGTACGATTATGTTGTTCAAATAATCCCATATTTTATGCTTTATTTAGCTGGCACTTTTTAAGAAACACCGATTCAATGTACTGGTGTTATGCATGTGCTCCTCTGTATGCCGTCTCCAATCTGGTGGCAGGGTGTGCCACGGTGAATTTCGTAAGCCGGCGTCGTGGTCAATAAAGTTTTGAGTAAAGTGTCAAGACGAGGGTGAACCCGGATGTTGTAAAAAAAAAAAACGTTTTTCAAGTTTCAAATGGAATTCTTGGAGTCGTGTAATACAAGCGGTGTAATTCACCCACACAGCCAATACTATGGATTTCCACTTTAATAACAGTAAAACTATCATACTGACACGTCAAATAATGTTAACACATTTTGGGGAAAAAAATCATATTTATGTGTATAAATATTTCTTTCTTTAGCAAGAATCCCAAAATGTGTAGTTCTGGTGGGGACAAGTTGACATTTGTGTTTGCGGGCTACGGGGCTTCCTGACTTTTAACACCTGATTCTCTCCCTCTCCCTCTCTCCTCTCAGAGGAACAGGGCGTGTCCGAGCGCTGCAGCTTTGAGCAGGGTCTGTGCTCCTGGGAGAACTCTCCAGGGGCCGGGTGGACCCGCAGCAGGGGGATGGACTCCTGGCCCCACCACGGCCCCCCCAGGGACCACACCCAAAACACAGATGCCGGTAAGACGTGTGATTGGCTGAGGGAGGCAACGCCATGGACCAGAGCGATTCAAATACGTTCTTGTTTTGGGGACAGATTTCCCACTTGTTTCCAGCTCGGGATTCATGATTTTGACTTGGAAAAAAAGAAATTGGGAAAAGAAGATAAAACCAAAACTGTAACCATTACGACTGTATTTTGGGATATTACTTTGTCATGTTATGTCATGTTGCTTTATTTAGTACTGCTTCTGCAAACCCATATGTTTGTTGTATTTTGAATGACTTTCAGCCATCAGGTATGAACCAGAAATATTTATTAACTTTACTTATCAATATGTTTTTTTACTGTGTTTACCAGTCAAATGACACATGTGTAATATTAAAGAAATACAGTATTTTGACAGAAACCCATCAACCAATCACAAATAGTGATTTTAAATGGTCGCTACAATATGCCTTCTGTGAGTTGTAGCTTCCGTTTTTTTCTAAAAATTCCACGATCTTTCGTTTTTATTTGTGTTTTTTTGGGGCTTTTTTTTATCCAGGTCACTACATCATCCCTGAAATGGGACAGAAATCAGAGATTCTTTCCAAAACCTTACTACCCAGTTCCAACTGCACTGTAAGTAATTATATTATTAACAGTATATCTGTATATTATACACACAGGACACGATTTACTCCCCTCACACCAACACTCATACACTTCTACCAAACACTACCTGTACTGCCTTCTCCCTTTTAGTAAAAACAAGGCTTATTCCCGCCATGTAGCAATCAAATATACTGTATGTGTCGTCCAATTAACTGGATACCAATTTGAAAATAAAATAAAGTGGGTGAAGTCAGCGGTGGTGCGGTTTGGACCGATAGGGCTGCCATCACATACTTTAGTATTTATTGCCGTACTTATCAGACCATATGAAGAAATTTGCTATTTGCCTTACCCGAAAAGCAGCCTTGTCTTATCTGGGGTTTGAATTTCTGTGATTAGCTTTGGTCATGTGACCTTTACTTTCCTCAAATCCACGTTGGCATAAAAGGGTTTGCATGAAAACCTTGTGAACTCTAAACTGTCATAATGTCCTCACGCATTCGTCTTAGAGGCGCGGCGTCTCCACTGATTTCGCCTCAGGATCCAGGTTTGTCATGAAGTCACCACCCAAAAGTCATTTAAGATTTTCATTTTCATTTACACATATCCATCTAAATTAGAAGGGTCCCATTATATTTAATTTTCTTTTTTTTTTTTTTTTATTTGTTTCATATAAAATGGATAGCACAGTAATCATGCCTTTGTGCACTGGAAACAATTTTTCCAAAGTACTGAGTTCCAAAATACTGTTTTACTTAGACAGCAATAAAATGTGAGGACATCAGGAAAATAAAAGAGAAATCACTGAATCACTTTGACAAAGTGATTCAGTAAGCACACTTCCCACGGGCCCGCTCAAAATGGCCCCCAGCCCGCGGCCCGGGTTTGGCCCCGGAACCACGGGTTGAGACCCACCGCCTCGAAGAATCACCGCAGGCCCCAGTCACCTCGGAGCTGAACCCCAAACTCTTGACTCCGTCGCAGGTGAGGTTCTTCTACTTCAGCCGCGTGGCCGGGCTGAGCGTCCGCACCAGGACGGAGACGTCGGGCGGCGAGGACGCGGCGCTGTGGCTCGGGGACGCCGCGGAGGGCTACAGCTGGCGGAGGGCGGAGGTCGCCTTCTCCTCCACCGCCGCCAGCAAGGTCAGCGAGGGCGGCAGACGGCGGAATAACATAACGTAAAAAGAAAAAAAACGAATATTCATGGAACGAATATTTGTTTTTTTTTGTGGGTTTTCTTTTAGGTTTTTTTTACATCATTGTGGATTTTTGCTTTCGCAAATGCTTCATGTTTTTAATCATATGCTTATCATTGCATCATGATTAATCATATTATTATTAATATAAGCATAAATGATTGTTGATATGTTAATTCTATAAAACAATAGGGAATTTTTAAATTGATTAAAAGTGAGTGGACAGATTGTGGCACGGTAATAAAATCACAAATTCAGAATTATTTTCTTAAAGCAAAAAAAAAAAATGCTTAACTGGAATGCCTGCGCTTTCCTTCTCCTATTTCTATAGACATACAGTATATGACATACATGATAAAACAGGAGTTTCCAAACTGGGGTCCCTGGCCCGCTAGGGGTCCTTGTACTGTAGGGGGTCTACATTATGTTATTATTTATATTGTAAGTTTTTTATAATATTGTGTCCTAAAATATATTAACTCAATTCCACTAATGGTGAGTAGTGAGTTTATACAGATATATTTACAGTGTATATATATATATACACACATATACACGTCTGCTCCCCAGGTGGTCTTCGGCTACCAGCCAGCTGAGAGGGGCATGGTTGCCCTGGACGACATCTCTTTCTCCGCAGACTGTAAACTGGACTCTAACAACACCCAGCTGCCAGATGTACCGACCACCTCTGCTCCACCCACCTCCGCCGTCAGTCCCACCTCTCCAGCCACTCCTCCTCCGACCAGCCCTTGTCAGGTAAACCGGCTGAGATTGATGGCAGGGCACAGGACAGTAGGAAAACTGTAAAATATGCGCTTGCTATATGAGAAACGAAATGCCGTCCGATGGGGCTTTAAAGCCTTAAAAATATAAACCCCCAATTCTCCTTTTCAAGAAGGGGAATCTCACAAAAGAGTCGGACAATCTCTATATGTCATACAAAAAAAAAAGGGTCACAAGGCATGCATTCAACAGCTTTTTCAGGGTTTAATGGACTCATTTGCACTTCTGTAAATCAGCGGTTTTCGCTACATTAGCGCGAACGTAAGAGACTAGAAACAGGAAGTGGCGCTGCTTCCTACTGAGAACCTGCTGTCGCCGACGTTAAAAACCAGTCGTTTGGAATAAAATGTGCCGTTACCATTGATATTATCATTCAAAACTTCTTCCGGTGTATTCATATTTTCTCTTGCTTGTAAAAAAGCGCATATCAGCTAATTGATCACTTTCCGCCTGATCGTCTCTGACCGTCTGCCTCTGTCCCTGTGTTGGAACTGTATAGGATGAGGAGTTTTTCTGCTGGCGGTCGGGGAGCGCCACGTGCGTCCTGGCCAGCTCCAAGTGTGACTACCGCCTCGACTGCCCTTTAGGGGAGGACGAGGAGGCCTGTGGTGAGAGCTGCATTTCCCACACTTTGTTAAATCCCTTTCAGCCGGAACTCAAGTTCTTAGTCGGAGTTGACCCCCGTTCCGGAACTCTTGCGGAAGATCTGACAATCGTAGCTCGGTCACAAAAGAAAGCGGAAACCAACTTTCTTTCGGCCGGAACGTCCCCCCGTGTCTTTATTTAATGGCCGGCTCTGCCCCCCTTCAGGTCCGTGCACGTTTGAGAGCGGCCAATGCCTCTGGAGCGACGCCGGCCATGGGAACCGCCGGTGGCTGAGGCGGAGGGCTGGCAACGCCACGGTGCCCCCCACGGACCACACCACACTCACAGGTGACCCGACGGCTCTGGGCCGTTCTCAAACTGGAGCTGCACGAGCAGCCGGTTTAGGCGTCAACTTGGCAGGCAATTTCAGTACGGTTCCTCCGTTTCCCAGGCTACTACATGAGCGTGAACTCGAGTCAAGTGCAGGCAAACGACGAGGCCCGTTTGGAGAGTCCTCTCCTCCCGGCCTCCTCTCCCTACTGCGAGATTCTGTGAGTCATAGCCGGCAAAATAAATGCCCCCTTTCACCAATGTTTTGTTGTAAAAAAAAAAAGAAATAAAATACATGTTAAGTTAATGTTTGATTCGAGTCGAGTTGGTTTGATTTTGAGGTGAATGAATTGCTCAACCTTACACCCCCACCTACTCCTTCCTAATCCGACACACTCTCACCGTCACCCTTCCTTCCCTCTTTTCGGGTGGGCTGAAGGTTTCACTTCCACATGAGTGGGGAGAGCTCCGGGTCACTCAGTGTGCTCATGCAGCAAGCTGCAGGGAGTGAAGCAATCCTGTGGTCACGCGGTCACAACACCGTCTCCCGGTGGACCCCGGAGCACCTTCCTGTGGGTCAGCACCAACGGCCTTACAAGGTGTGTGTGTGTGTGTGTGTGTGTGTGTGTGTGTGTGCGTGTGCGTGTGCGTGTGTGTGTGTGTTTGTACATTGGAAAAATTTGAATTCATGAAAATATCTGCAACTAAACAATAAAATAAAGCCAGGCACTGTATATAGTGGTGGTAAATGGACTATAATGTTGAATACACTCGTCTGCCAGTATATGAAGCAGGTTCGCTGTAACTTTCATGCAATCCTCAATATCCGTAGATTTTGTTCAGCAGCGAGGGAGGACCCGCTCAAGGGGACTCTGCGGCTGGAGACTACGCCGTCGGCCTTGATGATATTTCCTTCCTAAACTGTGAAGAATCCTTCCGACCCCCAGGTAAACATGGTTCCATGAATAAACGTCGGTACTGTATGTGGCGCTGTAGGTCGGCGGAGAGCATCCAGAATGCATTGCTGCTAAATGCACGGATTCCCGCAATGACAAGACGAAAGAATCCAGGATGATGATTTTCTCAACTCTTGTTGTTGTCATTGTTGCTGTGTCTTTTTTTTTTTTTGGTTTGTTTTTTACTTGAATCAGATTTGAGTGCATACGACTGCTCCTTCGAGGACGGTCTGTGCGGCTGGGTCCAGGGGGCCGAGGATGAGCTGGACTGGCTGCAAAGATCCGGTCCCACCGAGACTCCCAACATGGGGCCCGCTGGAGACCACACCTCGGGCACTGGTCAGCTCGGGAAACCGGCGTCTTTTAATAGCGTCTTTCACTCCCATAGTATCAAGTGCAGATCATGAATATTGCCTAAAAGAGCGATCCATAAAGAGCAATACACAGGTCGCACAACAGGAACAAAAGGTAATCACAGTTGGTTCTGCCAATTTTGTTTGTTCACAGGTCAGTACTTGTACGTAGATGGTTCTCCACCGAGTCTAAGGGGAAATGTCGCCCAGTTGAAGTCCTCACTGCTGCGACCCGCTGGTGGAACGGGATACTGTTTCACATTTTGGTACCACATGTTTGGAGCCACTGTGGGATCCTTGAAGATGTTCCTCCAGACGGCTGATCCCTTAGTGAAAACACTGGTATATGCATGCATTCGTTGAAATCATTTATGGTCTTTGAAATGCCTGGAATCTGTTAGCGATAAACGTCCGTTGTCCGTTTTGGACAATAGAACATTTCAGTTGCCACTTATGGTTGCGTCTGCATTTTGGACCGTGCTCCAAAACCACTTCCTGTTAATTCTGTGTCTTGAGAAATGTACAGGACTAAATTGCCAATGGGTCTTGGCGCCGCTATCGTCCGTTTTTTTTCCGCACCATTGTGAAACTCCTGTTGCGAAATCACAATAATGGAATGGCTCATCTTAAGGGGAGACTTGCTCGAGTTTCATGGTATTGCAACAAGAGGCCGACTCCTCACATCCTCATTGCCGAGTGATTCAGAGCGCCGTCCTTCCTGCAGGTGTGGCAACAGGCGGGAAGCGGATGGGCCGAGTGGCAGGCGGCGCAGCTCCATGTGACCCTGCAGGAAGTGCACCGAGTGATCCTGGAGGCCTCTGTGGGCGGGGAGGCCGGGGTCATCGCCGTCGACGATATCGCGCTCACCAGCGGACCCTGTCCGGCCTCCGGTACCGCCAGGAGAGAGGGAAAACTCAATCACACTGTCCCCAAACGGCTTAAAGCTCGGGCTCTGATTTGTTTCCCCTTTCTCATATAATCCCCATATCACGACTGAAAAATGTTCACGTCTCAATGTTCAAAGCCTTTTGGATCTAGTTTTGGATCTAAGGCTTTGCTTTGTTTCTTTCACCTCTTTTAAACAAGCACTTTTCTTTCAAAACACTTTTTATAGAATAGCAACAATATTTTAGAGCATCTCATTTCAGGACGCTGGTTGAAACTTGAGTAGGAGGTCATCAGATAGCACTTATAAGTATATGTTCCCAATGTTGTTTTCAGTGTAATCTACGTACATTTAGATTAGACATGAATAGAAGGCAATCAAACATCAATCAATCAAACAAGCTAAATGCATTTAATAAAAATGTATATTATATATACAGTATAAATATATATATTTTAGGGCATCAATTTTCATTGACTCCACAGGGAATGATGTTCAACGACTATTTCCCTCTAATTATTCATCTTTAACTACTCCAAGCACTTCTGAAATCATTGTCAAAATAATGCTCACAACAGTTTCGAGCCCCTTTCATCAGATTCACTATCGTTCCTCATTTCTCTTGAATTACTGCTCCAAATCTCAATTCATTCTCACCTAATTCTCTAATAATTTGCTCACAACAAAACTGACCGGCAGCTTTTTTTTTTGCCGGACATATTTGTTGCACTGTAAACGTACGACTTAAACCTGCACCTCAGCGTCTCACTCAGCAGTACAGTTCACCGCTCCGTTTGGAAAAAGCTTCATGCGAAGGTTCCAAAATATTTTTCTGGGAACCGATGGGAGGAGTTGAAAGCACACGCCGGTGTAGTTTCATCGATTTATATCGGACATGGGACGGAATGGGACAAAAAAAATATTAATTAGAACTTCTTTTTTTTTTTTTTTTTTTTTAACTCACTCAAACCCTCATTGTGTCTCTGCAGATTCCTTGTTGAATATAGGTCTCGTTACTGGTCTCACTGTATTGGCGGGTGTCATCATCGCAGTCGTCCTCTTTCTGATGAGCAGGAGGCAATCCGCAGCGTACGTAGTGATGATGATGATGATGATGATGACGGGTTTCTTATGATAATGCTGGCGATAAATGAGATGATTAGAGTGATGGTGATTGTAGCATTAATGACAGTGATCATAATGGAAATGTGACTGTAAGATGATGATGGTTATGTATTAAACACTTCAACAAAAGCAAATGGATTGTTTTCTTTCTGCATCTCTCAGGTGCCAGCCAAAAACCATGAACAGCAACGCGATCGACCAGAACTCTGTGTTCGATTTTTACGACTGCAAAATAGACGTGAGTATTAATTTGCAATAAGGATATACTGTATAACTATAACTCCCACCAGCTATAAGCCCGTGGGGTCAAATTAAATGTGAAAACTGCCTTTCGTTCCAGGGCACAGAGCACGGAAGTGAATCCAGGTTTTCATTCTTCAACAAATTGTACAATGCTTCCTCACCTGGCGTGGACACCACAGAGATCACCTCTGATGTGTAGAGCTGACAACAAACCAATAAATATACGTTTAAAGAGAAAAATATTAAAAACAAATACTACCATGTTTCAGCTTAAGATTGTATCATTATAATGACACCTTTTATCAATTAAATGTCATTTACTATTCCAATAGCTTGTGACTGTGATTGTGAGCTTCAAAAAATCCATTCATTTAGTCTTTTGTAAAATTATCGTTGTAAACATACCTTCATTTGTAAAATAAATAAAACATTGTTTTATTTACATTTTGTCAGTGTGTTTAATAGCTGTCTATAGATTATATAAATGTTTAAAATGAATAAAGTATATGTATATATATAGCTGCAGCCTTGCACTTCCAGGCCTCTGAGCCAAATGAGGCACGTTGCACTCGACAACTTCATGGACTCAGAATAGAAGGGGTGGCGCAGGTGAGTACACAGACACACACACACACACAAACACACACACACACACACACACACACACACTGGCATGACAAAGGCTTGTTGTGGGGCCAAAATGGTACAAATCAAGACTATAAAGTCAGGGGACGGTAAGGTCGTTTAGTCTATTTAAATTCCCCTCTGCTGACATGTGATGTGTATTTATAAAACCTCCATTCCTCTTGTTTCAGGGCGAACGTTTCCAAAAAAGGCACAAAGTGTGACGGTGCATTACGCTGATGTGTTTGAGGGGGCTTCAATACCAAATGTGTATGCATGATCTAAATGTATGATTAAATAAAAGCCTTTCTCCATGAACAGGCGTGCTGACGAATGGTAGTAAATTTCACTCTTGGAGGGACCGCCAGAGGCCTTTCAAATGCAAGAGGGGAGAAGGAGAAGTCATCAGAGGACGGGATGAAGGAACAGGGAACACAGGGAAGAGGCTTCAAATGTACCCACTGAGCCCCCTACTGGTGGAAATCAACCGTTCAGTTGTGGCCAGTTGTATATACAGGTACTCCTCACTGAACGACCGAGTTCCGCTCCTAGGACCGGGTCGTTAAGTGAATTGGTGGACAAGCGAGGACCCGTGTTATTTCACAATTTTGCACAATTAGTACTGACTGGCACAATAGATAACTAATTAACTAACTAACTAAACTAACTTAACTTACTGATTCCTAAAGGTAATTCAGTTGGTAAAAAGCATAAAATAAGACAAAAAAGTTAATATACTAAGTGGGGATACAAAATATACATAAAAGGAATAGAATATGTGACCCAATGCAGCAAAACCCACCATCTCGCGCATTTCTAAAATGGCCAGGAGCAGCCAAATAAGCTGAAAAAAACTTTCTTGAAGGAAAATTAGATTTTTCCAGATTCGTTTTCCTTTGTGGGGTTTTTTATCTGTCAACATATTTTCAAAACCGAGTCTGCTTTATAAACAGCAGGAAAATGTTAAACCATTGAGTTAAATATTCCCGTTGGATTACATGGGGAAACGCATGGGGAAACGCCCGGCCAAAGACGGCGCTCACCATCAAGCCAGAGCTGTGGCCGTTCAGAGTTATGCCATTTGGGCTTTGTAATGCGCCAGCCACGTTCGAGAGGTTGATGGGGAGGGTGCTGACAGCCGTTCACCGCGATCGCTGTGTGGTGTACCTGGACGACCTGCTGGCACACGCCAACAGCTTCAATGGGGCATTGGCCAACCTGCGGGAGGCATCCGCATATTTGACAGGCCGGGTTGACGCTTAACTCGAAAAATGCCATCTGTTCCGGAGAGAGAAGACGTTCCTGAGGCAACATTTCCTGGGCCCGGCCTCCTACAGTACTAGCGCCTGCTGGCCCTTCATTGTGGACGCTGATGCCAGCAACATGAGGGTGGGGACTGTCTCGTCCCAAGGAAAAGGGGGTGAGGACCAGGCGATGGCCTACTACAGTCGGGCACTGAGCCAGGCTGAAATGAACTATTGCGTCACCTGGCAGGAGCTGCTGGCAGTGGCCCCGGCGTTCCGGCACTTCCGACCTTACCTGCATGGCAATCGGTTCCTCCTGTGCATTGGCCAGGCCTCTCTCACCTGGCTACTGAACTTTTGTATCTCTGAGGGCCCGGTAGCCCGGCGACTGGAGGTTTTACAGGGATATGACCTTGAGGTGCAGCACCAGCGCGGGCATCAGCATGGTAACGCTGACGCCCTCTCCCTGTGCTCCTGTGTGGCGATGGAGTGCTATTACTGTTTCTCCCAGTGTTCCCATGCCCCCCCTGCAGCAATACTTTGTGGGCGCCTCGAGGGAGCATGTTGGAGTGGACATCCTTGGCCCCTTCCCAGTCACTAACTCCGGCAACCGCTACATCCTCATCGCCATCCATTATTTCATTGTGGGCTGAGGCGTACGCTGTGCCGGATCAGAGCACGGCTACAACTGCGGAGAGGCTGGTGGTGGAGATGTTCATGGTTTCTGGGTTCCTGCCGAGCTCCACAGTTACCAGCGACTGAACCTCGAGTTCCAGGTGTTCATTGAGGTGTGCAGGCAGCTGGGGGTAAGCAAGACGAGGACGACGCCGCTGCACCGCCAGAGCGATGGGCTGGTTGAGCGCTTCAACCAAACACTGGCAACTCAACTAGCCTTAACAGCCGGTGTACGCCTGCGGCACTCATGTTCAGGCGGAAACTTCGGACGCCGGTGGACCTGGTGTTTGGGGCCCCGCCCGAGCCTGAGATTGCCAGGGGCACGGAACTGGACTACTATCGGCGGCTGACGGACTGCCTGTGGGTAGTCCACGAGTATACCCGCCAGGCCCAGGCCAGTTCAGAGGTGCGACAGAAAAGGGCGGACGACACCCGCTGTCGTGGGCAAGCCTTTGTGCCAGGGGACATGGGATGGGTGTTCTGCTCTACCCTCACAGAAGTGTGGTGGTGCTGCACCTCCTTCTGCTGGGGGAAAGGACGAGCGTTTTCAGTTGTTCGGGATGTTCTGTTGGTGTCGCTGTTGCTGACTGAGGAAAGGACTGTGACGTGGACTGACGTAGCTGGTCGTGGCCTCAGGGATTCTGACGTGTGTTGTCTGTCTGTAAAAAAAAAAATGGAAGCTGCCCCCGCTGGTCATGCGGTGTACGGGACACAGAGGGTGGCTTCTTAAAGACCGTTCTGTCTCGACCAATTCATTTGTTTCATGGTGTAAGCTCGCCACAATCAGTTTTAATAATGTGTTTTTTTATTACCACTTTAATAAGACGCCCTGCGATCTGAGCAATGACCACTAGGCGGCAGCGGACTCCAGTTTTTCCAATTATATTTATATCTAATTGTATTACTTATACAGTATAATCTTTGTTGTTATAGTCTATTCACTGACTATTTCATAATTTTTAATCGTTACTGCATAGCATAGGCCATGTTAATGGGGATTTTAAAATGGTTGTATATGACGTATAAAAGTGATTACGTGACTTTATCGAAGGTCACGCCTCATAATTGTAATAGAATGCAGCAACAGGCAACTGAGATGAAGGAACGTGCAGTACTGCCTACAATAACCCAAGCTTGGTGTTGATAATAATAATTAAATAGATTTATCAGAGGAATTTTGCTCCAGTTAGTTAAGATCATCACTTCACGTCTCACAAAAAAAGCAATTACATCCACGTGCACTGATGCATTCAGCATCACTTTACGACCGTCACTTATTCCCTTTCTCTAACTTCTAACTTCCCCCAGGTGAGTTTGGACCAGTGCGCTAGGTTGATCTGCCCTCCAGACTGGGCCTCCAAGAACAGAGGGTACCCAGGGGTCAAACTCCACCCGCATCTTCAATGCGGCGCTGCTCCACCTGAAAGCCTGAACCTCTCATGTGCACGATGACTGTTTATCACTGATTGTCACTGTGATCACTGTATTTCTTTGTTTTGTCTGTTTGTTGTTTTTGTTTTTTTTACAAAATCTCTCTATGCAATACTTTAATTTTGATTTTTAAAAATTTGCGTTGGGATTTGTGGGGACACAATGATGACACTAATCAACTGCGGGGCTCATTATAGCCAGTAACGCACCTTGAATTAGCATACAGCTGAAAACAAAAAAAACATTTACGTCTACATTTTTTCATTGGACTAGAACGGCCACTCCCTTCATTTTCTTTTGAATTTCCATGTTATAATCAGCCGAACGGTGGCGCTATTCCATCATCAAGCCTACATCGCAGGTTCCAAAACTGGGTTGGTGAGGCCCCCTAGGGATCCTCTGGGGAATTGCAGGGGATCCGACTCATCTTTTTCTATTGTTTAGTTTTGTTGGTTCTTTTTTCTTTTGTTTTGTTATGTTTAAAAAAAAAAAAACAACAAAAAACAAAACAAACAGTTTTGGAACCCCTGGACTAGTGTTTCACATTTAAGTTAGAATAATCACATAACTCATTCCTATTCATGTAACCCACCACTTTTTATGTTGGATGGAATAGACAGAGACAGACAAACAGACGGACAGACAGACTGACGGACGGACAGACACGCACAGACAGGCAGACAGACAGAGCGACAAGATCAGTTGTCTTATCAGCGCTCCTCCTCTCAGTTGGAACCTTGAAGAGCAGACATCAGGTGGTAAAAGTAGGAACTGAACCCCAGATGCTGCTGGAGCTCCAGATGCATTGAGACCCTCGTCCAGTTTCTCTCTCGGTGTATTTCTTGCTTTGGGGGACGGGGGTCGTTGGACGGGGGTCGTGGGGTCTGTGGGACGTTCAGTGGAAGGATGGTGATGGCCAACATACTGCATCTCATCGCAGGGACCGTCATAGCTCTCCAGTCCCAGACAAACAATGTGAGATTAAAGTCTCAACAAGGTAAGTCCAAGTTGGTTGTTTTAAATGTTATATTATACCTGTAAATAGAGGATTAGTGGATTCATCTTGAAATGAGGTGCTGCATGGAGATGGATTATAGGATACTATAGATATATAGTATTTTGTTATTATTATTATTATTATTATTATTATTACAATAATAATGATGATAATAACAATAATTATTATAATAATACTATTATAATTGTATTCTTCTTCTTCTTCTTCTTCTTCTTCTTCTTCTTCTTATTATTATTATTATTATTATTATATCATCATCATCATCATCATATATCATTATATATGAATCAGAAATGTGTTCCAATTGACCAATCAGAAGAAAGAAAGGAAAAATGCTTTACTAAATATGAGGATCAACAAATGAGATGTATTCTATAAAGTAGTAAGACAGTTTTATACTGTCTCAATCATTTGTACTAACTTTGATTTTGTAAATATGTAAATAGTTAGCCTACACTGCAGACACTACTCCTTGTATAAAATGACCAATAATTGCTGTGGTTAAATATATTCCAGTACATGTAGACCTAAAACGGATAAAATCGGACACAATACCCAAAGTGGATTTGAGATTAAAGTCTAAAACAGTCGCATGTTCAAGTCCTGACTTCTCCATCCACTTTCGCAGGAGACTGCCACGTACCATAAGACTCAGTGGCTCAATGAGCAAAGCTGTTGGCTGAGGATCCAGGTTTTTGGGGGTGACTTGACTTGAGGGTTGAATGCCGGCGACGCGAGTGCTTATTTCAAAGCGCCTGGAGACAAGCTTCAAACATGATGGTTCACCATTTGACCTTGGGTAAAGTCACCGGCGGTGACTCCTGTCATTTGATGGTGTTCAGCATTGCTGCCACAGGTTAAAATCCAGATTTTTCCATTCGAGTCCTACTCCTTTGATCACGTGATTGGAGGAGATGACCACGCTTTCACGGTTTTACGCTCAGCCCTGGCCTCCGGGTGCTTTTAAAATGTGCCCCTTTGTGTTGCCGGCTTTCAAAAGCTCACCTGGCATCAAAATCTCAAGTCCTCTAACACTGAAGTTGTCGGCCAAGGACTTAGCTCTGTACCTCGGTCTCAAAGTGTGTGTGCTTTGGTCATCTGTTACTCATGTTTGGGGCTTAATTTTTTTTTTCTCTGAAAAGATCAAACATCATATCAGAAGAGAGAATTATTCCACCATGTAATAATCAAGCGACCACAAATTGGCCTCAATCCTGCGTAACGTGCCCGGGGCCATCGCTGCCCCGCAGACACAGGACCACTATTGGCCCTCGGCAATGTTGACGCATAAACCCACCCTGTCCACCTTTCTCACATGCCGGGGTCTCGGTCCGGTTGGTGTGAAGAATGCGAGGCATGTTTTCGCCCTCTGATGTGAAGGAGGGGGTGGGGACGCTGTTTTGAATGGCGGCCCGACCGTGTGGGCGACCATGTGGGCTGTGCGCTCGCCACATGGCCTCGTTTGTTTAATCATCTGGAAAAAGGGATGCTGGACTTCAAATAATATTGACCTTGTGATTGACACATGGGGTATACTTTCTTTTCTTTCTTTCTTCTAGAATCTGTAAGTTATGTTCCGACCCTGAACATATGTGTTTGTGTTCCACCACCTGTCTGTAAAGTGATGACCGAAAATTTGGATGAAAACGTCACCCGCGTGCAACAACTCAAACGTTTTCTGCATTTATGCAGGGGTCTACAAAACGGGTTTGCAGGGCCTGGCATCTCAAGCAGCCGGGTCCTACCTAGAGCTAGACTCCAGGACCAGGTGGAAGAGGTGGGCATCCAGGCCCAGGTTTGGTACCGCGAGTTGGGGCCCTGACAAAAGGGGCCACTACCGTGACCAACACCATCCAGAGGACACCGACACCGAACTACTGAGCGAGGAGGGACATGAAAATTCCTCCCAGATCGTGGTAGGTCCGTTCTACCGCCGTGGCGCGTGCGCTGAAGCTCGTCAGTGTTTAGCAACATAAGTTGTTGCTCTTTTATTTTTTCGTCAGGATATTGATCATGTCTACTACGCTTCAAAAGTCCATGGGCCCAGAGACCCTGGCATCAAAGAGCCGTGGGTGGACGTAGACCAGAAGCACAAGGAGAACTGGAGGCTCCATGGGTTCCTCTCCAGCAGCCACAGACAAGCAGCGGTACGGACCAGTTCACCAGAAGGGCGTTAGGTAGCTGTTCACAAAGAAAGTTGGTTTTACTTCCTTTGAAAGCAGCTTTGTCAGGAAGATTCAGGAAAAATAATTACCATTTTCACCTTAGGTCTTGAAAATATTCATACCTGCATTTGTATCTTCCCCATTGAGGAAAAGTGAAAAATGGTCCATCTGAAGGAACCGCATCGCAGTGAACTCTTGATTCTTGTCAGACGTGTCGACGGAGCAGTGTGTGTGTGTGTGCGGTGTCGATCCCTGTGATGACTCAGTATTAATGATGCATTTGAAGGTTATTATTCTCTCTTTTTTGGATTTTCCTCCAGAGAGTCAGTCTTTCCTTTGACTTTCCCTTCTATGGCCACGTACTGAAAGAGATCACGGTGGCAACCGGCGGTGAGTTTCCAAAATGACACATCGACATGGTACCCTTTTTGTTCTTAAGGAAATATAAACTGCCGTCATGAACTCGAAATTGAGGTTTGTACATTCTGTATTCTATTTTGATTCGACACTGCTGGTGGACTGTGGGTAAGGTTAGGGTTGGATAACGTGTTTCTCTGTGTTTTGTTCTCCCGCAGGTTTCATTTACACCGGTGACACCATCCACCGGATGTTAACCGCCACTCAGTACATCGCTCCCCTCATGGCGAACTTTGACCCCAGCCTGTCCCAGAACTCGACAGTATTTTACTTCGATAACGGTAAGAGAAAAAGGCGACTGATGGCATAATCCTACGTACTGTATACGTCAGGCCACTTAAAAGATTGTGCCAACTTTGATTTTGTTGCACGGCTCTGTGGAATACTCAACTCTGGTTGGTCAATGGCTGCAATCTGTGGATCAGTTATTTCTGAATAATGACTGCCCATATGTTGGTCATGAATGTTTCCATGGGCGACCGCTTCTCCGCCTGGTTTCACGTCCCTTATCACTCCGCCGACATGCTCTTGTACAGTAGGACGAATAGTTCACTACGTTGGCGCAGCTACACTGCTGTGGATTATTTTTCATAGTCGTCGTCATTTGATTTTAAAAACTAGGCATACAAGTTGAAAAAATATGAAATCCATATTCTGTGTCAACATATACATTTATTTCGTAAGTAGACGTGTAATAAGAGGGATAATGTGCGGCCAGCCGGTCATTGTCGCAAAATAACTCCCGATCACGCTGTTGGGCGTTGTTTAAAAATAATGACCGGTTGGCCGCACATTATCTCTAATTCATACCATAATGGGGCTTAAATGGGCATGAGCAGTGTCATGTGTGATTTTTCTTTTGGAGAATTTGAATTTGTTTTTATTTGTGCCTCGTGTCTGTTTCGACCCGTCTCTCCTCAGGCACGGCGCTGGTGGTCCAGTGGAACAGAGTCCACCTGCAGGACGGCTCGGCTCTCGGACCCTTCACCTTCCAGGCCACGCTGCACAGCGACGGGCGGATCGTCTTCGCCTACAAAGAGGTCCGGGCTCTTCCTCTTCCTCATCCTGCAAATTTGCAAATAAATGTCACCCGTGTGTCCTGTGTTTCACGGTTTTCTTCTCCGCTCTTCTTAGATTCCAATCAACATCAGTGACATCAGTTCGGAGCACCATCCCGTCAAAGTGGGCCTGTCCGATGCCTTTGTGGTGCTGCACAAGCTGGAACAGATTCCCAGTAAGTTCAGGACGGGGAAAAGGGTACATCACAGATCGTTGAAGTCTTCGACTCAAGTGAAAACAAGTAAAAAATAAAAATAAAAAAAGTCAAATAAATAAAGATTGTGTTGTCTAATCGCTCTTTCTGTTGTATCCTCTGTGCCCCTGCTTCAGATCTTCGAAGGAGGACCATCTATGAATACCACAAAGTTGATATCCCCAAGTCCAAGATCTACCATTCTACAGTTGTTGAGATCCTACCTCTTCCTAGTAGGTTCATTCTCACGAGCACGACAGCTACACACCGTACAGAGAGATGGAGCTCAGAACATTTCTTGAGAAATGTTTCAAATTTCCTGCTCGTCCATTGACCCAACTTCATCATCGTTTTTTTGACAGCGACATAACGTTGGTTTTGCCGTTCGTTACCTTTTTAACTCTGCTCCTCGTAAACTTTAAATAAAAAAAAATAAAAAAATTTTTTTTTAAAGAATAACCGTGAGGCTGATATTCAAATCGCTCAGTCCGTTGTGTTCTCCGTCACCAGCTTGCATTCAGTTCTCCACCTGCGGCCCATGCGTCTCCTCTCAGATTGGCTTCAACTGCAGCTGGTGCCACAGGCTGCAAAGGTGAGGAGCAATCTTTGGCCGACGACGGCGCACCTTTGAGATCTTTCTCTTTCTGTGATTTTTTTTTTGCTGTCAATCGTCTGATAAGAAGACTCTCCTCAGGTGTTCCAGCGGCTTTGACCGTAATCGTCAGGATTGGGTGGATCTCGGCTGCCCGGATGAGGTACTTACTTATTTTGTGTCGAACTACATAATGGCGCTGCAACGTGTCTCCCTCTGTCCCCGACAAGAGTCAAGCCCCGTTCCTTATGTCGGCAGAGGAGAGACCTGAGGTGTGTGTCCACGGCACCGGGAGACGCCTCAAAATCCACGCCTCACAACCTCACACACAACATCGGCCCAGTCCCGCCCGGCGGACCGGAGCTCCACGGGGCATCCAGCACCACCGCCCCCACCCTCATGAGGATCTCCACGGCAACGAACCCCACCGGCAGCACGGTCAGAAGGGCCGTGTCCACAGCGCAGCCCCCCACCACCTCACCCACAGAGGGTCAGTGCTTCATACCCAGAAATTAACTTCTGCCGTGAATGAAGATAGAACTTTATTCATCCCCGAGATACATTATGTCGGAGTCCGAGAGTTGTACTGGGTATACACTGGGTATAGAAATATCAAATAAAAAAACATAGAATAATAACAATCCAAAACGTAGAACGTTCTCCTTAAACCAACTGGACCAAGCGAACAAAGAAAAATTTGAACAAATCTTATTCAGTGACTCGTCAAGAACCTTTCGCCACTACCAAGGTTGGCATTCTGCCTGGAACTGTTGAAATAGATGAATTAGCAGATCCTTGCAGTTTTGATCGTGCAACACAAGCGCTAGTCTCCATTATTTATTTATTTATTTATATTCAAGTGTAATTTAAAAACATTTCACGGGTCACCTGGCGAGCTTAGGGGTTGGGAAAAATAAAATACAATTTAATTTTAAAAAAGACTAAAAGGAAAACGTTGGGTCTACAATCAAAAAATCTGAGATTTAATAATTATTAATCTTCTAATAATTATTATTATAATAATAATAAGAAGAAGAATCAGAATCATGTTCTTAATAATAATAATAATAATAATAATAATAATAATAATCTCAATAATAATAATAAAAGGACTAAAGTGCGTTGGTTTTATCACGTTAGTATTTCTCCCCTTTATCACACAAGTGCTGCTCTGTTGCTTCTTCTCGGTGTGTGGGTGATAGTTTGACGACATGGTTATAACTGTTTTGATTTGTGACTTTAACTAAACAGAGTTGTTGTTTCATTTTACCACCCACTGTTTCCAGCTCAGTGCAGCGTCATTCTCGTCTCACCAATAAGTGTTTGTTGTCATGGAAGGGTATCCAGACATAAGGCCCTCTGTCAGGCGCTGCAGAGGCCTGACGTTCTGAGGGTCATGTGGTCAACTATTTCCCGGGGCCCTGTTAGGTCATAGCAGAGCATATACAACGCCATGTTAAATACTGCATACTGTCCTCAGCTACTGAAAGATGAGTGCACGCATGTGTATCCGTCCGGATCCTGGCTGAGGGGGCCGAATTCCTGTCCGTAATAGTAACAGTTCGGAAGCATGGCAGTTTGTTTTGACATGTGCTCTTTCTTGGAATATCAAGGTGGCGTCTTCCTTCCTGGAGAACGCCGCGGCCATAAGGACTGACGCGTGTAGAGAGAACTTTGCTTATTCTGCCTCTTGTTATAGGAGTTTGATACCAGGTGCTCTGTTCTTCTTGACTTCCAGATGACACAAAGATCTCTTTACGCATCAACGAGGCGCGTAAGTCCCTCTTTTTTTTTTTTTTAAACACTTAATGGAAAACCTTGGTACTTTTTTGACCATTGGAGGTCAGCCCGAGTGAGTCAGAATCAGAAGTCTGCCGCGCAACGGGGCAATCGCATCGCCAAAAGAATGCGGTTCGCAATTGTCCCATTGAAAGCAGTTGGCTCAAGCTATTCTCTCAATCGATTAAAAATAATCTAATTCCAATCCGAATATTCCGGGTTGACTTCCAGTGATCAGAATATAAGGTGTAAGGTGAAAGTGGTAAAAATAGTGATGTTTTCCCTGAAGTATGCTCGGATGTCAAAATAAACATTCAGTACGTCTTTAGTAGTGTGTGCAATGAAATAATCAAATACTAAATGCATTAGCATACCACTAACTCTCACCACCACCACCACGATCCAGCCGAGGTGGACGGCGGCGGGGAGAATGAGGAGCGGCTACAGACCGGCCTCCTCGCGGGAATCATCCTGGTGATGGTCATCCTTGCAACGGCCGTCTTTTTCAGCCTCTACATGTACTACCACCCCACCTCCACCGCCAGCCTCTTCCTCATGGAGGTCAGCTACCCCCCATCAGACAAAAACGATTTTCATTACCTCATCGCTGACCCCGCCAGTTCACTGATTTTCCCTTGTGTCATTCTGTTTCCGCCTTTCCCCGAACCGACCCCGCCGACCCACAGCGGCGTCCGACTCGCTGGCCTATCATGAAGTTCCGCAGGGGCTCGGGCAACCCTTCCTACGGGGAGGTGGAGGTCGCGGGGCAGGACAGGGACAGCGCCGTGGTGATAGACCCCAAACAGTCCTTCATCATATCGGCCAGGAGGGAGAGCGACCTGAAGGAAGGCTTCATCGTCCCGGACCAGAGGGAGCGCTTCCTGGGCTCAGAGAGCTCCTGACCGGAACCCCGGGGAACGGAACCGGAATCCCGTAAATAGCGCTGAGAAGGCTTCCGGGGGAAGGATGGGAGCCGGTTCCCCACGTCAGGAGGAGAGGCGTTTCTTCCCTTTGACGCCACCATATTCTTCTCTGGTTCTCCGGTTTCTCAAGCTCATTGTCGCATTTAGAAGACTCAAAACCTCTGTGAGGACGAAATCTTTGAAGGGGATTTTATTCAAGGGCCTCGACTGCAAGATTTGTAATTGTTGTTCAGCCTTTTACATCCTGAAGGATGGACCGTGACCAAGGAGCGCCAGAACCATTTCCATTTCACCGGTTAGGTTCTGCGTCAATGTAAACAACTCCCTCTGATGGCAGATATGTGCGAAGACGCAGACGCAACAGACGGATTAAAACGTGCGCGCGCGTGTGTGTGTGTGTGTGTGTGTGTGTGTACTCCGCCCGCTGCGGTCGCGACATTTACGAGAGCAGGATTGAGACGACGTCTGTCCAGCCTCGATGTTCTCAGAGGCGACTGTTATTCTCCAGGGCTCCGCCGCCCCGCTCCCACACCTCCCTCGGGAGGAGGAATGTCATGTCCTGGTGCCATTTCCTCCGCTTGAAAATACACACCACGCGTTTCAAGTCGACGGTTCCCGCTGCAGTTTGGCTCCATCTGAATTAGTTTCTGGACTTTTTTTTTTTTTTTTCCCTCCCCCCATTTCGGTAGGACAAATGTTTGAAACCGTAAACAGTTTGACATTTCTCTTATTTATTATCTGTTGTTAATCAGAATAAAATCATACAAACATAAAAAATACTGATTATTTTATTGTGCATCAAACATGCTCAGTGCAAGATTTCAAAGATACCATGACCATAAAGCCCCATGTAAGATATTTCCATTCGCCTGAAATTACAGCCTTGCAGTACAGTTAACAGATAATCAATATTTGGCAAAAAAAAATATATAAACATTTTTAATGTAAAATACCATGAAAATACACCAACCAGTGCAAAGGAACTGGGAGATGTCAGTCCCATTCATAGTTGGACGGTCAGGCATTGTATCGGCATTTCCTCCACACGACGATGACAAAAGCCAACGCGGTATCTTAGCTTCTCCCAAAATTCTGGATCTCTGCCAACATCCTGGTCCCTCTCATCCCCTGCTCGTAACTGGAACAACGATTCAGTGGTGTGGTAACTGTTGTTGTTATTGCCAAGTAGAAAGGAGAGATTTGCGCACCGGAACCGCCCCTGGCTGCCTCTGTCTGAGGAAGAACCTCGTGCTCCAAACGCCACGGCATGAGGTGGATCCTTTCAACGGGGGCCGATGTGCGGATCTCTCCTTTCTGCTGAACAACCTTCCTCTCATCCTCCACCCATCCCATTCGGTATTGGATGTGCGTGTCTTCTTTTTATCGCTTTTATTATTATTGTTAAAGCAACATTTCAAATTTGGAGTCTATATGTTGTTTTACGTATGTGATGTCCACTAATTTGGTTCAAAATGTAATACATTTAGAATAAACTAATAACACCCCCTGCCCCCCTCCCCTTCCCACCCCAATTTGAGAATTGTCTTACAATGGTTCGTTGACTGTCATTAAATAGCAGATAAATAAGCACTGCAGTAATAGTTCAGTAATATAACTATGGACATCTTATTTATGCCCTCGATAATACAATTGCATTTTTTCTTGTCACTGTACAGCTTTTAATGTGTAACGCTTTTATACATTACAGGACACTTTACACATTTTTACATGAGGAAATTATATTTTAAAGGGCAAAAATCCAGGAAGAGTTTCACTGAACGACGTTTGTAAGATAAACACTCGATAGACGTTTTCATTTATACAACCTGAAACATAATTTTGTAAACGCTACACCGTCCCTACACCTCAGATCTCACACAGAGTTTGATGAACGCCATCCACTAATGATACAGTTGAATTTTTAAAAAAGCCTGGTCTAATCTCTGGTTCTAATCAGGCTTTTGTAGCTTAATTACCAAGGAAATGTTTGTTTTTATGAAACATGGTCCGTCGTGAGCAGAAAAATATACAAACACAAAATCTGGCGGTGCGTTTAGTGTGGTGCGATTTCTTTGACTTTCGGACGGAGCAGTCTGAGGACGGAGGCACTTCTCTGCTTTAGTCTTCACACGACGGCACGGCTCAGCTTTCCTTTTCTTTTCAGATGTAAGAGAGTGACAATTATGAGACTCAAAGTCAACACAGGGTTCAACCTCTTTTTTTTTTTCTTTTTTTTCCCACAGACCTGAAGCAAAATTTCTATTTGAGAGATTCGACTTACTCCACGGGGACATTATAACTGTTACGGGTGTCTGAAAGGTCAGAGCAGGATGTTTTTATTGCTGACGGCCATTGATTTGCATGAATATTGTTAATGCTGGAAAAACAAGATTGAGTCTGGTGGAGAGAAGGAGGGGTGCACAATTTCAACTGTTTTCACTAACAAGAAAGAGTACCGACAGGCACCATTCCTTTTACTGAACCTGACCCGAAGTCTGGAGTCGTTAGAACGCATTGAATTATATGCCATCCATTTCAAACAGCTAAGACATCCAAAACGTCTCTTTTCTTTAGTATCTGGTTGTTATGGCTCTGGGTATCAATTTTGATTTAGCAGATATTCTCTGATGTAGGTACAGTATTTTGGCCGTGTAAATATTGGATATTGGGTATCGAGTGTTTCTTCCCTATTCAACGGACAATGTTAATTAATTGACACTGGGGTTGTTTGGCAGACACAGATAAGGCCTAATCTTAGACTAAATCACACTTGGATTCTGGACTAACTGAAATGGCCTTTCTCAGTCAGGGTTTCAAATAGTCCCAGACTTGCCCTGGTCTGGGTTTAAAAAATCAGGATTTCCAGAAGGAAGATTAGAGATAATCTAGGTCTAAGTGAAGGCTTAAATATATAATTCATGGATGTGGTCGACATTGACAATACAGAATGGATGATCTGGACTAAGACCAGCACCAAGAACAGACAGCAGGAGCTGACTAGTCCTTCATCACCTTGGTCTAGGACCACTTGGTCTAGAATTAATTCATCTTAAATGAAGCAACGTCTTTTAAAATTCTGTCTTCATTTAAGTAGGATTATCTTAGTCATCACATGCATACATTAAACCCTGTCTGCAAAACCACTCGACTTGGTCATATTGAGCCAGGTCTGCACAAACCCAAAAGTAACCACCCCAGTTGGAAAAAAAAACGAAGTTAAAGGAAAGGGGGAGGAGTCTCTAACCTTTCACGGGCGTGGCTGGTAATCGCCTCCTGAGCTGCCTGGAGGAGTCCAGGGTGGCCGGCTGCAAAGAGAAGCAAGTTTTCATGAACGGCTCTTTATTCCTCCTTTTCCTCTCTTGTTAAACGTGCGTTCAGCCGCTGTGTACCATGACTGGAAGGGTCCTGCTCTTGGCGACGCGCGACTGTGGATCCACGTTGAGGCCCGCGCTCTTCAGCGCGGCGATCCTCGCCGAGATGTCGGATATCTGCAGCACCATGGAATGAAAAAAGAAAGGAAGAAATGTTTCCCTGGACGTCCCCAAAAGGATCTGCACTGAATTCCAACCAAGTACTATAATAAAGCAATAAAAGACATATTCAGATTAAAAGAAACACATAAAACTTAATCTCTTTATTCATTTAGAATTTGAATCCTGTAAAGTGTGTCTAAGAGCCATGACCATACCAGACATTAACCTCAAATTATCCTTTCAAATTATCGCTTTTTGGACATTATGTATGTTTGTATATTTGCCGACTTTTGTTATTTATTTACCATTTCCTTTCGATATTTGTCTTATTTCTGACTTCTGACTGTTAAGCTTTTTTAACTCTAATTGTCTGCACAGCAAAACACCAATCTTCACCAAGACAAATTCCTCGTAAATGAAAACCCACTTGGCCTAATAAACGCATTCAACTTCTGATTCAGAAACAGGACTCCCTCCAGCCTTGTTATAAAATCAACACGTTTCACAGTAAAAAAATAATAATAGAGAAAGCGCTCCGGTTAAACAGCAGAACAGGACTGTCTCCCCGACCTGCAGCTCAGACTGCTGGACCTTGGCGGCAGCAGAAGCCACCTGCTCCTCCAGGAAGCAGAGCTCCCGATCGGAGGTGGCTCCGCCGATGCCCCGCGCGCACTCCTCCAGGTCGCCCAGCTCGACCTCCAGACCGAACACCGAGCCGGCCGCCAGGTACACCTAGACGGCACACACAGCTCAAGTTAAGAGGACAGGCTCTGCATTTTTCCAACCTATTTCCAAAAGGAGATTTATGTATACCTATACTTATACTTATTAGGCTTGAGCGGGAGGTCGTGCCACGAACAGGTATAAAACCTGAGAACCTACATTTACAATAATGCCTGGGTTGAAAAATGGTGAACGTATTAAAAATGACATGCATTATAATTGTAGAGTGAAATAACTATAAAGATTTATAAGGTTCACTAGATTAAAATTTTTTAAGGGAAAATGAATTTCTTAGCATATCCTAAATCCCACTTGATATGAAGTAAAAAGTACTTGCGTTTGCAAACATTTAGACGTGGAAGACACTACTCAAAATGTTGTGATTATATTTATATACATTTGAAAAAAATGTTGGATCTGTTGGAAATGCTATCGTAATGTGGATGTGCAAGTTGATTGTGTGCTTCAAAAAAATGTGTCATGCTGCCTCCGGGAGTAAAGAACCAGCCCTGAGTCAAAGCTTTAGGCATGTGGGCATGAAGGTCAATATGGGTCTAAGTGAAAGATGATCTCATCGTACGTTCTCCTCCAGTCTGGAGAACTGCTGGTCCAGCTTCTTGGGGTCTGCGTCTGGGGGCAGCGTGAGGGCGGGGTGCTGGTTTGTCCTGCAGTCCCCTCCCTCCACCCCCTGGAGGAGCTGCTCCGTGGCATTCAGCACCTTCAGGACCTCCGTGGTGAGACTACGCAGGGACACGGCCGAGTACCTCTACCGTGGAGCCACACACATAAATACTGTATGAACATATATTTACATATAAGCATACTTTAAAAAAAACATGTAAGCTCAGGGCAACATCATAATAACACCGGGGAATTTGGCAAAGCTACACACTAATAAAAAAATTCCAAATGTTGATTTTATTATTGTTTTTGTATTATTAATCCTGCCCTTTGTAAAGCACTTTGGGGCAAGCTTGTTTATAACAAAATGATGTTGATTTGTTTTGAATATATATATATTAGTGTATTATTAACTGTGGTATTTTTGATGAAAGAAATGCCAAGAAAAAAAGAAAAGAAAATAATTAAAGAAAAAAGTAATTAAAGTAGCATTTATTGTTACAATAATAATGATAATAATAATATTGTCATGCTGTTAATTTGTATTACTCTCATTCTCACCTGGTGCAGCAGGGTGGATACATACTGTATTGCTTTATCAAGCTCCAAGCGCCTATGCTAACGCACAGAGAAGAAAAGCAGAAAGGGTAAAAACGCAGAGTGGAGTGTCATCATTGTTGAAGGCAGAGGATTTATTATGATTAATATTTGATTAATTGGGTTAGTTAATTCACAAGTGCATTGCATTAAGGAGCTGTTCTTAAGGTGGTAATATACACGGCGAGTTTGTAACAACTTGAATGTGCAGCACTGGACTACTGTTTGGAAGTATTGTTGGCTAAATTTGGTTTTATAGATTTCTGTCTCGTCTTCTGTCTCTTGGAAAATAGGGTTCCTAACCTAGGGTCTGTGGCCCCCTAGGGATCCTCAACGGAATTGCATGGTCCACAGCCATTTTTGCCAACTTTTGCCAGCAAGCTAAACACACAGTGGTTAAAGTGTGTCCACCTTTTTAGGGGGAGAATGGTCTGCCAAGGGGGCTATCACCATGAAAATGTTTGGGAACCACTGCTTTATAAACTCTTTATAAAGTATATAACCACCGTTGGAAGACTCTACCCTGCACTGTGAGTAGCACGTTTTACATTTTGGATCTCCTGGGGTGACAGAATGCCGTCCTGCTCAGAAGAGATGGTCTGCTCCAGGTCTTCTGCATGGCCGCCTTCTTTTTCTCCAGGCGTTTCTCCTGTCTCTTTACTTCCCTTCTCTTCACCTGCTCCATCATCCCAAAGCTCCTCCACCCTTTGCTGTTCTGCCTCCTCTTCTTTTATCTTCCCGCCTTCAGCCCGATTGGCCGCCTCCTCTTGGCCGCGCTTTTTACTTACATTTTGTTCCCGCTCATTCACAGCATCCATCTTCCGTTGACCATTTTTACTTGCGTCCTCACTCTCACGTCTCGAACAAATGTCACCGAGCAGAAAGGAGGGATGTTTTGCCCCTCTGTTTTCTAAAAAGTCTCTTTCCCTTTCCAGCGGCGTGGGATCACCTTTTCCCTCCGACTCCGAATCTCCGGTCGGCTGCGACAGGTTCCCACGGGGCTCCCCGACCATTTCCTCTTGAAATATAGATTCTCCCGCCGCCTCGACGCTTGTATCCCTCCCTCCTTCCCTTTCCTCTGATTCTTCGTCGGTTCCCCACGCTTCGCGGGTGCTCTCTTTCTTAGATGTCGGGACCTGTGTTTCTTCCTGAGACAACATCAGCATGCTGCTGATTATTCTGTTGAATTCCAGCTCTTCTTCATACTCATCACTTTCTGATTTCTTCCATTCCCCGCCTCCACCCTGTCCACCCGCCTTCCTCTCTTCCTCCTTCCCGTCCGAGTTCTCGCTCCTTTGTGTGTGTAGTAAAATGTGCCCTTGTTGGGTACTTGTCTCATCAATCCGTTTCTTTATTCCCTCCTCTTGCTTTTCCATTTCCAAATCTTTCCCTTCACTGCTTTCGTCCCTGGCTTCTACGAAGTCGTGCACTTTTTTTTTTGGCCGACGATCTATTTCCTTCACCGCTCTTTCTCCCATAAGGTCACATTTTTCAAATTCCTTGTCCTCTGGTTTATCTTGGCCTAAAGCACACGGTCCACCATCCTCCACGTCCTCAGCTGTTCCTCCCCTCTCCTCTCGCCCATCCTCACACTTTTCCATTTTCTGCAGAACCTCATACCCCAAAGCATCCACAAAGTCCAACATTCTCGCGTCCGGCCCTCCGACGCTTTCTCTCTTCTCCATTCTCTCTTCCAGCACTCCGTCCGTCCCGGCCTCCGTGGCTCTCATCGTCTCTTCCATCTCGCCCTCCCTCCCCAGCTCTCCCTCTCCGACTCGGTCCAGCTCGTCCTCCGTGGAGGAGAACTGCGAGGCGCTGACCAGACTGGCCAAGTTGCGCAGCTGAGACACCTGGATGGCCGTGTCCGCTTCCATTACCCACAGGGCCTCCTCGCTTATCTCGCCCACCCTCGCTCCCTCTCCCTCCCCCTCTCCAACTCTGTCTAACTCGTCCTCGGAGGAGGAGAACTGGGCGGGGCTCAGTTGTTTGGCTAATCGGCACAGTTTTCCTGCCAGCTCCTCTCCGTCCCTGTCCACCTCGCTGTGGCCGACTCCGTCCAACTCATCCTCCCTGGAGGAGGACTGGTCCTCAGGAACTTGTCTCTTGAGCTGACGCAGCTTAAACATAAGCTCCTCCGCCTCACCCTCAGTCTCTATATTGTTCCTTTCCATGTCCTCCTCCCAGTGCTCCTCCTGGTGCTCCTGGCTGAGGAGGAACAGTCCATCCAGCCTGTCGTCCTCCTCCGTGGACGAGCTGTACGCGACCCTGGACTGTGCGACCAGCCGGTACAGCTTATACTCCATCATCTCCTCGTCTTTGATCCACTCTTCCTCCATTTCATTTCTGTCCTCAGTTCTCACCGCATCAAAATCTGCCCCGTAAAACAACGTTTCTCCTTCTTGCTGGTGTTCCCTGTCCTTCCTCCCTTTCATCACTTGCTTGTTGTCGTTTCCCGCCTCGGATTCCTCTTCCGTGGTGGAGGCGTGAGAGACGCTGGCCTGCCTCGCTGCCCGCTGATGTCTGGGCGTCACTACCTGCTTCTCCATGTTGACTTTGTCTCTGGAACCACTGCCCTCTGGGTCAAAAGGTTCGGGGGTGCCGTGGGCTCCTGAGATCAGCGTGTCCGGAGTCACAGTGTCTGATGCATGCTGGGAATGACTTGCCAGTGCATCCAAGACACTATTATCCTGTGGGGGATGCACCGAAGAGGTCAATGTATGTATGGCCAATAACATGAAGACATATTACGATAGATATGGTGGTTGGCTATGCACAATAAAATATGAAAATACACACTGAACCTCATGGTAAAGAACAAAATATATAACCTAAAAAATAACAGAAAAACAATTAAAAAAATAAAAAATAAAAATATAAGTGACAGAAAATATTTAACCGGAAAAATGAGATACGATAGGATAAGATAAGATATAGTTCATGATATTTATTCATCACAAGCTAAGTCAACAGTCTCGCGGCCATGCATGTGTTCCCTCTTTCCCTTACCGGCAGTGAAGAAGAAAAGGGCGCCTGCTCCTTCCTTCTGCTCCTCTTCTTGTCTGACCTCCTGACTTTGCTCTCTTTCAGATCATCCCCACTGCTGCTCTCCCCGCCGGGTCCTTCCGGGTTAAAGTTCACGTTGATGATGCTGGTGCGGCGGGAAGACGAGGGCCTCCTCATCTCGGGAGGCACCTTCCTCTTCAGCAGTGCCAGCAGAGGCCTGTGGTGCCTGGAGACGGCCTCGGAGTCGCTCGGATGCTCTGAGGGGTTTCCGAGCCGGGCTCCAAGGGCTTCCTGGATGTTCAGGTTGGAGTCCTTTATCCTCCTGAAGATATCACGCAGAGGAGCGCCTGAGGAGCCGTCGGGGTCCGGCTTCGCTTCGTTGTCTGACTCCATGCCTTCGTAAGCAGACACCACGCTGGACTCCTTTTCCAGGGCGCTGTACACCAAGCTCTTCCTCCTGGTCAAGAGGCTGGGACGCGACAGCTGGGCGCTCTGTAGGGCTATCCAGTTTCCGTCCGAGCTTTTCAGCACTGAGGACGCAACCCAAAGATCATAGAACATTAGCCAAGAAAACACAGGCGGAAAATTAGACGTTCTTTCCAGAATTGGAATCAGAATATGTTTTGGAATGGCATTTTAATCCAAAGACTTACTAGAATTGTCTAGACGCTCGACACTCTTCCAGGTAGACACTGCAGATGCTCCTCCTTCCTTCTTTAGACCAAGTGGAGGTGTTTGGTTCTTGGAAACCTCAGAGATCAATTCAGGAGAGTCGTTGTCCAATAGAGAGAGGGCCGAGTGTGACCTCTAAGAAAGACATTGTAAAGAAAAAGAAAGAGAAAACGGTCAGAAAATAAAACAACAAACAAACTAACAAACACATGAACAAGTCCCTCTCGGTCAAGTCACAGGTAAGTCTCGAGTCATTTGGTGCAAGTCTCAAGCAAGTCCAAAGTCATTTTTCCTTGGGCAAGGCAGGTCAAGTCACGTCGAGTCCTTAGTGAAGGCAAGTCAAGTCCCAAGTCAAGTCACTTTTTTTCCCCCCCAAGATACTCCAGTCCTACCTGCAGTATCCAGTCTTCACAAAGAGAAAAGACAAGGTATTAGTACCTGTTTAATTATGGTATTATTGACCAATCTATCTAACCTGTTCAAAAAGTATGAGAATTAATTTAATTTGTATTATAATTATTGATATTCAGGGGGGAAAAAATGTAGTCAAACAAAAAATAAATAACTTTATGAAAGCTTAAATATTTCTGAACTCCTTCTCAATCAAAAAATATTCCCTCCCCATCATTTTTAAACCATGAAATACTGACAGCCAGACTAAACGTCAAACTCTTTTACATTCCGCCCCTGTCTGTCTGTTAAAAATAAATATTATATAATACACAAAATATCTCAAAAGGTTATGAACAGATTTGCACAAATTAATTTCATTTAATGAAAGTGATTGAATTAAATTTTTGAATCCGAAAGTGATGACTCTTGGCACAGATGTTGCTGCCATGATGATCTGATCTGATTATACCGTGTGTGTGTGTGTGTGTGTGTGTGTGTGTGTGTGTGTGTGTGTGTGTGTGTGTGTGTGTGTGTGTGTGTGTGTGTGTGTGTGTGTGTGTGTGTGTGTGTGTGTGTGTAACGAGTGCTTCCTGTTGAAAAAAATGACTTGCTTGACTAACAGCGTAGTGAATCCAACCATGACAGGGCCCAGTGTGCGCTCCCATACCAGGTACTGTTAGGCTGACACATGTGAACATTGACAGCGTTGAGCATTTTGATATTTTATATTTTATGTAAGGGCTGTGCAATATGACGATATATATCGTAAGACGATAGAAGAATTGTATCGTCTATATATATTTTTGGAACCCAACTGATGCCAGATTTTTGGGCCTGATGCCGAGTCTGTGCCTACAGATTGCCGATGTTTTGACCAATATTTTGTCAAAAAGTGAAAGAACATGTTTTAAAGACAAATTAAAGAATGTAAAAGATGATATTCAATTAAAATTTAAAATTTTCAGAGTTTTCCATGAACGCAGCACGGCTTTCTGCTTGGAGAGCCTTGTCCGTGTCCAAACATGAGTGTAAACAAACATGGATGGATTTATAATGCCTACTCGCCATTAAAACAGATAAGTACAGGATAGATAATCAATGTTTTTTTGTTTATTATAAAATGAGCGATATCAGTCAGGCTTTTATGCCGTTTCTATCACTATGTCGCAAATCATTGTCATTTGGAGTCACCATGCTTTACGGTATCTGTACGTGGAAGAGAATGTAAATAAACCTGGAGGAGCGTGGCCCATTGCGGACCAATCACGGGACACAGAGCTTCACACGGAGGAGAGAAAAAGCACCGTCCCTTGTTTACACCTTCCAACTTTCTAAACACTAACTTGTGTTTGATAAGGAAATCTCAAATTGCATGATTGCAACATTCACGGATTACTACTGTACATTATTTGGCTGTCTGCTAGCCACGACAACACAAGGTGAGGGGGACAACCAAGCCCAACCAAAGTACCATTTTGTTTGCCGATCGCTCTTTGCTTAACACAAACAAGTAATTAGAGTCCTCATGTCTTAAGTCATGTCACAAGTCATTTAATCAAGTATTCAAGTTGCAAGTCATCAAAACAGGGACTTGAGTCAACCCGAGTCGACTCGAGTCCACGTCCCAGTGACTGGATTCCACATCTCTGCAAACTAACATCATTGCGAAGGAGCTGTCTGTGATGACATTTAACATGTATTACATCATACACTTCAGTAGTAACTAATACCTTCTGTCTTGCACATAATAATCTAATGCACAAGATAACCACTAGAGGTCAGCGTACCTCAAATTATGTTTGAAAAGAGTCAAAGATTTGTTATACTTTATACACACACACACACACACACACACACACACACACACACACACACACACACACACACACACACACACACACACACACACACACACACACACACACACACACACACACTTAATCTCATGATAACCTTTTCCATTATACTGTAATCTCTATACATTATTAGCACGTATAGAATCATTGATTCTGTAGCTAAAGGAGGCCTGGTTCCTACCCTGAGGCTCGGCTGGGAGCCTCGACCAGAGGTCGGCTGGTGGGGCGGGATGTCCGGGGGCCAATCCTTGTCATGATCCGGCTTCATCTCAGCCAAGGTCTTCCTCTGATTAATAATCTATTGTGTGATGAGTGAAGAATTAGTAGTTTTGGCAAGATAGTGGCACCAAATTCAGTTGTTTGTCCTGTTTACCATCCTCAAATAGGCCCTGGTCGACTGACATTTCAGTATTAGCCAACAGCTCTGTCTGACATATTAAATCGTACAAACTTTACAAATAAAAAAAACTGCCTTTTGGTTAGTAAATAAATAATAACATCTTACCTTGTCCACAATAGTTTTGGTCAGTTCCTCGGCGAGCTCTCCTCGATGCTGCCGGAGATAGTGTGCCTCATTCTGCTTCTCCTTGTGATTAAACAACAAATTGAAAAAAAACACGCTTCAATATCAGAACTTACTCTAAGCAGATTACTCTTCGTGTTTTAAAAGACGCATGCTCTTCATAATATTACAAAATACATGTGCTTTAATCCCACATCACAGTTACAGCATGAAGTCAAGCTTTGACCAGTTTGAGAAAGGGTCATTTGGGACTCTTCGTCTAAGACCTACTGAAGACAAGACTATCATATTTAAATAAATGTCATTGACAGCCGAAGATGGTCAATCTGTGTTTGAATAATTGGACGCGCAGAATTAGAGTCAGGGGGAGGGAGGAATTTCATCTTACAAAATAAAATCAATTAACGCGTACGGTTTATTCAAAACACACTACACAGGGCTAGCATGTGTCTAACCTGGTTGTCTTGGTCAAACTCGGCCTTGGAAATGGCTTCATCTAAGGCCTCCTCTGCCACACGCATCGCCACACTGAGGGTCTCTGCCATGCTGTGCTCTGATCGACAACAGAACATTCTCTGGTTAGTTTCATCGGGTATCCATCCATCCACCCATCCATACATCTTTCCATCCATGCATCCATCCACCCATTCATTCACAATTCATCCATACACCCATCCACTTAACATCCCTCTATCCATTGAACTGCAGTCCTTTCAGCATCCACCATCCATCCACGCATCTATCTATCTATCCACTCATCAACCATCCACCCATTTACCATCCATCCATCTATCCACCCATACATTCATTCACCATACATTAAAACTGTTCCACTTAGCGCTCAACCCTAGAGCACTTCCGTTGTGTTGACTGGATATGCAGCGTTTTTCTGTTGCACTGCTTTTCCTGGTTTGTGTTTTTGACTTAGCATCGTTTCTGTATTTGCAGAGTGTTTCCCGTTCACGTATTTGTTATGGATTTCACTTAAAGTGGTCGTGCCTCGCGCCTACATTTGTTTCTGTAGCTAGGCTTTTGAAAGTAGTGTTCATCCTTTCAATAGAAAACACACCTTTACTGCATAAGCAATAAAAAAAAGTAATTCCGTATCACTGTTCCTTTAGATTTGTAAGTTGAGGTTGAGTTGACAAATTGCTTTTCCGAGAGACAAAAAAGGAAATTAAAATATGCATGCACCTTCACTTTGTCTGTAGAAAGTCGAGTCACTTCCACAGATGCTGCCACCGTAGACGCTTTCTGTGTAGGTGCTGCCCTCTGCAACCACAACAACAAACAGACAGACAGGTGTAAATATTTACATTGACATTTATTCATTTAGCAGACACGTTTGTCCAAAGTGACTTACATGAGAGGCTAGAAACAATCAAAGCATGCATCGATTACTGGAGCAACCTCAAATTTAAGTGCATGAGCTCCTGTTTCTAAATTCAAACAGATACAACTGCAAGAAAACTGTAAGGAATCAGAATAAAAAGGTGGTGCAGTAAAAAGGTGGTGCAGTATCCCTAACACAGCTAACAGAGGTATAATTTAAGGCACAACTAGCACAATTCCAATTAAAAAAACTGCTATTACTCATTTGCCTACAACTGTGACTTATTCCTCAGTGTTTTGTATTTGTGTGCCTTAATTCGGTTTTAAATCGTGTCTTCCACCGTTGTTGTAAAGCATTTTGGTGAAAAAAAAACAGTTTTTGTTTTAAGTGCTATACACTGTAAATAAACTTGATTGATGACTATAGCGCTGTGAAAATTAAAAGCCTGTAAATGCTGATATGTAACAATTTGAAATGAGGTCCTTATTCTTAATTGTAATACCTAGATGAAAACGTAGGAGAAAATTAGAACAGCAACAGGAAAAAATACTTAGAGATGGGTTTGGTCCAAAATAGAATATAGTCTATGGATCAGCTAAATGGATCATGCCTGTATCAACAAAAGATGCAATACGACAACTTAAGATATAAATACAGAGAATACTGCGAGAAAAAGAAGGCTGTGCCATGACTCTGCACGTGTGATTTGAGACATAGCTCAGTGCCAGCTCACAGCCCGTGATATTTGCAACAGAGTTTTACGCTCCAGTCCTCTCAGACCTGACCTGGAGCTCTGTTCACATAATGCAAACATTCGCACAACAAAGCTGCTGTTTGTGCTTACGCAAGTGCATTAGAGCAGTCTCATGTCTGGCATTAGCAGGGGGGGGGGGGCCTTATCCGTGTACAGCGGCAGGGGGGGCCTGATACGTGTACAGCGGCAGGGGGGGCCTGATCCGTGCACAGCGGCTCCTGGTTTTTGGACGCAGACGGGGTAAGTTCCAATCATTTTAAGGGGCAGAGATAGGACTTAATCCAAATAATACAAAGCACATTTGAAAACACAACAGGGCAGGGCGCAGGAAGCACTCCATTTGATTTCACCTAAGCCCTTTTCCCTGCCAAGTGAACTTTGAGCAGACGAAAGATTTCACAAAAGATTTTCTTCTTTTATCTTGGAAAAAAAGTGACTGACTTTTTATTTTGGTGCTGAGTCAACGGAGAAGATAAGATCAAGAGAAGATCATAAAACCTTCTCAAAAAGCTTAATGGAAAAGTCAGATAATCATATCGGATATTTAATTCATATTGTATGGGGAAAAAATAGAAAAAATAAACATCTCTAAATATTCTTAAATCATTATTTCCTAGCAATATCCAAAAACAAGTGCCAAGTACATGGTGGCGGCATGGTGCCTCAGTGATTAGCATTTTTGCCTCACAGCAAGAAGGTCCTGGGAACGAACGTCAGCTGTCCCAGGTCCTATCTGTGTGAAGTCTGCATGTTCTCCCCGTGTTTGCGTGGGTTTCCTTCTTGTGCTCCGGTTTCCTCCCACCATCAAAGGACATGTATGTTAGGGTTAATGTTGATGTGTTGCGGTGCACTCTCCAGATCATGAGAGGACATTGGCGTGTATTTCGCCACTTCTCAAATCTGAGTCACAGGACTCAAGCTGCTTTCACACATGCACTGCAACCCTGAACTTATCCAGACATTACCCCGAGGAGCTGTATGTGTGAACGCGAATGTTCGAAAAAATAGACCCAAACATTACCCGGACTTCACCCAGGCAGCTCCCTCGTACAAAGTCCGGGTAATGTCCGATTGAGCGGTATGTGTGAACCGAGCAGTTAATTGTCCGGATCATTCACAGCGAGCGAGTGGGTGTGCAAAGTGTTGTTGATGTCTCTATCATGTGCCAGTTATTTACCTTTGTGCGGATCTTAGTTCACAGAACATAGCTGCTGCATACTCCTTCCTGCTTTCTTTATTATGCCTTTCCACTTGTTTATATTGAGGATACATCCAAATACATGGAGCATCCACGCAAAAAAAAAGCCCAACTACTGATAAGTCCGTAGCCTCATCCGCCATCATGGGTGTGCTGTAAAATTTTTGAGTTCTTGATACAGTTTGCCATGAAACAGTTTACTGTAACGTATTAAAAACATGTAACACATGCAAATATACAGGAAACAAATTATTATTTCATAGAATTATTTAAATAAAAAACGATCTAGTTTTTTATTCTAATTTAAATATATACATTCAATGTATAAATATATCATATAATCTAACCAGATTATAATATTTGTTTAAAAATGTATACATTAAACTAAATTCCTCAAATAAAAGTAATTAAAAAGTTAATATTACTATTACTTTTTAATTACTTTTAATTGAGGAATGTAGTTCATTGCTACTGCAAAGTGCATTTGCAGACCCATTGCAGTCCATTTTATTTCAGGTTTGGACTGGATGTGTGAAGCCGTAGGGCGTCTCAGTTCCGTTGCTTGATATTTAGTTTGCAGTGACTCGTTTCTGACTCACTGGACTGCAGTCGAGTGTTTAAGGAAAATGTTTGGTACGTTTCAGCATCAAAGCCAAACGTCGCAGTGCCTGCTGAAATGTCATACAATTCTTTGGATTTTGAATGGTTTTATAACTCACTTTAAGGGCGAAATGTCCTTAATATGAAAATGCATTCAACCGATAATGATCTTCACCTCTGACCTGTTTATTTATCTATTTGCCACAACGGCCATCTAGGAGTATTTACTTGAAACACACACACACACACACACACACACACACACACACACACACTCTCACACACACACACACACTCACAACACATGCACAACATTAAAATGTTATGAAAGTCGGGCAGCAGTCAGAATAATTGGCCAGCAGAGATCTTAAACACACATCAAATCACAGAGCAGAACGCACACACACACACATTTTCAGATGTTGCATTGTAGCATGGGCCTCAAAATAAAAGGTTGACCTTATCAAATAAACTATTTTGGGTTCAAATGTCTCAACCGGTTTATAGGACCGTAATTTCATATCAAACATATTAAATGAGATATAAAAAATAAAAAATGTGTTTTCACATTTTGTCCAGTTTGTCCCAAGCTATGACCCAAATATAATTTAAGATTTGATCCATTTTCATTTATTTAATGCAATGAATTGTGCAGTTTCACTTCATTTGGATCCTGAGTTCTTACTATGCCTTAAGCTGTCTCCAGAAAGCTCTAGTGAATAAAGCAAAAAGCCTCTTTAAACCAACCAAGTCTAGACTTGGCCCTGACAGGCTGTGATTGTCCCCCAGTATAGTGTATATCCTGGGTCACCTTCTGTCATACTTCCTCTTTGGTTATTTGGCTCTAGGCTGTTAGAAGAAAGCCCTTTTTTTCGGAAATTTAGAGAATTGTTATGTCGGCTGTAGACTTAAAAACCTGTGCGGGCTGTGGCGCAAACAGGACCAGCAGGGATACTAACCCGTTGTGGGTCCGATGTCTCGGCCATGCACACACGGAGGCGGTGCTGTCTGACCCGCTCAGTGCATTGCACTGCTGCCTCACAGCAAGAAGGTCCTGGGTTCGATTCCCACCTGGGGATTATCTCCCAGGGTTATCTCCCAATTAGGGGCCTTTCTGTGTGGAGTTTGCATGTTCTCCCTGTGCTCACATGGGGTATACTCCACCTAACATCAGTAAGGACCCCCACCAAAAACATGCACACATCATCGTCTGACCAGCGATGGACACCTGGTACCAGGTCCCCGGGCGCGTCGACAAATGCTCGTTGCCGACCCCCTCACAGGAAGGACAAGCCCGGAAGGTAGACATGCAGAGGCCACATGTCACTGGCCACCACCCAAAAAGCATTTGTGTGTGTGTGTGTATATATATACATGCATGTGTTGTAGTGCGTGTCATGTGATGAACAAACATTCTTCTTCTCAAGTTATCGCCCCATTGGGCAGACATCTTCGGTTCCCTCCCGAGTCACCCCTGTATTGCCGAAAGGCCGCTGAGCGTCTTGTGGGAGGGCGCAGAGGAGGAATTGGCTCTCCCGTCCTTGGGCCTTGTTTCGATCCATGTTTCCCCCAAGGCCTGAGTGTAAAAGGCTTTGGCACCGTCCAACCTCAAGGTGTACCTGGCCGTGATATCGGCCTGTCATCATGGAGTGGATGGTAAGCCACTGTGCAGTCATACTTTGGCATCCAGGTTCATGCTACACCTGCGGGTGCGGTGGCTGGCTCCGGAATGGGATTTGGTTTTGGTGTTAGATGCTTTAGCGAAACCCCCATTTCGAGCCTCTCCAGGAGGTGGGGTTCAAATTTTTGTCACTGCTTCTGCCACTTGTCTCCATTGAAACCCCTGTCCAAAGGTCGTCTCTCTCACTGGATAGTGGAAGCGATCTCATTCACTTACTCCTCTTTGTGGCAGGAACCCTCAAAGGGCCTTAAAGCTCATTCTACTAGGGGTGTGGCTACCTAGTGGGCGCTCTTACGAGGGGTTTCGGTCGAGGAGGTGTGCGGTGCAGCTTCTTGGCTTATCCCACACACGTTCACCAGATTCTACAGTCTGGAAATGACGGCATCAGCACTGGTGCAGGCTGTTTTGACAGCAGCCAGGTGTTAGCCTGCGTACAGAGTTACGCTATGCGGTTGAGAGTGGTTACGGTCAGGTGATACAAGCCAAGCTGCATGTGGAATCCCCACCCATAAGTATGGCGGTGGGTCGGGGGGTTTGGTCATATAATTTATCTCAACACCCTATGAACTGGTTCTTATATGTTCACTTCTGCAGTTGGTCCAGTTGGACTACCCAGACCTGGGGTTCTATGTCTTTCTTGATATTACTAAAGTTTAAAGTTGTTGAAGAACCTATTCAATATTACAAACAACAGATTTGGGATCACTCAATAGTTATAGTTTATCAGCAAAGTAAGCTTGTTTTCAGCTCTGTGCCCCCGTCATGCATCTTTGGTTTCACCTGCTATTGCTCGAGAGTTTCGTGTGAAACCCCTTCCGTAAACAAAACCCAACACAGCCTCATTGTCAACAGACACATGCTTGTTTCTGTCCATCTATGATGAACAAAAATTTCACGAGTTCCTCTCATTTTCTTTCAATCTCTCAACTTACTTACAGAGTTTTTGCTGTTAGTCACCCATTGTTGTACTCGGAACAACAGCACAAACTGCGATCTTACAATTCCTTTGATGCACACATGCAGATCAAGAACATCCTTCGATATTCCGTGTGATGTCAAGTCAGAATGTGAAACCGTTTTGATGAAATAAGGTTATAAATTAACGCGGACTACACCGGGTCTTTGTATTGTAAAAAAATGAGATACCATGAGAACCAAGAAATTTAACTTCTCTGTGGAAACATATCATCCCTGTGTTGTTATGGATGATGAGAAGAGGGTGGCAGAAACCCTCAATTACATCGTGGAACTGGCAGCCAGCAGCGCAAGGCAGCGGGTGCTTGCAGAAAACAATGGAATTGTTGTTGTCTGGTAATAGGTTCTGAAAGTGAAAGATCTGAAAAGTGCCACTTTCTTAAAACTTTCGTTATAAAACAATAAAGAATAAAACAGAATAATACAGGGGTCATGCTACTATGGTGAGCATGAACTTGAAATTAGAAAAATAAAATGAAAAATTAAAGGATTAATTTGAATTATGCATTTGACAATATCTTTATAAATTAATGATTCAATATATAATATTAATGAAAAATAAATAAATAACATACTTAGGGAGAGTATCATATATTTTCACATATTATTTTTTATACCTTACACACTTTAACCCACTGACAATGACTGGTAGTCAGGTAGAGTGGAGGAGTGGTGTTGGGGGTGAAAACTAGAGGATCTTGAGGGGCATTTTCGCTGCTGGAGTTTAGGTGTACCAACATTCAAATAACCATATCTTCTTCAAATATTTCCATGTTCCATGTATGATTTCAATGTATGAGACATCATTTGAAAGCTTACAATCTGCACTTTTATAATCTGTAAAAAAAATGACCTTGGCCTGCTTGTTAAACCAGACTTTGTCACAATTCAGTACATTGCCAAAAATGATAGAGATCCGTGACGAGGTGGTCCAATCGAAATAGACCTGTGACCCAGTTTTTCCATCACAGTTTTAGCATTCATACCTAATAGAAGAATAGTATTTTAGCGGCAGTTTACCGGTTAGCTCGGACAGTGCACTGTGCTCTGACAAGTGTTTCCTGTAGAGGGTCTTCAGCACTTTGGCGCTACCAAAGCGCTTGAAGCGACACTTAACGTTGGTGTAGAACCACTCCAGCGACTGCGTCTTGAACAGCCTGATGGAGAGAGAGAGAGAGAGAGAGAGAGAGAGAGAGAGAGAGAGAGAGAGAGAGGGAGAGAGAGTGGAGTGTGAGAAGGAAACACATGCTGATGGCAATACAAAAGTATGCAAGAGTTCAGGAGGATCCTTGACAGACAGACAGACAAATGTTATCAGATAGATAGAATAGCCTCAAACTGTTGTGAAGGTGGAGGAGTGGGGAGTACATCCTTTCTTGTCATCAGGTCATCCTCTCTCTCTCTCTCTCTCTCTCTCTCTCTCTCTCTCTCTCTCTGTTGTTTTCTCTCAACCCACTCCACCCTCCTCTCCATGCCCTGCACTCTGCGAGTCACAGCATTAAAGGCACCAAGTCCCCTCGGTTCAGGGGCCAACAGCTGAGCTCCAGCCCGATGACATGGTCGCTTATAGGACATCAGCTGATGCTAAACTGAGTCAGTTTAAGTAAGTAATTCACTGCAGTAAGTGCAGTGAATGTAGAGCAATGTGGAGATGGGGGCATGGGGAACCATGCTCTACGTCAAACAAGAGTAGGAGAGTAGGGAGAAAATGGATGAACCCGAGTGGGACTGCAAAGCTAAACCATAGGAACCCAATGGAGAACACCGGTCGTCCAATCAGTTGTCGTCTACTGTATATCAGCGATTCTCAACCTTTTCTCACATCAATGACCCTCAATTCCATACGCATTCGGCCATGGACGCCACTTGATAAGATTTAACCTCTCGGGCCTCCAAGAGGTTTTGACTGTTATATATGATTGAGTCAAAACTTCCACACCTGTCTACACTATAGTTGGGGAGATATCATTGAAACGAGCATCAAAACAATCACAGTCATCATTGTAGATTCTCTAATTGTGCTATTGTCTAATGAAGTTTAATTATTCAGTATTTTGCCGGGGACCCCCTGGAACCTCTACAAGGACTCGTGGGAGGAACCATTGAGAACCATTGGTCTATCTACGGTATGTCGACCAACTCAATATGGGACATAGACCTCATCACAAGTAAGACAGTGTGTGTGAGACACTTACATAGGTTGCTCGGTTTCAAGTGACACGCACGCACACAGGCATGCACGCACGCACGCACACACACACACACACACACAGACACACACACACACACACACGCACAAAATACACTAAGACACTTTTCTGTGGTTGGCTATAGATGAGACTGGATTACCGATGGGCATGAGATCAGATTAATTACATAACCCCCTCCCATGAAGCTATAAATATCTGTATTTCCAGATGGTGTAAGGGCGTGTCATTTGCATGTCCGCTCCCATTTGCGTTAAATCTCTTGTACAGAACAAAGAACAAGCTCCCCATGCTGAGAATGCCGCATAGGCGAGTTTATAAGCTTTAGGCTTGTCAACCTAAAAGTTAATGTATGATATTTCCGACACCTCACTTATTTAAAAAGTCCACAGCCCTGTCCACAAGATGCTAAAGCTGTGCGGTCCAGTGTGAGGCGACTGGCTTGACTCACATCCAGAACCAGTCCAGCTAAAAACAGCACCAACCGGCCATGTTTGTTCTCCAGACAGACACACAGACACTTGATATTCAGAGGAGAGCGTCTGCTTGAACCGCCTGGAGCCCTCAGTGTGTGTGTGTGTGTGTGTGTGTGTGTGTGTGTGTGTGTGTGTGTGTGTGTGTGTGTGTGTGTGTGTGTGTGTGTGTTGGTAGCATTTACTTGTGCATTAGTGTGTGGTGTGCTGTTTATGTGTCTTTGTGTGTTGAAATGTATGTGAGTATGTGTTTTCCCACCAACTTGAAAATACACAACCACAAACTACTAATGTCAGCTTTCTCCAAGTTAAGTTTGTCCAAGGAGCCGCTATTTAAAAAAAACATAAAACATTTGCACAACCACTAGAATGTACATTTGTTAATACATAAGTATATGTTTACTGTTAAAAATAAATGGTTAAAAATTACTGTGAAAAATTGGTGCCTACTGTTTAGGCAGCGGTTCCTAACCTATGGGCTGCGAGTTTAGCAAGTGGGCTGCCAAATCATGGGCAAAACACATAGATTTTATTGGAAAAAAAACCCAAAAACGATTAATTACAAAATGTTTTTAAATGTAAAAGGAAAAAATAATAACTTCATGATATTTTTTCTTTAAAAACTTCTAAAATGCATCATCACTGATCGATAGGATCTTATGTTAGGGCGTACTACGTCCAAGCGGGACCATGATCGACGTGCACCTGTAAATTTTTGAACTTGCGGTGATAAAACAAAATAGTTGGCATCAGGCACACTGAAAAGGAAAGGCGGACTGGCTGGACAGTCCCGCCTGTCAAACAACACGGAAAGGTTCGGAGAAAGTATCGTGCTGAATATTTAGCATTGGGATTTTTCTGGACAGGCACGGAAGACGAACTGTTACCGCTGTGCGTGGTGAGTTCCGAGATTTTATCAAACGAAGCTCTGAAGCCATGGAAACTGCGCCGTCACCCCGAGACAAAACACCAACAGGGCATGTCCAAGCCGCTTGAATTGAAGGTCATCGAGACGTCATGTATGGGCACCGAGAACGCAAATCCCGATCTGTCCAGCAGAGCTGTGCGATTTCTGATGCCTTTCCCCGACGACGTATCTCTGTGAGACTGGCTTTTCGGGGCTTGTGTCATCAAGCATTTGGTGTCTGCCATGCAACATCAGCCTTCTCATGAGGTGAGTCAATATTAATGTGCTGATATCATTGTTAGTTTTACATTACGAATGTTACGCGAAACTTCCATAGATATAAGGTTATTTTTAACCCACCTCTTTTTTTGTTTTACCACTGCTGCACTGTATGTATGAAAATGCATATGATTGTTAAGATATACGTCCTCTGAGAACGCACTGTTTGGCTCCCGTATTACTTCTGGTCAATGCATAAATGATTGAAAGAAGATGAAATTAATAAAAGATGAATGCAAAGAGGCTTCAAGCAGCTTCCTGCGCACAGCACAGAGCCCTGAAGGCCCCTGGGGTCATTTCTAGATGTAACATGGTGTTTTCTGATGTTTAAATTAGTGGTGAACGATTACTCGAATTCAAACGGTCATCGCAATTTAATTGAACGCAATTTTCAAATTACAAAGGCTGCAATAAAAATATATATATATGTATATATATATATTTTATTTTTTATTTTTTTTTGTCAATCTAACGAATAAAGCTGTCAAGGGCTGGGTCTTCCTAAAGGCGAGATAGGCGGCCGCCTATCCAGGTGCGTGTGTCAGCGATGTGCGCAGCAGCGATGGGGTGCCCGCGATCAGCACACCAGAACCGTGTGTTTTTATTTTATTGTACATCTCCTTATGGAACAAAACAAGTGCGTATGGAACGAAACCGTACCCAATGGGGACACTTTCTCCATGACCCTCCTATCCCCCGCCCCCGGCCTATAGCAATGCTTTTAACCGAACCTCTGCACTGCCCCCCGGCGAGACCCGGTGCCCCGCCCAGGCTGCGGTGCGTTGGGTGGGGTGTGTGCTGCTGGCAGAGCCCGCAACACCTGTAGAGTCCAGACAGAGCCTCTTCCAGAACACTGCGTCTGTTTGTTTGGTTTTTTTTACCCTTTTCAAATTGAATTAGCATGAAGCTGTCCCTGACCACATGGAGCAGCGCTCAGTGAATGTGGACGTATGCGCGCAACAAAAAATAATTAATTCCTGCTGAAACAATGCATATTTTTCGAATGCTCATTGCCAGATTTGAACAATCACAAGGCTTGAAGTTAAATCAATGAGTCAATATTCTACTGTGATTGGAGGTTTTTCTTTGTACAATTCAATTGTTAAATAAAGCTATCTTATTCATATCAATTCATGCATCAATATTCATCTAATTTCATCATAACAAGTGGGCTTCGCCCAATCTATCTGTCAACTGTATCTAATATTGTGTCAGTCATACTATTTAATGATTTATTGCTTGGGTTTAGTGAATAATACAGAAGATAAGTTATTGGTACCTACTAAGGTACTGAAAAATTGCATACTAAATCAGAATCATCATTCTCCCAAATCGGTAAGCACTAGTTTAAATATGCAAAAGATAATGTAGATTTATTTGTGGAAGTGTGATCATGCACAAGATAAACAGTTTCTATTTAATGTTGTTCCTGTGACAAGTAAATTGTTTTATTTTTTTACTTGAATCAACAAGTTATTACATTATTACATTGTTTTAAGCTACACATACACACACACATACAAATATACAGTATATGTATACATACATACATATATGCACATACATATACACGCACACATTTTTTTTGGATTATTACTATACTATGATTATTATTATACTATGATTATTATTTTTTTATTGCTCTAGCTGGAAGTCCTCTCTGCACCGGAAAAAACCATGACCTCACACTCTTCTGAACACATTTGGCTTTATTTCAGGTTGGACGTTTCAACATAAAAGCACCGAGACTGTGTTTAATTTTGTTTAATTTTGTGACCATCTGTTCTGCACACTGAGTAGCATTTGACGTGCCACCATAACCTCACGTGCCACTATATTCAATAGGGGAAGAGGTTATTGAATGTATTTACTGAATGTATTTGAATGTATTTATTGAATGTATTTACTAGGGGTAGGAGCAGCCGAAAGAAGAAGGAGGAGGAGTATGTTATGTACCCTAATAGTCATGATCAGATGGTCAGAATGAGCAGCTACCTAAAAAACGCAGTTAAGGGAGTTACTCACTTTTATTGTGAAAAAGAAAAAGGATGTTTTTTATTGCCAGAGGTAAACACTGGTAGTAACAGGCAAATTAAGTTGTACTGACACTACCTGTGTCTTCAACATGTACTAAAATACAGTACGGGGAGGGACCAAATGTGACTTGCATATCATAATATCAAATTGGAATCACCATACAATTAAAAGTCATAACTCACAGTTGGATATTGTAATCTTCACTATACATCAATTTAGCAACTTAGTAAATACATAGAATAATTTACAATTTTTACCCATACCAATAACCTACCCTGTGCTTAGTTACTTGTGTCTATTTGGCAATTCTTATTTTTACTAATTACTGGACTAACTATATTCAATTTTATTATACCATATCAGATTATTTTATTTATATTTTATCCCCAACAATCAAGCTTTTTTTTAAATGCTAATCGTCTGTAGATTTGCATTGGTCCTCACCAAAACGCGTCCTGATTTTGATTCTGATACAAAACTCCACCTGGTCTCTCCCACCCGCCCCCTTACTCACCTCCTCTTCTGGCAGGTGGAGCAGAGCCAGGCCTGGTCCCTCTTGGAGAACGCCCGGCAGGCCCGGCACACATTGTGGTGGCAGTCCTGGCAGCGGCGGCGCGGGTTCAGCAGCAGCGTGAAGGGAGCGCAGCAGCGGATACAGCAGCGCTGGTTGAAGCGACTCTGCCGGGACAGCAGGAGGCAGCGGCTGCCCTCCTCCTCCAGCTCCATCCTCAGCTCACTGGGGGGGGGGGAGGGGTTGAGGGAGACGAGAAAAGGGGAGGGCGGGAGAGGGAGCAAAAGAGAGCGAGAGAGAGAGAGATGGGGAGAGTGGAGGGGAGGGGGAAGAGAGGGAGAGAGAGGCGTGCAGGTGAGACAGAGAGACCGAGGGGGGTTGAGAGACAGACAGAGAGGAGGGCGGGTGATGGAGAGAGAGAGAGAGAGAGAGAGAGAGAGAGAGAGGGGTGGGCGAGAGAAAGAGAGAGAGAGAGAAACGGAAAGAGAGGGAGAGAGAGAGGAGGCGGAGATATGGACAAAGTGGAGAAAGTGGAAGAGCGGGAGAGAAGAGAAGGGGGCGGGTGAGACAGAGATGCAGGGTTGTTGACGGGGGACAGAGAGAGAGAGAGAGGGGAAAGGGCAGAGAGATAGGAGATAGGCAGATATAAAGTGAGGGAAAAGAGGGGGTGAGCTGAGGGTGGGTGAGAAACAGAGAGAGAAAGGAATGTGGGCGAGAGACAGAGAGAGAGGGATGAGAGAAAGACAGTGGAGGGGTTGAGAGGAGAGGACGGAATTTAGAGAGAAGGAAGAAAGACGCAAAGGAGTGATTAAGAAAAGCCAGAAATAGGGGGAGGGATGGGAGCATGGGAGGTATAGAGGAAGAGTGGATTTTTTTTTACAGTATGTGTGAAGAGGAGAAGAGGAAGAAGGGATCACAGAGGACATGGAAGAAACGTGTGTGGTCAAGAAAATCACACACACACACACACACACACATAATTTTGTGTGTATTATTGATTCCAAACTATCGTATTTCCTCAAATATAAACCTGGTCATATAAAAACTGGCCTCTAAAAAACAGCGGGGGCATGGTTGACAGGAACAGTGGTGTCATTAGGGGTGGGACTTAGTGGAGGTAATGAATTAATAGGCGATAATGGAAATCCAAAGAAATGTAAAAACATTGAATGTAAACAAATAAAAATGATATATTTATACATATATATATATATATATATATATATATATATATATATATATATAAAATGAAAGGGAAGTCACAGGATGCATCCCAGCTTATTAACTGTAGTCGCTGTTTGCCACGAGTATGTAAAGGTTGATGCTGCACTTTGTGTTGAATAATACATCAGCGCTGTAGCAGCCAGAGAAATTCAATGAGCTTAAATAGTTAAATAGTGATTCTGAAAAAATAATCCTAATTGACATGTCGGTAGCCCCTTCGGTAGTTCGAGGTGTTATTCACTATTATTCATCATCAATCACTTTAAACAAGGGTGCAGGGATCCTTGAGCTTGTTGACTCAAACTACTCAGCCAGGGATGCTTGATGAATATTTCAGTAGGTGTTAGAACAAATCACATACCATCATTCTACCAATGGCGGTTTAGATTAACAGCGGTGAAATGACCATATATGTGAAAAGTATCAAACTTGGAGACTAAATGCAAACCCTAGAATGATAAGGAGCAGATATCTTTGAAAAGGCGGCCTTTCGGTGCTCCCGCACCCATTACGTCTCTTAAAGTGGTAATCTGCAAGACAATTGTGTTAAAAAAAAATGAAAATAAAGAAAAAACATATTCAACACTTTTTTCTGGTCTACACTTTTTAAGTAACAGCCATTCAATGTATTTGCATGTTCCCCTCTGGATGCTGTCTGTATGTTGTCTCTACTTTTGACCTCGCTCAACGCTGACCTTGTATTTTAAAGCCTCAACACTGCCCCCTGTTGGCAGTGTAAAAATATTAACCTTTGTGGTGATTTTTCACAGTTTTCTGGCCATACTAAGTCTACTGTATATTGAATCTCTTGCTCTCATTGAGAATATGAATTCAAGTTCAAGTAGTCTTCACAGAAAATAATCTTACTCGGTGGAGAAAATGTTGTGGAGGACAAAATCAATACTGAGCAAGAGTTTGAATTCCTACTCTTGCATGGGTGGTCCGCAATTGCTTTTCCGTTTTTAATCAATGTATTTAAAAAAAAAAGTCTATCGTAAATGGCTGATGACAACAAAAAACAACAACAAAAACAAGATTAGCCGTTGGTACTGTAAGCACCTCGCTCCCAGCACTTCTGAAAGTCAGAGCAGAAAGCTCACCATCACTAATCACTTTAGGTAATATCACGCGGAAAAGTGCTCGGGAGACTGCCACACGTCAAGGTGGTTTAGGCAGAATTTACTTGAGTTACATGTGAAGCAAGGTCCGGTCCGAATATACTCCCTCTTTTATCAGGTCTCGTGTTGTGAGCAGCACGGGGACAGAAATTGAAAGGGTTCTGTCCAAAGAATTTCCTCAGCTTGTGGTTCTTGTTACAACACAATGCCAAGTACTCCACTTAAAGCCCTGCTTAAATGCCCCATCAGTCCTCTCGAAAAGATGATTTGAAGATTTTCGCAAAGTGCTTTTTCCCAGGACAATAACACTGACCAAGTGAAGGCTATTATTGTAGACATCTTAGCAGAGGCAACGGGAAGTCGACGAAGCCCGTCTTGCCTCCTGCATTGGGCCGCAAAGGACGAGGGCAATGACTTTATATTTGATGACACTATTTAATATACTTTTATTCTTATTCCGTTATGCAGCTCATTCCCATTATAAGCCATTTCACATCTATTGCACAGCATGTTGTCATTTAATTCTGTGGTGTGGGGATGGTGTGGTTTGAGCAGCGACACCTGGCCTGGGTCTAGGTAATGGGGCCCAGGATCAGTGTGGCTGCATCGCTGTTGCTCGTTGATTGGCGTGACGAGCGGCAGGTAAAACCAACATCCCCACACACACACACACGCACACACACACACACACACACACACACACACACACACACACACACACACACACACAGGAGAGGAGCCTTTGTCATGACATGCTGTCCATCTGCTCCGGGGCTTGTTCCACCTAGCCCACTCTCTACAATGAACTTTTGTGTCTTATATCCTGGGCGGTCGAGGCGGGCGGATCTGCTACAGAGCCTTTCAAGTCGCTTCTCATTTTTCTGATGAGGTTTCACTTTGCCGATCAAAGGGTTCACCGCTAGGGGACCAACATTTCATGTCTGCGGGAATCACTCCGGCTCTGTGTTTCCACACGCAGTCCTAACCTGCTCCACATTGGGAAAATAGGAGGAAGTGATTCAAAGAGCGACAGGAAAGGGCGGTCTCTTCCTTCCTGCTGTTGAGGAATGCTGGAAACCGCAGTACGAGTTTGGTTTAAATTGGTCACTGTTAATGTTTTGACTCTGTCATATAGTGTTGGGTGATATCTAGCTTCATACCACAATAGCCACATTATATTGACATATTTATATTATATATTTAAAAAAACACTCTTTCTTTCTTTAACTCAATTTACCAGATAGCACATTTCCTTTCACAATGTTTTGTTTGGATAAGTGAATAAACAAGTATAACAGTACAGGTACTTCTCACTTAACGACGGAGGTCAGTTTCTACAACCAGGTCGTTAAGTGAATTGGTGGACAAGCGAGGACCCGTGTTATTTCACGGTAAGGGGGCGTGGCCATTGTGCACTAGTGTAGTGAATACTGACAGACTGTGGGAACGAGACTGAGAACGGTGATGAGATGAGATGTATGCAGTGTAGTTTAGTATAGTTTATATAGTATATAAAGTGTATATAGTATACAGTATATAGTGTATACAGTATATAAAGGGTGATGCGCAATGAGATGCTTGATGCTGAGACGCCGCGGTGTTGTACGCAGCGTACAATACAGACTGGTCAGAGAGCTGGTCGTAAGTCTGAACGGTCGTAAAACAGGTAGGTCATTAAGTGAGGAATACCTGTACTTGTATCATAGTAGAAGAAACACTGCAGACCGTAGACATAATTTAGTAAGGACATAGTAACAGTTGTACCTAAACCAATATTTTATCCTGTGCATAGAATCACGCATTGTATATTTAGATATATTTGGCTATTTTTATTATGTATATTTGGCTATTTCTGTAAATTTGGATATTTGATTTTTATTTTTCAGACTGTTGCAGAATGCGAATTGTCTGAATAGAAACGCACAAATCCACACCATGACAAATTCCCCGTATGCAGTACAAAGTACTTGATTCTGAGAAATCCATTGCATATTTTACAGGTTATTTCGGAGGCTCTGTCGACCTGCTGAGTCACGCTTCTTCTCAGAGTCCGACACTCCAGGAGCCTCCTCACAGGGCTCATTCTGGCATTACAAAATTCAATTCAAGGACTATCAAGTACTTTTCAAGCACAATTTTTAATTTTCAAAGACTTCACACAAAACAAATATTATCAATTTTCAATGTGATCTTAATTATATATATATATATATATATATATATATATATATATATAAATGTATTAGGGATGCAACTGTACAGTGGGCTGATGGTATGTATCACGGTTTTGGGGCCACGGTAACCGTACGGTTTCAGTATCTGTGAGTGCATGTTGAAAAAAATGTTTGAAAGTTAAAAGGTGTAAAGAATGTTTTTATAGTAGTCTGCCAAAAATAACGTAACACGTAAATTGCGTAACGCTCTGTGTGCATGACTGTGGTGGGAGGGGGGAGACGGGGTTTAAGTTTATTGGTGGTAGTTGTTATAATTTGCATAAGTTCATCTGATTGGAAGGGAGGTGTCCAGGATAGAGGATAATTCAAATATAAATTTTCCAATAATTATATATATATATATTTAATACAAAAGAGACATATATATACATATATATATATATGTATATATATGTGAATATAGTAATGTCATTGTCACCCACTATTATAAGTTTCTTTTCCAACCATGCATAATCTACTTCGTAAAATCGATTCTGGAAGATTTTAATTACTTTATGATGTGAATCACAAAACCAGGGTGAGTATCACAAATTTTCAATCATCAGGTTTTTTTTCAAGGACCTTTCAAGCACTTCAGCACAAAAGGGGCTCCTTTAGGGTTTCTGAGGGGGAAATTCAAGCACCTCAGGGACCTGGTAGGAAATCCGTCCTCACCTGAGGCGCTCCTCCTCCTTCTTGCGTAGCTTCATGTCCCTCTGCACCACCAGCAGCACGTGCTCCGCCTCCTGCTCCGTCAGCCCAGACAGGTCCAGCTTCCGACCCATCCCTCCCTCAGGCCCGGCGGCCACTCCACCCACCTCGCCGATCACGTGCCTGTTCGTAAAAAGCGCATGAAGGATTTTACTGCAGATGCATCAACTACAAGGGTTTTCATTCCATCCCTAATTTGAGTGTTGTTCAACAAACACTCCAAAATGCTAATCTGAAACCAATTCAATTAAACCATACAGCAGTGTCCTTAACAATAACTTGCTTTTTTTGTATTCTTTTTAAGGCTCTCAGACGGTGATTTATGGATTTCCTGGAGTAGGGAAGATTTTTTTTTTTACATCAATCAACTCTCTTTTGCTGCTTTTTCTGTTTTGGATAACCTTCTCGAGGGCCTGCGTCACATCTAGTCTGTAATCCTATGCGACAGTCGGATCCTCCCCCCTGTGGCCCCCGAACAAACTACGTCTGGGCTTCGCATCCCAAAATATGTCAGGGAAAATGGGAGAGCTTGTTTTTGTCCAGAACAACAGTGAGTAGTTTGCTCAGCTGGACATTTACCGTGTTCTATGAATGAGAGTAACAAAACACATGTTTGTAAGGTGGGAATGTTTTTTTTAGTACACACAATCCACTTAAATAAAACATTTATTGATAGTGAATATGGTGACATCCAACATTAACGTTAATAACGTCGTTATTTTGAAACACATGACTTATTTACTTTTCAGTCGAGTCTTGCCGAGGGGGGTCGGTACACAGGCTCGTCGACCGACCAGGAGCCGGATCAGAAACGTCATTCCTCCTGCACCCAACCCATTACTGTGTATTATTTATCCTTTTGGCCACCAGCCTTTTTGTTAAACAATTGAGACAAAAACTCTCGCCGCGTCGGCAACCCACGCCCAGGAAGGCTCCGTCGCCCTCCCGAAACCCACACCAGTGGGCAGAGAAATTTGAATATTTTTGAATATACACAAATTTTGAATTTGAATGTGAACGTGAGGGTCAAGACCCTGAGGAGGCCCTAGGAGGCCCTTGGAGCAGCCACGCCAAACAGCAGCCAGAGTCCCCTGACGACAGCCGGGCCCTCGAACAGCCAAAGACCCCCGAGCGGAGCTTCCGTCACCCGGTGGTTGCCATTGCAATAATTGGTCCAGCCTGATCAGACTGTCTGTCGCAAGAAAGAAGTTGGGGTGCCGCGGCTTCCTTGTCAATGAACTTCCCAAACTCACACGTCATTCGTCGACGTCAGTAACGGCTCATTAAAAACAAAACAAACCCTCTTGAGCGAAGCAGATTCGGTTCTCACTTCTGCTCTAAGCCTTCCTGAAGCAATATAAAAAAAAAAAAGACAAGAAAAAGAGGATGCGGTCGCTTTCTAAGTAGCTGTGATGAAAAGAATCAATGTGAGACATGGGTGGTTTCAAACCTCTACTTCTTCAACATGCGTTGTCACTATTAAAATACATGTTTTTCTAAAGGAAAGTATTTTAGAAAGAGAGAGAGATACCGTTTAGGTTAAATCGAATACGTACACCGTGAGAAATAAAGTGGCACTTTATTGAAGAAAAAAAAATAAAAAAAATCGAATATTTTGGCGACTTGTTTCGAAAACTTCTCTCGGTGGTTGACTCCCCGTGAAGTGGAATAAAGTTGCGCCACATCCTCTGCAAACGCTCCCTGCCGGAATTGCCCGTCCGTCCGTGGAAAGAGCTTGATTGGGTTATTTCATAAAACTGTAATATTTTTGTATCATTACTCGTGTATCTGTGTGGAGTGAAGCACCCGGGTTTGTTGTTCTCGTTAACAACGTTTCAATATGGCACCATTTCTTTAACCAATCCCCCCCCCCCCCCACACACACACAAGTCCAGGCTTCTTAAAATACAAGTGAAACGTTAAAAAAAATAAAATTAAAAAGATAAAAAAAACATGATGGCGAGACTCGGGGGAAATTACCGGAGCAGCTTACACGCTCGGTTGACATAACTCGAAGAAAAGCGACACAACCTGGAAGTTCCGTTCCTCCCTCGCACGGCGCCGGTCGCCGGAACTGTGTGTCGTTCGCCGTGCGCACCACTCACCCCTCCAACGCTCCGCAGGTTCAAATCCGCCAGGAACCGGGGGCTTGTGGAGCCGCCACCTCCGTCCACTCGCGCGTCGGGGAGGTCTCTCCCGAATGCCGCGGGGACATTGGGACGTTGTCCCGCACAAGGCAGGTTGCTGTGGACGGGGGGGGGCGTGCGGGCACCGCACGCCCCCCCCCGTCCACAGCAACCTGCCTTGTGCGGGTGGCTCTTTAAAGTGGCAATCCGTGAGATTATTTTGTGGAAAAATATTTCCCGTATGTGGTATTTATTGTCGTGTTTGTTTAGCCGGCACTTCATGAGAAACGCGCCATCCCGTGCGTTTGTGTTACGCGCCTGCTCCTGGGGTGTTTTTGCACGGGCGTTTTCGCGCCGAAACAGTCGTGGGGACCTTCGGGACGAGGGAGGTGTTCGCCCCCGAGAACTAGATTCCTTCAAGGGTTTTTTTGGGGGTTTTTTTTTTTTGGTTTTGTCTTTTTTCTCCTGGTTGTATTCGCACCGCGCTCCGTAGCTTTCACTCACTTCACCTCATCAGTCCCCCAAAATCTGCTTCTGAACACATTCCAGGCGAGAAAGAAGCAGTCCAGTGGCTGGCCCTTCACTCGTTTTGGCTCGACAAGACGTCATTTAAAAGTGTTCTCCGACTTTCGAAAAAGCACGGGTTGGCATCGGGACGCTGCACCGTGTTTCATTCAATTAGCGTCGGAAAATGAAATAAGTTCATCTACAATAAGAACACTTTTTTATTTCCGCTGGTCGCTCTGGGTGCGACACGACCGGGGCTCACGGACCGGACTGTCCTCAGTGTGCCGGCTAGTCCCTGCCCTGGAGTAGGAGCAAAACGTTGAAAAGTTCCTCAAAACTGAGTTTTAAGAACTATGAGAGTTCCTGCATGCAGAAACCAAATGGGGACGGTTCCTCCAAAAAAGTTCTTAGAACGATGAAAAAATCCCTTCGCTTTTTTGTTGTTTGTGCATTGGTGCGTTCGGGGGTCACAGTACAGTCTGGTGAACCCAAATGCAGGACACAACGGAGGCTCAGGAGTTGGGGCAAGGATCAAAGGTTTATTGCATATAGGCAGAGGTCAAAACCAGGTGAACGGTCAAAAGCAAACCTAAAGGCAGGGAACAAGGGTCCAGGGAATCAGGCAGGGAACAAGGGTCCAGGGGAGTCAGGCAGGGAACAAGGGTATAGGGAATTAGGCAGGGAACAAGGGTCCAGGGGAGTCAGGCAGGGAACCGGGCTCCAGGGGAGTCAGGCAGGGAACCGGGCTCCAGGGAGTCAGGCAGGGAACAAGGGTATAGGGAATTAAGCAGGGAACAAGGGTCCAGGGGAGTCAGGCAGGGAACCGGGCTCCAGGGGAGTCAGGCAGGGAACCGGGCTCCAGGGAATCAGGCAGGGAACAAGGGGCCAGGAGAGTCTGCGCGAGACCCGCGTCTGCCGGGGATTTCTCTTTCCTTCTCCTTTTCTTAACAACCCTCTAAGTAAAGACATTCCCTTATGATTCTTCTAAGGTCTCCTGTCTCAAAGGTGACTCAAAGTCCCGCCTCAGCTCCGTGGGTGTATAGACCCACTCAGCGACGGGGCCTCCGTAGCGTGGTCTAAATGAAAGCGTACTCCATCGAACAAGAATTGGGCTTTTTGAAATCTGTTTTTATCCCTGTGAAAGCTGGATTTAAGTGTCGACAGAGCCTCTTACAGACCTCACGAACCTCAGGCTGTTGTGCATTGAGTGTTATCCATAGTGCAGTGAATACGCCCACAGGAACTAAGATAGTTAACTCTCAATACAGTATAGGCCATAGGGTCTTTGTTATGTCTTTTCATAAGGTAGTCTGATTGGTGGGGGTTGAAATGATTGAATTGAAATTTTTTTTTTCGGCAGGGCGATTTGCTTCTTGTCCATCTTACCCAGATTCAGACGACAAGGTCAATACCAATTTCATGTGCAGAGCTAGCGATGGGCTGCATGCTAACTGTGTCAGCTCAGTGCATGGCTGCGGGGGGAGTCAGCGAGCCCAGCTCCTGTCTGCCTCCTCCCCTGTCCGCCTCAAAAGCTTAACATTTTTTAAAGCGTAGGCATCAGATATCCTAGAAGTGGCAGAGAAGATGACGTCATGTTAGGAAGTTAAGTACGAGTGACATGTTGCAATTGCTTATCGTGTTTTGACATTCAAAACACTATCACACGGCTCTAATGGACCCTGTCCACAGCAGAAATTTCGACGTCCAATGGGAGAGTAAACACAGCTGAAGTCAATGTCATTAAGACCCACAATCGATGTGATTATTATAGTCGAGGTTATTCCGTCTGCGTCTAACGGTCACTACGCGACCAAATGTCGGCTGTGGAGAGCACCCATCACGTCCGCATACTGATAGCCGTCACCCAGCTCTACTCCCTGATCGCTGGTCAGGGAGTAGAGATTGAAATGTAATGATCGGTTCCAAAGTAAATGTGACTCAAATTGCTGTTTAAGCAACAACAATAACATATGACAATGCGAAACCGCCACAAAGCATATGAAGATGTTGAAGATAATAAGCGAAAATGCGTTTTCCTCATTTTAAAGTGCTTCATTTCAGAAGACCGAGGGGTATTTCGAAAAATATGAAGATGCACATTTTTCTTCATCTTCTTTGCTTCACACGTGGCAGCTGTGCTGCGGAGAAACAAGATGACTCAGTGACTTTTTCAGAGTCAGATTTACGGATACATGAACCCAATAGAGTAGCTTAAATTCACCATGCAGTTGGCAGCTTACACATTAAACTACTGGTTGTGTTTCATATCTCATATCAGCATTCTTTACACACACATGGCAAAGGTACATATTTGGCCAAGGAAGAAAGTTAATTTTACAGCGGCCCCTCCGTGCGTTCCTAAATTGCCATCGCAATTCCACAATTGCTATTAGTATTTAATTAATTGCATACTCGTTCAATACAAATAAAAGGATATACTGCCGTTTCAATGGAGGTCATTGCCAGGGACGCCTCACCTCACGTGTCTCCCCTCTAACTGAACAGGAAGTACGCCAATTCAGCGATTTTGATCATGAAAATGATTGAAACTATTGGAACCGTACATGAATGACATTTATAGCACAGATTGGTAGACAGATATTAATATTTGTGACCGGCCGAAATGACCGGCCCATAATCTGGTAACAGGTTGAAAATCTGGCCCCCAACAAATTGTAATTGATTGACCACGTTCTAAAGTAAGAAAGAAAACACAAACATAGTCAATGCTTTGCCTTCCACAGGGTTGGTTTATTTTCCAAACAAAACCGCTGCGTTGCCTGGGAAACGGGCCCGGTTCCAGACTGCTTTAACTGGGGTGGGGCACTCAGAAATGTTGATTGACTTGTTCACGGTTGCCATTTAGGTCGGAATTTCAGAGCTGAGGGCTTGCACCCAAGTTACAACGATAACAGTGACCCGACGCCACGGCAACACGGTGGCGCGCACCATTAGATCATTAGTTACAGTATTTTGACACGAGGTTGGATGTTGTGTTTACATGGGGACTACGAATTACAGTTTTTCAAGTTCCCATGCCGTGCGCCCCCCCCCTGCCGGTAAACGATTTCCCAACTGGTACCAGCGGTGACTGGCAGAGAGGAACTGAAGACGGTGAAGTCTTGCGTCAGCGGCAATTGCCCAAAACATCACCATTGTCAAAGTGCGTGTGTGCGTGCATAAATCCTGCAGCTTTTGTTTACTTCCCCATTTCCGTGGGTATATATGTATATATATATATATATATATATAGTATAAAAAGAAACACAGCCAGGCATCCCGCAGCGCTTCAACCATGAGCAGAACTGTGCTGCTGGCCCTGCTGGCCGTGCTGGCCTGCCTGCTCCTCACGACCATCACAGCTGTGGAGACGCAGGGACACGCCGCCGCCGCCGCCGCGAGACACACTGACTCGGTGAGGAGGTTGAACTCTTACCACCAATTTTTGAATATTTATGACGACAACAACAACTTTGCAGTACTGGTACTGGAGGTAGGTGATTTGTGTGTGTAAAACAAATCCTAATTTCACCTCTTTTCTTTCTTTTTTTTTCATCATTAGGTGAAGAGAGGGGTCACCAATCCGTTGGTCGCCAGAAAGTGCCGGAGAAGAAGGAGAAAGGGTTGTGGCTCAAGACTAGGGTCATGGTCACTCCTTTCAAAAGAAGTAAGAGTCAATATTACTTTATGCTATTTTCTAAGGTTTCTCTGTTACATCACAATGTGTGAACCCTAAGTTGATGCTTTTAAAAAGACTATCGCCACGATTGGTGTGGTTTTTGGCCAGCACTATTTTCTGTTTCGAGGACAATAATTGATGGAAACGACTCTATTTATGATTTTTTTTAACCCTATTGCAAACCATCAGAATTAAAATTTGTCTAATTATTTGTTTTCCGATTTTCCTTTCAGGAGAAGATATCAATAACTAAGGTACCCGGACGCCTTGCCATCCCTAGACAACCTTCAACATAAACATCATAAACTGATGAATTGGTTTTACAGTAGATGGGGTTGATCTATGTTTAGTGATCAGTGCTGTGTATGAATGTAAGATAATAACCTTGTGATCAATAATAAATAAGCAATAACTTGTTGATTTCCAGTTTATGAGATAATGCAGTGCTCTTAAAGGTGCGTAGAGGTGTGAAGAATTTACAGAACAAATTTGGCATAAATGGAATATAATATTCATCAGCATATTTAAATGACTGTATCATCCCATGAAAATAATAATCGTTGTGTCCTCGTTACCCTAGAACGAGCCGTTTTCATCTACACAGGAGGTATTGAGGTGGTTGCGATCTGCAACATCACCACTAGATGCCGCTAAATCCTACACACTGCACCTTTAAATGACAACTTGATAGTCCAATTTTCTTTGTTTTTTGTTTGCTTTGAATAAACAAACTGGATAAATAAATGTGTGTCTTTGTAAAATATAATATCATGACAACAGTGATAGGTTGATTACATCCTAAGTACAGTCATTCATATTGGTTCTTGGCATAAATAAATGGATAAATGCAAAGATATACCCCTGGGTTTCGAGAATAAACTCTGAATTGTGACTTTAAAGTCTAAATTAAGTTTTGAGAATAAAGTTGATATTCCCAGTCAAAATACATTGTGAGAATACAGTGTTCAGCCCGACGCCAGCTCTGTGTTTCCCCAAGGTGTGCGGGTGCCGTTGGACCAGGATGTGAGCGTGGAGCGGGTTCTGGAGGCCTTGACACAGGAGGTCGGTGCCCAGAATCTGTCCTTCGCCTCATGAGTGGGGCAGTGGTGGTGCTCCTCAATGAGGAGCGCTACGTGGCCCGACCGGTGGAGAGCGGCCTCTCTGCGGATGGCCTGTTTGTGCAGGTTCTCTCCACCCAAGTGGTGATACCTTTGGATAGTCGTCGGGGTGTTTGTGGCTCACGCAGTCGCCTCTCACCGCTGCCTAAGCCCCGCCCTCCACGCCTTTGTGGGGTCCTTCTTCCGACAGCGCATGATGAGGACGGGCGAGATGTTTGGGAAGAGGAGGAATAAACGGCAAAGGGTGGAGGAGCGAGTGCCAGAGATGCCATTTAACTCTCCTAGTGCGTCCCGCGACACCGACACTTTCACCATTTGAGGGACATTCTGCACAGGAAGTTCCCATGAATATAAATTGAAAGCGTGCACCGAAGCCACCACTCCCATATATTTAAAAATAAATCACTATGGAGGTATTTTTTCTTCGCGAATCAAGCCAGCGACTGAGGATTTCCAACACGCGTCCAATCTAGCAAACACTCCAGTCCCGCAATGTTGAAATCAAATTGTTGCTGTCCTGTAGTTTCTTGAGTGCCATCCAACTTTACAACAAATGGTCCCGAGGAGATTTGGTTTATAATACAGTTCCTGCTCTTCCAAACAATGCAGATAAAGCCACGACACTGCGCATGGAGCAAAAAGGGAATCTCATATTGAATGTCAAAAAAAAAAGCATTGCCGTGTGGCTGCCAACATTTTATATTACATGTGCAATGATTGTCATTACTACTCAAACTTAACACTTTCTACTAATCTATATATATAGATAAAGCTACAAATCCATATTCTGTCGTTGACCGACCCATCTCGAAGTAATACGTACAAAATAAATCTACAATGCAATTTTAATTACACGTTGGTGGGGAACGCCACATTTCATATTGTGGAAAGCCGGAAAGTCATATTGTTAACGCAGATATTCTGCACTTCCTTTATTATCGCAGGGCAACGGCCTTTTCCTTGTAGCATATCAGACTCTCTGAGACAAATGCCCGCCCAAACATCCTCCGCTCCGCTTGCGCTTTGATACAGGAAACACAATCTCGTGCCAAGTGCCGGCGTGTCCAGCGGACGCACTCTGACCGATGTGGGAAGGCTCCGTGTTCAACACGGCTCACTTTCCTTACGACATCTGGAATCCACTCTTAAAGCTTTATATCAGCCTTGTGCAGAATTCCATGGGTGGAAAGCCGCAAAGAAAGTCATTTAATCTCGACGGTTCGGAGGCAGTTGTTCATGAGTACCAATTATGTGTCAAAAAGTATGTATGAGATAGATTTGATTTTGTGCGTTCAACAGGTTTGTGGGTGTCTTGATCTCTTTTTAACTCGACTCACTCACTCACTCATGACAGACTAAGTCACTCATAGTATGAATTGATGCATATATAAATGCAAAACATTCACGTTGACTAGTGCCAAACCAGTGACAAACATTGGGCAGTAATCTAATATTTTACATTGTCTCCTCACTTGTTGAGAAATGTTTCAAGAAAAGCATTGTTCGAGACAGCTAAAAGTTGTTTTTTTTCTACATTGACATACATACATACATCACATGATGTTATTTGTGACAACAAACCCTGGTTTATATAATTAAACTCCCTGTTCAAAGTGAAAATGTCTTCTGTGCTAAGTCACCAATTAAACAACATACTGGATTTCAAAACTGGGCATTTTGTTGATTTTTTTTGGAGTGGCAGTTTAACCCAACCAATAAAGCCTGTAAACAAGAGGTTCTTCTGACAGTTAAATCCTATGAGAAAGTGCTGTTTAAAAGAGTACTGCTGTCCAGGTTAAAAGTTCCATGAACCTTAAAGGGGACCTGTTGTGCTCCTTTTCAAACAAGTTAAAATAGGTAATTATTTAATATAGGTCTCTGAGGTTCCCACAACATGTTTTTGCTGAAAATACTACTCAGGTTATGCATTTGAACCTACCTCTATAAAAGTAGTTCTCAAACTTTTATTGGTAGTGTACCCCCTCTACAATTTTTTTTTTCAGCTGAGGATCCCCTTCACAGGCTTTGAGAGAAAAAATAAAATAAAATTAACATAAATGATGTACTGTACATGTCGTGTTTTTTTTTTAAAGATTATATTTAAACAATATTTTTTTCAACACATCTTTTTTTAATTTTCAGTGTACCCCTATTTTATAAGCCCTGTTCTATATCATCCTGTTCCAAAAAAGGGATGTTTTTTGGTGGGAGGAGCCACCCTCCTGAGGCCCTGAGTTCTCTGAGCCAATGGGGTTTGAGCATGGCTTCCGGATTTCGTTGTATTTAGTCCGTAAGCTTTCACTGATTTCGCCAGATTTCATCAGTCCACCAAAATCTGTTTCTGGACAAATTTGAGATTTAAAAGTTTGTTCTGACTTTGATTGCCATGCGTTTGGGAGACATGAACAGGGCCCGGGACTCTTGGACGCAGGGATTTTTGTGTCATGTAAACATTGAAAAATAAAATAAAATAAATAAAATCTACAATAAATATACACACTTTTAATTGGTCTTGTTTGGAGAAACGCACAGTGGATCACATGCCTCAGTGTATGTACCGCATACTTTTTTTTTAAGAAAGAAAGAAAGAAAGAAACAAATCAACAAAATAATTTTTAAAATACTTACATTTCCATCGTCTGCAGTTTATTCACGGACAGTTGCTACTAATTCCTCGTTCTTTTTCAATATTTGTTTGTTGAGTTATTCAAATGGGGGCGGTTCTAATTCGACTGAAGCCCAACGTGACATTTGGGGTTGGCTGCGAATCCCAACAGCTTGTTTTACTACGTTTTCAGAGAGACAGTTCACAAAAAACTGACTGTGTTGCTTGACTTCACAGTCTGTGTGTTTGTTTGCCCATCGGAGACCCTAATGTATGTGCACAAGCACTGAAAAAGTGAGTTTTGCATAAAAGGTCCTCTTTAGCATTCCTCAAAGCAACACTACCTTTTCTAAATAACAGCTAATTTTGATGGTATACTGACTTGTAATATGGAGAATGTTTCATTCCCAGGTCCCAACTGCACTCCAGCCGGCGGGCGCCAGCCCTCACCTTCATTGCGCCACAGGGTTTGTTTCACCCTCTGACTCGAGTGTGTGGGCCGATCGGCCAGGGTGAGCACATGTGGTACCTACACGGGTTGCGCAGTGTTCCCTGCGCCCTCTTTCCCGAGTGCTCGCTGAAGCGGTGAGGTCCGTGCAAGTTGCGCTGTAACCCAGGTGAACATTATATCTGCGTTTGTAACACAGCCTGTTATTGAAACGTGACCAATTAGGTTCAAATTTGTCAAGCAAAATAAATATTTTTTTGACACTGGGCCGAGTTTCATGACAAGGGTGTAAAGAAACTGTAGGGGCGTCAAATCCCAATTTAAAAAAGTGACATAACACTCGAGTCTAAATAATTCATTAAGAAGTCAAAATGAAAACAGTTTATTGGAAAAAACAAAACTTTGGTCCAAAAATATGAACATAAAAACAAAGTCAATGTTAACTATTGGAGAAACATTTCTTTACAAATAAATCAGCAATCTATAAGTTTACAAAAGTGATAACTAAGGCACTTACAGGCTCATTAAGTGAAATCATTTTTAATTAGGCAGTCAACAGGCTTCAATGAACTTCAACCAAAACTAGTTTCCTCTGAAATCAACACAACCAAGTTTCCACTTTATCAAAAACCATAAGTACAAAACAGTTAACAGAAGAAGCCAAAAACTTCAAAGCCTCCGTTGGCAGCATCATGAGTATTTTGAACAGAAAAGCAGTATAATCACACGTGGCATTTCCATATGAGGAACACAAAAACAACCACAACATTCATTTATAACTGCAACCGAAGAGCTCTTTTTTAAATAGATCTGAGGGATGACTTTTGACACAATATGATTTATGCAAAGGATGTTATTACCAATACTCTGACAAACATAATAACAACAACCCTGTATCACCTGCTGTCAAATAAATATAATTTGTTTCAATACTGAACAGTCATAAGTTACCATTTCATTCAAATTGAATCTACAAAGTATCAAACTACAGAAAGTACTTACGTTCTCTTCCTGGGCCGTCCACTAAAGACCAAAGCAACGGAAGAACACGCAAAAAGTGCACCTTGAGCCGTCGGGATTCACCCTGGTTAACATTCACCAAAGCACCAAATTTCAACCACAGGTCAAATTGCTCCATTATCTCCTGCACCACTCATATGTATGCAAGTCCTCAATAAATAAAACAAACAAAACTACCAAACGAAAAAAAAAAAAAAAAAAGTAGGTAATTATTTGTCCTCGTAGATGAACCAGATTAGACCCTTTGATCCTCTTTTTATACCTTCCAGAGCAAAAGAGGCAGTTTCAGTTCACAGGAGCTTTTCTGGAGCTCGGAAGCAAAATCTCACGCATGGAAAATACTTGGAATATGGCAAACAATTTGGGGGAAAAAGGCAGTGCAATAACGCCAAAACAGGGAAGAAATAAGAGGAATGAACGCAACCTCTCGACAGAGACATGGAGCAGCTGGTGGAGGCGTTGTTCGGAAGTTGTCAGTAGTTGAGGATCTGCACATCGAACAGGTCGGACACGCCCTCGCTGTCGTCCAAGTTGAAGCTGTAGTCCACGCCTGCGTTGGGACAAGAGTGTGCAAGCTGGAATACCGCAGAATAGAGCGCACGGGGGCGCCCTAAAAATCCTTCCAACTGCGCAACAATAGATTGTAGGCCGGGTTTATTTTGTATTTAGAAAGAGCGGAGACATTTTGTGGCGCTTACCATCAGTAGACATCAGCTCATCAATTAGGTCAGCAACTCCTTGGGACATAAAGCAATCAATAAATAAAAACTGATGTTGCATCCGTTCCCCAGCAGAGCATGCATTGACGGCTCTGCACGGCGAACAGGGATTCCTCTAGATTTTCCGAGCCAAGTACTTAGAAAGTAGTTATTCCTTATATTTGGAACCTTCCATAACATTCAACAGAATAATAATTTTAAAAAAGAAATCAAGATTGATGCAATGCACTAATTTTTCTTTCTTCTGGACCAAGTTCTACTATTACGGTGTACTCAATCCTGAATACAAATGTTGAAATTTTCAGTTACTGTAAGAGATCACCAATTGCGAAGACCCTGCGTCTCAACTTCTTTGTAGAAAAAACCTCAGATTTAGGAGAATAAGTACATGTACATGAGCATCGCACCGGAGCTGAAACGGGAATCTGTGCAGTCCTTGAATTATACGTTAACTTTTAGTTAAGTTAAACGCTCAAAGTGCTACAGAGATAAAAAGGTATTAAAATAAAAAAAAACATACAGCCCTCTGAATAGTACGCTTTCAAGCCTTTTTCCTCTAACACACTTGCGTGCTGATTTAATTTGCTAGAGAGCGAGAGCATCCGTCATGAGGTTAAACTGGTTTAGGAGCCGTGCTGAGAGAAGACTGTTTGTTTTGGATTTATATCCACCCTTATAATGGTCATTACGGCTTGAGTAAAAGCAATTTTCTTAATTTTAAACACTTTATCTGATCTTATTGTTTACTTATAGGGCTAAGATATGAGATAATGGTTGCTGCTGCAAACAATTCCACACACACACACACACACACACACACACACACACACACACACACACACACACACACACACACACACACACACACACACACACACACACACACACACACCTTCTCGCTCCTCCTTCATGTGGTCTGCAGTGGAGCTGAGCTTCAGCAGGCTGCTCATGTCCAGCATGGAGTGTAGCTCCTGGCCGGCCAGTGCAGCCTGCGGAGCACTGAGCGGCTGGATGTGGTGGCACTCTGCAGGCGGGACAACACGCCCGAGGTCAGTGTCAAATTCTAGTTCAAATTCAAGCATAGCACGGAACTATTCCACCTGAATTTTAAATCGGCAATCCCTAAGATCGCCCGTGTTAGGTGGATTACACAACACCTTCCAGAACATCGTCAACACATCATCCTTATCGAGAGTTCACTGACGACAACTAGCTACGCTGGTGCTCTCTATTTTTGAATTCTTGCGGGGAAAGGGGGCCACCAACAATGGGAACAGGATATAGAGCAGGAAAACAAAAACATAAAATCTTATAAAGTGGCAATTAAATAAAGGATTTTTACATATGGCATATATAAACAAAATTTCCACTTCTAAGTATGAAATAATTTGAATTCAACATAATTTTCAATGTATCATTGTATGTACGTAATTTATTTTCATCTGTAGTACATTTTCCTCGGCCACATTTTTGGTTGGAATATTTGGTGGAGGATCCTTCGATTTATCTAATTCTACTAAATGAATGCGTTCGCCTCTAATGATATTTCCATACTACAAAGTATATCAGGTGTTGTGCCAACATCAATGCACACATTTTGCTACAATTTGTATTCACAGCGCAAGATGTATAATATGAAGATTTATGCACTGACAACGAATAAATCTTCTGTTTATGTTTTTCCTCCAACTAATCAAGCAGATGGATCCACTCGCTCAGAGGGTGGCTGAAAAGGATTGGCAATATCCTGTTTTGCAAACAGATGTAGTGTTAAATGGGAGGACTACAAGGTACACTGTATCTGACATTTTATCACCAAAAAGAAAGGGCTCCTTCTTATTCATCTTGATACAAATCTCCCATTGAGGCCGATGCACCTCCAACTGCAAGGACAGTTAGTTCCAAACCCCAAAACATTAGCGAAACCACTGAAAGGGGAACATGTTGTTTAAATAACGTCCTCTAATCTTGTGTTCCGACGAGTAAGTCTCGTCAACATCGATGAGGGTGAGACTATCAACTCCAGATGCTGCAAGACGTTCTAATGGATCCGTGAGACATAAATGTCAGTAAAGTTTTCCTCTTAGAGCAAATTTAGGGCTTGTCTTGTTTGTTTATCCGTGCTTTGTAAGACCCCAAACTCACCCATCTGCAGATCTGGAGGGGAGGACAGAGCCAGCACGTTGTCGTGCTGCGACAGCGCCATCTGCTGGTGGTCGGCACAAAGGGAGTCCTGGCTGCTGCTGTAAGAGGACGCCAAGTCGGAGGTGGAGATGGAGAAGGCGGTGGAGGAGGAGAGGGGGAGCCTCTGCAGGCTGGCGGGGGTGCTGGGCGGGGTCGGCATGGCGGAGACGTCGTCGGCCGGCGGCACGGAGAACACCACGGGCCTGGAGGAGGCAGACTCCTTGTTGATGAGGACCACATGGATGGGCGCCGTCTGGCTGCGCAGGGTCACCTGGTACTTCTTCTGGCAGGCCGCGCCCTCCAGAGGAAGGGAGCAGTGTGAAATACTGGCTCGAGGTATTACGAAGCATTGGAAAGCACAAACTGCTTCTTTAAAAAAACGCTGACTTATAAAACGCTCAATTATTTTGCGTCCATACTCTATTCATGAGCCAATAAGATGTCTGTCATCTGGCACTAGTCAATTAGTTAGCCCCAGAGAAAGATCAACATATGGAGAGGCTGATTTTGGTCACTAAACTCATACCTGCTGGAATAATTATTCCCTGTAAAACACTGTGCAGACATACAAACATACATACATACAGTATATGGGCTGATGAGGTATTTTTGTGTCTATACATTTGCCACACACTGAATCTTGAATAATCTGGCTGAGCACTCTGGCCGCAACATGACCGCCAACATTCAAAAACAGTATGTTTTCATCTACATTTGACTCCTATTTAGGTGTATATGTACATCCATATGTATACATGCTTTTCATCTCTGCGCACTACATTTTATTTCTCTCTGAATTAAATATGATATTTAAATAAAGTTGATTTTGCTAAAATCCTATAACAGTTAAAATACAGATTAGATATAATGTGATGAGACGGCATGGAGACGGCGTGGCTCGGCAGGGGTAAATGAATCAGAGAAGCTTAAGAGAATACAGGGACGATGCAGCAGCTTTTTTCGCTCTGTGCCAACTGCCTGCCAGCCTGAAACCAATAGAGGTGTGGAAATTTCTCGATTTTAGGATGCATCGAAGATTCTGCATCGATGCAGTGACATAATCGGGAGATTGGAAGTATAACTAGGCCTACATGAAAAAATACAAAAACGGACCCTGCCATTATTATCTAATGAACAGATTTTCTTGTGATTAAAATAACAGCCTACACAAAATTAAATTCCATCCGGTTCGGGAAGCTCCGGTGAAGAGAGAGATCAGGTGCTGGACCGGCCAATCAGAAGCCACACATTTTTTTGTGATCATTTAAGTGAAGGAAACTAGTGCTTCTGAAGCATTACAACTTGGCAAGTCATAAAGTAGTTGTCATGGTGGAGCACTATGCTCCAGTACTGAACTCCAGGGTGTTTTTACACATTTAATAGGGGTGCGTGCAAGACAAACATTTTTGAATAATGCAACTATGTCAAAAACTGCAATTTTATCTAAGTCAAAGGTGGATCCTTTTATAAAAAATGTTTTGGTGAATAAGGTATTTTTAAATAATATCAAATAACATTTTTTCTTTGTTTTCCAGCTTTCTTAGGTACATTTTCCTGACTGAAAGAAAAATGACTCGCCAAAAAGATACACGGGTCATGCAGGAGTGGGTGCAGGATTTGTGTCCACCCACGGGTTAAGTGCGATTGGGAACATTGACCAACCATTTCCGGGAGCGGCACCTCCAGCTGCGTACCCGAGGGAGCCATCACAGCCAGGAGCGTGTCGCCTCTGAAAGCGCTGCATATGTCATCATGCGTAACAAATGTATAAGTTTAGGGGTTGTTAAGGAAACTGAGAAAAAAATAAAATGGCCCTGAAATTCGGCGAAGGAGAAGACAGAACAGAAAATAACCTGTGTGTTATATAACCGGAAAGTTATACCAGATTAGCCGAAGCGCCGGTTTCATGTGGAACTAATTACATATTCCATTCATAATGGGTTACGGGAAAAGAATGTGCTCCTTCCACTTAGAAATGTAAGAGTATACAGTACATATATTTTTTACAGGCTCTCAGATTGGACTAGAATTACCAACTCTAAAGGAGAGCTTGAATGGAGCTACAAAAAAAACAAAACAAAAAAACAAACAAACACATTACGTTTCAATGTACTGACAGGAAATCAAACCTAGATCTTTTGACCACAGTGTATTATTTTTAAAGATGCCATGGATTCATAAGCCTATCAATTAATTTTCCTGTGCATAGAATCAGATTTCATGTATTCTGCATGTTTTCATATATTTGGCTATTTCTGTTCAGTATTCTTTGGCTATTTGTGTTATCTGGCTATTTTTATCTTTTAGTTTTCAGACTGTAAAGTTTTTCTCTTTTTTTTTTTTTTTAAACACAAGTTGACCGACTGTAGAGAAATGTGCCACGCCGCACCATGACAAATCCCTCGCATAAGAAAATACGCATGGTGTAATAACACATCTTGATGGTGATTCTGTAGATATGGACATGGAGACAAAGAAAGGATATGCGCTGGTGCTGGGGTCGTTGCAGAGGTGCTCGATGCTCTGCTCCAGCCAGGCCTTCTGCTGGTCCAGTTCCCTCTCCTGCACCTCCAACACCGACATCTGAGCTTTCAGCGTCTCCAACTGCTCCACCGCCTCCCGGGTCTGGCCGGCCATGTTCTTCCCCCTGGAGACACACAGAGGGGTGGCAAAGGCCAGAGGTGATGTGTTGAAATGGAATGGATGCATTTGAGTAGCAAAGAAGGGAGATTGCAATGTCCAAATTCTTGCATGTACCTTTTTTCATTTTTACTTTGTTGTTGTTGTTGTTGTCGTCCTAAGAGCTGCTTTTGCGAATAAGCAACCATACTTGAATGTAACATTTGGATGCTGGGAGTTGGACATTTATGTTCATTAGCTACTGAGGAGCCGCTTTTGTTCCTCTTACAACCAGTGGTGGAAAGTAACAAAGTACAAGTACTTCATTACTGTACTTTTTTCAAGTACATTTTAAAAGACAGCACAATTCTCAAGTACATGTACTTAGGTCTATTCAGTTTTGGAGATCTTGGACTTTCCATTATATATTATACACACACACACACGATAAGATAAACATTTATTAGTCCCACAACAGACGGACACACACACACACACACACACACACACACACACACACACACACACACACACACACACACACACACACACACACACACACACACACACACACACACACACACACACACACACACAAAGAGGAACCAATCCACTGAACATATCAGAATGCTTAGTCCATCAGACTTCCCTCCACTCCACGCCTCAACATTTTATTCGTATTCTTTGCTAAAAGTAGGGTACTGGATATGACTGGATAAGTACTTTTACTTTTAATACTTCTGAGTACAATTAAGAGAAGTACTTATAAGTAGTATAATTTTACTTAAATAGAACTGCCAAAGTGATACTTTCACTTTTATGGGAGCGATTGTGTACTGTATATGTGCTGTTACTTAAGTAAAAGTAAATCTTCCACCACTGATTACAATCAACATTTAAACAGCTCTGACACTGTAAAAATAGGAAAAAAAAACAACTCGTCAAACCAAACCTCCATTGGATGACATTCTTGTTTTTCTTCTCAATGAGCCCGACACCTTCCAGCACATTAGTGATATCATATATCCTCCTCTTCTGCCTTACGGCCAAACTGTCTGCAGCCTGTCAGCACAGAAAAGAAAAGAAGACACTTCATGAAAAACAAAACACGTTTCTAAATGACAACTTAATGAAGCCCAAATCCATGTTGGCAAAAAAAAGTTAATCCCCGGATGACATGTTAACAGTGATTAGCGGGAAATCCACATTCTTTTGCAGGATACTCGAGAAATACAATAGGATAAATAAATAGGATAGTGGAAAAAGGGGCAGAGCGAGGTCCGCCGAGCAGATGAAAGCCTTTGCCAAATTCGATTGCACTGACAACAAACCAATGAGGAGTTATACAATGACAGAGGAGGTGGGAAGGAGGGGATGGGGTGTAAACATAACTAGGGTTTGGCGGCAAGTAGGGAGGGAACCTTGCTGCAACAATGCACAGGGAGATAAAAAAAAAAAAAAAAAAATAGAACTGTAATATACTTTTGGCTTTTTTGTCTCATTTCTGTCAATGTTTCAACTGGTTGCCATGGCACTGATGGCAGCTCAATTTGTTGTTAAAAAATGTCTACACTAACGCTCATGTTAAGAACAAGTACCACACTGACATTTCTAAGTATTTGAGTACTTGTTCTTAAATGTACTTTCAGTACATAAAGTAAAAATTACTTGTCATAGCCAGTACCCTCATAGAGCTTATAAAAAAGGTATTAAGTGCTCACTGTTCCTTGTTTTTATGAAGATGGGAACACCATGAACATCCTGATTACAATTTACAAAACTATATAGAAAAATTGATTTATTTAAAAAACTTAAGTAATGTGACTGTTGGAAATGTAGAGTTGAAAAGTATGTACAGTGGCTTCTGAAAGTACCTGTATTCAGACCCCTTCACTCTTTGCACACTTTGAATTGATGTAATTTTAAGTGGAATTTGAATTTTAAATTTCCCTTTTTGCCCATCAATCTACACGCAATAACCCATAGTGACGAAGTGAAAACATGTTTTGCACAATTTTTGCAAATATATAAAAAATAAAAAATTGAAATCTCATTTACATAAGTATTTAGACCTTTAATTCAGGACTTTGTAGAAGCCCCTCTGGCCCCAATTACAGCTTGAGTCTTCTTGGGTAAATCTGTGGCAGACGAGGGGCCGTGGTTAAGCCGGGGTCTGCGGGTAACAGCGGGGACTTCGTCCCGCACCGGCACAGATGTTCCGACTTGGCCGATCAGCCCGCTACCGCTGATTGGTCTGAGTCGGCTAGGAGAGTTCTTTTGTGTTGTTTGTCTCGCAGTGATGATCGCGTGGTGCAGGGTCCGACAGGCTGCGGACCAGATTGAGTGACGGACGCTGATGCTGACAAGAACTCTTGATTTATAATTTATGTTCCCTTTTGGCCAGCAAGCACTTTTGTTGTTTCTGACAAATAAAAACAATGCCGGCTCTGCACCACCCTGCCAGGAAGTCGTGTCCATCTCTCCCCCTCCCTGAACCCGTGTCTGTGGACAGAGCTGTCCGCAAGTGGCGCCTGAACAGGGACTCTCTGGCACGGGGAGGGGACACAGAAGGGCCACACACACACACACACACACACACACACACACACACACACACACACACACACACACACACACACGTGTGGCACGTACGGTGTCACAAACACGCCGGAAAGGGGACATGTCATGGTTCCAGCATGACTGGGGGAAAAAATAGGAGGAGACAGCAACTTAAACGAACAATGACATAAAACTGTGAAACTTGAGGTAAAAAATAAAAAATAAAAAAAAATAACGGCTCATCACCCAGCCAGACTCTGTTCCCCTCGTTCCTACAAAAGAGCCGTTCAAAAGAATCGATCGTTTGTGAACGACCCACACCACAATAGAAGCAGCATGAAGTATCCATGCCTGCACCCGCAGTGCCCAATGTGCGGTGCAGGATCCAGTCCTTCGGCGGAGGGAAGCGGAGACACTCCTCTGGTTCGGAGACCGGGTTGGCGCGGTGCTGGAGTGGCTGAGCTCGGCGGGGAGCGTCGGGTTCTCCGCTGTGGTCCCCTTGGGCCGGTTCCCACACTCAAATCATTTTGGATTCCAAATCTGATGTGAAATGATGGAATGATACACGGGTGTTCCTGTCTATTAACGCACCAACGTCTGGAACGTCAACGCCCGTCGCATCGCACAGGTAAAGGGGCGAAAATTTGCATGTCAGCCTGGGTGTTGTGTTTATAACAGAGCCAATAAGGGAGCCAATAAAAACCTGTGTCTATTGCAGGGTCATTTGACCCGGGACTGAAACCCAGGTGTTACCTTCCCCACTAAGGACAAATGCCGGATGTTAGTGGGTGTTACCAGGTTTTTGCCGCAGTGGGAAAGGGGTATAAGTATCAGAATCTAGAATTACAAGAGATTTTACAGCAGCAATTATTCTTTTCTAACCTTCTGAACATGGTATGCAGACGGTACATTCTCATTGTGTAACTGCAATTTTTCCCTAATTGCTATGGCTCTCCCCTCTTATCTTCAAAACGTCTCAAAAATCTGACACAGTAATTCTGGATTCTGATACTTAGTCACATTGTTTGCCCTGCGCAAGTGTCAGATTTTTGAGACGTTTTGAAAATAAGGGGGAGGAGAGCCATAGCAATTACGGAAGAATTGCAGTGACACAATGAGGCCGTACCATAAAAACAATTGCTCCAGTTAAATCCCTTGTAGTTCTGGATTCCGATTGTTAGGTCAATTGTTTGTCATAAACAAGTGTGAGATTTGACACGTTTTGAAAAGAAGTTGGGAGGAACAGAGCAACTAAGGAGAAAATAAATACAACAATTGCACAACACAATGACACCAGCCTGCATACCATGTTCAGAGGTTAATAATAAAAGTCATTTATTATAAGTCATAATAAAAAAATCCTACAGTAAAGTCTTGACAAACATGCAGGTGCAATCAGTACTTATTGCCTTATTTAATTACAGTCCATCTTGTCATGTTGTTTTTCTGGCTGCTTCATATAGTAGCTTTTCGAAAAGAACATATACAACACAGAGCATTCATAACAGATCAGCCCTTTTGGAAAACTCAATGGAGCCACCTACAGGCAAAATGACGTCATTGCGGCCATTTAAGGTGGACTGAAAAACTCGAATAAGGAGCCGGCGAATGAGAGGAGCCAACTCCAGCCTCGTAATACAACGGTAGTGGAAACGTGCACACAAACGCCGCAGCGTCAAAGTACTTTGGTTACTTTCCAAGTGTCGCGTCCCCCAGCGGATAAGTCAGGAAAACCACTGGACCAGACAATGAATCGAAGAGACGCACCGCGGAAACGTCGGACAGGTGAAGGGAAGAAGAAATAACGTGTGTAAGAGGGTGAGCGGGTCAGCGAAGGGTTAACAAAACAACAACAAACAAACAAAAAAATTTTTTATAGTTTGCCAAGGTGCAAAACCGCATTTCATGAGTTGTATCGGCCCTTTACAGGGTATTTTAACTGGTAAAAAGGACCGGGTGGGCTATAATCTGTCAAATATAACCATCAAGAGTGAAATCAAGTCAGATTTGAGGCGGAAACAACTTTCCAGTCACAAGGTAGGAGCTGCCATCACTTTTTGGCAAGGGGGAAACTACATGCAGCTGGTTTTGGCCCTTTAAAAAGGGGCACCTCGACAGGTGGAGGGGGCTGGGTGGGCTGTGGTCTTTTAAAATATAAACCTCACGAATCAAACCGAATGAAAGTCGTTTTGAGGCCTAGATAACGTTTCGGTGACAGGGCAGACGCTGCAATCACTTTTTGGGCAATCGGTCTTTCGGCGGACGATCACCTTTCGGCACCGACAGAGGTCATAACCCGAGCCAACGTCGGCGGGAGCGGAGTGACCCGCTTCGTCTCGGATATAATAAAACACGTTTGGCGACGTACAATAAACCTAAAAAAAAACCAAAAACCCCAATAACGCTGTGTCAACAATTAAGTCACACACGCAGGAGACTGCGCATGTCGGCGTCAAATCAAATCCGTGCAAAATGTTGTCATATGTGGGAACGTTTAAAATAAACACATGAACGTGTAATTAATGGTCATTAAAATAAAGTGGAGACAGCTGGAGGGCCCCGGGGGGGGGGGGGGGGCTGCACCTGACCCCGTGTGTCAGTGACAGAAACACGCTCTTTGTTACACACACACACACACACACACACACACAACTGACCACTTTGAGGTCCAGCACGCCGTCCCGCGCCTCCTGCAGCAGCCGCACGAACCTGGTGGCGAGGACCCCCAAACTTTTCTCGTACCGGCTCGACCGCCCCGACGCCGTCGCGAGCTCCATGATTCGCGTGGAAATTCCTCTTTACTTTCTTTGTTTTGTTTTGTTTGTTTTCTTCTTGTTCTTCAATTGAAAACACAACTCCGACAGCTACCGCGGCGTTCTGCGAACACGGACAACTTGTTTCATTCTGCCCGCAGAGCGGGCGCGGCGACGCTCGTTTGTTTGGACGTTTTTTTTTTTTTCTTTTCTTTGAACGGATGTTACGTTAGGTTACTGTTGCTAGGGCAACCCGACCCCGGCGCCCTCCCCACCTCCTTCCCACCTGCCCTGCGGCCATTTCATCTCCGCTTGCACTCAAGAGACTTAATCTGTTGTAATCGGTTCTTTACCCTTTTCATTGAGCCAGTACCGCGTGTCAACTGCAGCTAAAAATGTCCAAAAGTGTATTAACGGATTTTATTTGATAAACCATGTGTTAAAAGACATTCATATTAAATAGATTAAAAAAAATAATAATAATAATAAAAATGCATAAAATGAGCTGTGTGAGCGACTTCACATCGACAGCCTCCGTTTGCGGTCGTCCACGTATGGTTTGGCGTCGCGGTGTGGCCAGAGTTCAACGTTCGAGCGAGGCTCAGGGCAGCATGGCCCTGATAATTCTGAAGTTGTCCTCCATGGTTCTTTTGTTGTTGTCCACCTCGATCAGGAGCGCTCGCATTTCCTCCTCGACCCGGAACACCTTAAAAAAGAGACGTGTATACACACACACACACACACACACACACACACACACACACACACACACACACACACACACACACACACACACACACACACACACCCCTTTTCAGACGGACAAATGAAACAAACTTAAAAGACGGCCTATTATGCAAAACTTACATTTTCTGTGTTTGTGCACATACATTAGGGTCTCCGATGGCTCTACTGACACACAGACTGTGAAATACGACATAACCCAGTCAGCTTTTTGGGAGCTGTCTTCTTCAGAAAACCTGTGGCGATACATGCCGTTCAGATTTGCGTCACCTTGGGCCTCAGTAGAATTAGAACCGCCCCCCATCTGAGCAACTCCGCCCGCGGCTGGAGAATAACAGGCGCTGCAGGGAACTGCTCTGCTGTTTTCACAGATCAGCACAAATCTTTTAAAAGAAAGGAATAAAAACTGACTGTGAAGAAACTGAAGACAAGAGACATGCGAGTGTTTGAGGAATAATTCTGCCGTGTTTCATTCAAAGAAAATATATATATGGGGTACATAGACTGTAAGCTGTTGCGCCCGGTCCGCTGTGCAATTCTCCAAACAAAACCAATAAAAATAGTGTGTTTTTATTGTAGATGCATTAATTTTATCTATTTAATTTTATTTATTTCATTATATTTACCTACGTTTACATGACATGAAAATCCCTGCATGAGATGTTCCGGGTGTGGTGTCGGCAACGAAAGTCGCAACAAACTTTTAAATGAGGCCTTATAGACCTGACCTAAGTGAAGGTTCAGCACCTGGATTTCTTATTTCTCGCCCTCATATTTGTTTGCGAAGCAGATTTTGGTGGACTGATGAAGTGAAATTGGTGAAAGTTTACGGATTAAACGGAACCCGGAAGTAAAGCTTAAACCCCATTGGCTCGCAGGGCTAGGGGCCTCAGCAGGGTGGCGCCACCCCACAGAAACAGAGCGCCCTGGAACAGGATGGTTTAGAGGCATGTTACAATGGCTAGAACGCAAAATCTGACTGGTATATTAACTTGTTGAAAAGGAGCACAATAGTTCCCCTTTAAACTTCAGTTTAATCTGTGATGTAACCATCATACTACCTTCTGATTGGCTGCTTCTAACTGTTTCTCTTTGTCATTGGTCAGTTGTCGCAGCTCGGCTTGATGGGACTCCTGCACGGACTCAAGCTGGCGACGAAATGCATCGTCCACGGAATGCAACTTCTTCACTGCGGCTCTACGGAAGGAACAAAACTGCAGCGTCAGCGTGATTTTTGTTACACTACACAAAGATCACTACAATGACTCTCCAGGACACTTTCCATGCCGCCGGCACAACGTATTTGTACAGCTGCGTCAGTGGAAACCACCTTAAATGAAGACGGAGGGTTGCCAGAGAAGCAAGTTTAAACGTTACAAATACATCTTGTATTATATGGTATTCCATTAATTAATATTAATTCTAAAATAAATACCATTGTCCAGAAATAAGTTTGCTGCGTATTGAATAAATTTTTTTCATGACTGGAAAATTTATTACAAAATTCCAGGTTTTCTAGGATGCATGAGAACCCTGCACAAAGATTCATAGGTTTGTGGACACCAGTTGGGGGGGGTTAATGTGCCAATCTGGCAACTCTGTCAAGTTTAGGCGCCATATTCTCCCCTTTAAAAAGTTTAAACTTGTCATTACCGAACCACTCCACTAACTGGCCTCAGCAAACCATACAGTCTGTTCGCATTGTGCGTTGTGTTACCACGCCCCATGCAAACCCATGTTAAAAGTACACTTTGACTCATGAGTGCCACCACTCATTATCACACACAGTGTCGTTCGTGTTTTGGCTTTAGAAATGAGTAGTGCCTGCTCTGGTTAGACCGTCTCAGACCACATCTTATACAACTCTTTATAAACCGTGACGGGCTCCCCTCATCTCCTACCTGTGCGCTTCTGCCGCTTGGTCCCTCTCGAGCAGCAGCTGTTCCTGGGAGTCAAACTTGCCCTTCATGTGCATCATCTGCGTCTCCAGCCGAGTCAGCTGCTCGGCCTTCTCCTTCCACTTCTTCTTGGAGGAGCTGACATCGGAGAGCCAGAGGAGGAGGCTCAACGCTAAAAATCTGTCACGACTCCGGATTGAAAATCCACGCATGCGTCCGTGTAGGTCGGCGGTGTCAAACTTATGTTAAGGTTAAAATACGACCGTAACGCACTTGTCACTTTTCGTGAAACCGTGATTGGAGGTCGCAGCATGTTCACGTTTAAAATTAGGACCTCCTACATACATGTACATTCAAATGTTGATCATTTTAAGACTTTTTAAGGACCCACAGACAGCCTGCATAACTACAAAAAGTTTCCCAGCTAAACTGCGAACGACCTGTAGCTTCAATACTTACACATTTATGGAAAATAAGTGAATGTGATTTTAGTGGAAAGAGGTATTTATTTATTCTCCTTCTTCCCCCAAATCATCCCGAAGGCTGGATTTGACACCTCTGTGGGCCCAAATATGGCACAAGCCAGGAGCTGTTGCTCTCATCTCTTGCCTGTAAGCTTCTTCCAGCTCCTCCAGCTCCAGCTCCTTGTCCTCCAGCTGCTGCTTGAGCTCCTCCTTGCGCAGGGTGAGCTGCTTCACCCGCTCCCGGAGCTCCGCTGCCGGGGCCGCCGCCTCGTCCAGCCGCTGCGTGAGGCTCTTCTGGGCCTGGGCGGCCTCGTCCCGCAACTGCCGGATCTGCTGGTCACGCTCCTGCAAGCACTAGGGAGCGGGAAATGAGCTGAGGTTTTGGGCAGGGGAGCAGGGTTTCAAAACGAGGAGGCTGAAGATAGGAATGTGGTGAACGGTGGTGTGAACAGGAGACAGTTGGGTTAAGACGTAAACGTACAACCGCACCTCCCTTCAATCAAAACCCGAAATGGAATCCAAATGGAAGTCTTCAAGGTACTGTAGGAGTAGGTAGGTGGGAGTTGAAGACTATAAAGTATGAGATGAAATTGAGATTGAATGAGACTGTAATTGTTTTGCCTCCTAGATTTCAATTTTTTAAGATAAAATATTTTCCCCTGTTTCAAGGTGTCAATCTCATTTTAGAATCTAGCTCTATGCCTTTTTTGTGTTGTTTGTCATGTGTTCTCTGAAATTGTCTGCTGCTTTCTTGGCCAGGTCTCGCTCCTAAAACGAGATTCTGAATCTCACCGAGACTAACCTGGTAAATAAAGGTTGAATAAAGAAAGCAATACACAAATGGCACAAAGCTAGATCTCCAAAGTATGAAGTGACACATAAACAAGCAAATGTTTAAAAAAAAAAAAAAAAAAAAAAAAAAAAAAAAAAAAAGGTCAGTGAATAAGGCCCAATGAAGAATTGAAAGTCACATTTCCAGCATAAATCCGCCTCCGGACGGGACTGCCGCTACCTCTTTGAGCTTGCGGATGGTATCTGCCTGGTCCTCCACCATCTTGGTTTTTATCCTCAGGGCGTCACTGCTCTGCTCCCTGTGTTTCTTCTGCGACTCCAGTTCGGCGCCCAGCACCTCGATCCTGGCCTCCAGGTGACCACGGTCCTGAGCCAGCGAGGCTCCTGCCACGAGATTGAGGATGATGACACTGTGTCATTTCAGAGGCTCAGCCTAAAACAGCCTTGTGAAATTATTATATTATTCCACAGAAACCACTAGAAAACCACTAGAATGTAGCATTTAAAGAATTGTCACGCCAGCGCAATTGGACATTATATCCATATAATATCAATATTGAGATATGAGACTAGATATCGTCTAGACGCTCACGTGTCTATTGCGTGTGGCCGTTCACATAACGTGCATGCGGAGAGGATCTTTCATTCACCCCGGCAACAGTGATGGGCACCAAGCAAGCGCCAGTGAGGAAATATATGGGAATAAAATAAATGATAATAATTTGGCTTATTATGGGATTCTCAGCGTGGGAAATACGAGGTGGAGTGTGTGAGCTGGTTTATATTAGATATGATCAAATATCGGCCCAAGCCTCATAGGAGGCCATGCAAGGCTCATCAGGAGCAAGTAAGGGGGTTAAGTGTCTCAAGGATACTTCACCATGCTACGGGGAGGAGCCGGGGATAGACTCAGCAATCTTCTGATCACTAGACCCTAGACCCTAGACCCGCTCTACTTCCTGAGCCACTGCCCCCACGACAGTAAAGTAATAACATTTTTTGAACTCCATAGACTGTTCTAGCATCTCTACTTGCTTGGTCATAATATCCACATGACTAATGCTTGTTTCTCAAATATTTATTGTGCGTTAACTGTCTTATAAAAGCACCAATAGTCATCCCCAAAATATCACCAAATAATCAAGCAAAGCAAAATATTGTGATGAAATATTTTCTCAACATTGCCCGGCCCTACCCTGTATCTTTAAATGCTAAAGTGCCTTGTGGGTGTGTGAAAGGCTTTGCGGAATCCCATTCCCCAGTCAGGATGTACCAACTCCCCTGGCAGAGCAAGAGAGTGGCTGAGGGGAAGCTTCAGGCCGCATCCACATCCGTCCAAATGAGCCACGAAAAGGATGGACTCCCACCTACCTTGCTGAGCCAACTCCTGGCCCCACATCTTCCTCTCGGCCCTGAGGCCATCGATAACAGATTCATGGGCGGTGAGTTGAGACACTAGTCGGGACTTGTCCTTCTTCAGCAGCTCCAGCTGCAGGCTGAGACGTCGGTCCTTCTCTGCCTCTGATTCCAGGGTGCACACACGGCCCTGGCAGATGGATGGAGAGACAGACAGCCACTGTAAAATAAACACTGAATGCCTTCCTGGCTGACGGATGGATAGGAGACTGGATCTACTATTAGAGGCCCACGCTTACTTTAATGTCGAAAAACACACCCAAAACACCCAAAAGCCTATAATAAATCTTCATATCATACACGTCAATCTGAGAAGAAGCAATAACACGGAGCGGCTTCATTTCATCTGTCATCATAAACAATTGGGGCAGAACTTGTCTACTCTGCACTGCATCACCACCAGGGCTGAACGGTTAATCCATTTCAGATGGCGATTGCGATTTCAAGGAACGCAATCTTTGCAAAAGCTGGGATTTTTTTTTCCAACTTGTCATCATATTGGGTCTGGTTGGTGTCTTCTGCACACATAAGAGCTTTGGCCGTCTCGTATCAATACGTTTCCTTGATTAGTGGTAAGTAGAGTGAAGTGCGGTGCTTAAAATGGTAAAACTGCCCACTCGGTGAACACAGTGATGATTATGATCAATTAGGAGCTGTCTAATGCTGGTGCACGCCGTACTTTGTGGAGTTGAAAAGGGTAGTTTTGTCGATAACTTAGCATTTCTAAGTTTCAAGCTTTATCCTCAAAATAACTTTTGATAATCACACAATGATTTTGCCTATCAGGCGTTATTAAAACATACTTTCCACACAGCCCCTATTGTGCTGCTGTACACCATACTGATATACAAGAAGCTGCCGCTACACATGATGTAAAAAAATGTAAAAGTCATGAATCGAAACGCAAGTGCAATATTGGTCAGAGATTTCCTGTCTAATTACTGATGTACCTTAAGTTCACGAACAGCTTCTTTCTTGGCTTTGACAAGCTTGGAGATCTGGTCCTTCTGCTGTTTGACCATGGCTAAGAGCTCCTGCACCAGGGAACCCGACTCCTTCCCTTTCTGCCAGGACTGGGCGAGGGCTGCCTTGAGCTCTGACAGCCCCACGGTCTGCTCGTCGCACACCTCTTTCAACTGCAGGAGCAGGGGAATGGGGGGTGGGGTGGGGGATTTAATAGAAATGAGTTGAAAAACAAAGCACAGTGCTTTAGCCACTGTGTAAAAATAATAGTGTCACAAGAAGAGATATTTGATTAGTCAGCGTTGGGTGTAAAGTGAACAGCCACTACAAGGAGGGCAATGTGCTAAAGTAGCATTAGATGTAGGTGACTTACAGTCTGTAACTCATCAAACTTCGGGAAAAGTTTAAAAATCACAGAATTAAAGTAGCAAAAAGCTACACGCATTAGCAATCGAGAAGAGATTACGCTTTCCTTCAGGGAAGAAAAAATATCTGTAACCGTAACAAGGAAATACAAATTGATTCAAATCCGGCGCAATGACTAACTACTCATCCAGAGTCAAATTACCCTGCTTCAATCTTCACCAACTGGCAGAATGAATAAGCCCAACAAGATTGGGGTCGACTCCAGTTCAAACCTTTCACTTTTAATGAGGCATCCTTTTTAGACCATTAACAGGAGAGAAAATTTAGTCAAATGTAAGTAGCCCAAAGGTCTTGATGGTGCAGCTGTTCCCAAACTGACTCCCGGCTCGGGCTGGGTACTGGTACGCAATACCTTTAAGGTATCGATTGAAATAATCCAATATCCAAGTAGCATTGAAACTTCTCCAGTCAAACAGTACATGCGTTCAATCATTTTTGTACCCGGATCCAGAAAAAAAAAAAAAAAAAAAAAAAAGATTATTTGTATGGTTTTCTTCACAGCCCATCAGGGCAAGCTTCGATTGAATGCTACGTGTGATTGGCTGACTACCGCAGCAGCAGCTACAACAGTTTGTTAAAGGATAGGTTCACAAGGCGGTCTTCAAAAAAACCAGTCAGGTGTCTATATGAACAGTAAGGGAGGTTTTCCTCACTGTAAAAATCCTTCCATATTGCCTATGTTCTGGTGGCCCACTTGCAGTATCCTTGTGGACCACGTGTGTGGCCCTACCTGAGAGAAGCGGGTGGCTTCGATGGTTAGTGCCTCACGGAACTCGTCCTCCAGGGCTGTGTACTGCTTCTTGCCCTCCGTGACCCTCTGCTCCATAGATGCAACCTCTCTCGCCACCGCCTCCTGGAACTCCCTCCCATCTGGTTTAAGACGCGATTCCAGCTGTTTTCTGTGATTAAAAAGGCGGACCGGACTTCAATGCGAGGCAATTTGTTTGAAAACTGCAGCATTTCCCCGCCCCTATTATTTCTCCCTGAGTCATTACATCTCAATGCACCGATTTGGCCCTTGTTTAGAAAATGTTGATACTATCAGTGAGTCAAAGTTAGTATTTCAGCACAAAAAAGTGATAGCAAGTAGCAAGTAATACAAGTGAAATTAAAGGCAATTTTTATTATTTTATTATTAGCAATGATTTATATGCATCAACCTGGGTAACTTATGTTAGAGTGTGAACTCATTTTCAAATACCAATTCATATGATGCTGGATTATTTTTTAAAGACCTGCTTGGAGGTCAGTGCATGTCAATGACCAAGGAACGGCCAAATTGGGAGCTTATTCAGACTAATAATAATATGCCGTATGACGGCTCTTAAATTTAAAACATACAATAAGGGGCTGTTTAACTCGTATGATCTGGCTCTACCTGTGTTCCTCCTCCCTGGACACCAGCAGCTCATGCAGCTGCTGCAGCTTGTCTTTGAGCTGGCGAGCTGCGGCCCTGTGGATATCGGCCTCCCTCTTCAGAACTGCTGCCCGATTGTCCAGCTCCTGGTATCGCTTCATCTAAAAAGCCGACACAGTTTAAATCTGAATTGGCACGTGTCGTACGCGATGACGTAAAGCCCAACCTGCCCAGGCTTCTTACCTCTTCAGCCTGCTGACGGGCCCTGAGAGCCTCTGCGTGGGAGGTGCCGTCCTCCAGGCTGCGCAGCGCCCTCCTGTGCTGGTCCTGGCGGGCGTGGGCCTCCTTCAGCTCCGCGCCGAGGGACCGGCACATCCCCTCCAGGTCCTCCACGCGGGTCTGCAGCTTGGAGCACTCCGAGCGCTCTTTAAGCAGCAGCTCTTTCAATCTGGGCGAGCAGGAGGCAAAATAGGGGTGTGCCAAAGATGTAAAAGTAGTAAATACTGGAGATATATTGCAGAACTACATAGCGATACTTCAAATAAATAAACGCTCCTGCCCCTCTCTAGGAGCTGATTATTATCTTTGCTGAAGCCACGGTTCCACATTTCACCTCCCCATCTTCAATGCCAGCTCACAGATACAAGGAAAAAGCAGATCCAATGATCATAGGATTGAATTGCATGCTTGGACCCAATTACAGGCCTATTAAAACAGATATTTTTTAAATGTCAGAACGGTTTCTCATATTTATATTACCATAACCGCCTGCCGTACCTCCTGTGCTAAAATTCTATACCGGTACACTGATCCCCATGTATGTTGCTGTATTGCTAAATTTCCCACAATTCCTTTCTCTCTGCAGTCTGGCCCCTGGTGATAATGAATAGTATAAAGTCGAAACCCCATCCAGAATCATTATAATAGAGCTGCAGAAGTGGCTATTAAGATTGACTCACATGCTATGGCTGACATATGCTTGCTGTAAGGCCTGTAATTGCCATCGCAATGACAATGTATCTAAGCAGGGGGCATGCCAAGCAAGGGCAGCGTGCAAGATAGCTTCACATCACTCTCCCTCTGAAGCCTGCAAGCACAGATGTGATGGGTTAAACTGTCTAAGATGTTTGGGGAGTGGAGGAGAGGAAATTTAGAGCATTTAATTATACATAACTATACCCTAGACAATTCAAACACTGTATATTTGCAGGCTGACTGAGCAGGTTAATTTCCGATGCAAAATAGCACCATTATTACAGGCAAATGCAGGCAATACTTGCATGGTTTAGGGATAATGGACACAAAATGCATGCCTGGTTTTCATGAGAGGCTTGAGACAATGACAGTGCCGAATTTAAATGGGTTGATGGATATTCATTGATGGAAAATGAGACGGGAATCAGAGGCAGCTCTCGGGAGAGATAATAAAAAAGATGAACAGCATATGAATAGATGAGAATCCATTACAAAGTTGACAACTAAAATCCACAGGGAGCTTCTCAATGATTCTCAATTTCCTTTTGGTATCTGCTTGAAAATATGAAGAATCAATTGTGCACAGCTTGTAGGTAATCGACTGTGCACAGCTGGTAGGGCACGACCGATTTTTATATAATTACTGTCCTTGTCGCCAAACATTGATTATCTGCTGATATCATTAGTTATCAGGAGATCTAGGCAAAAACATGATTCACAAAAATATGTATTTGTTTGTTTTTATTTGCACTCGCCATAAAAAGCAGGCAGTATGCATCGCTTAAGCAATTCAGCATTTAAGATGATGAAAGGTGTTATTCCCTCATTTCACAAGAGCTAGGCTGGTTGCTTCCCTCTGCAGCTTGCATTGAGTAAACACAGTAAAGCGCGATCCTGGAACATGTGCATCCTGGAAAAAAAAACGAGCCGTCGAGACCCGCGGCTCTGACCTGTCTGTGGTGTGCAGGGCCAGGTTCTGGAGGTCTTTCTCCTCGCAGGCCGTCACCTGCAGGTTCTTAATCTGCTCCGTCAGTCTTTTCACAGCCTGTTCAGCCTCCCAGCGTCTCTCCCTCTCCTGGTCACGCTCTTCCACAATTGTCTGGTGCACAAAGGCATGGACGCTCATTCAGAAAAGGGCTCCATGACGCTTGCAACACATTATCAGTCATCTTGATGTCTAGAATATGTACTGATGTCCATACAGAAGCGTACTGTATAGATAGCGGATTAGATAATTGGGAAACACTGATACAAAAGCTTATAGATAATATAAATTACACTTAACTAGGACAATGGTTAAAATAATTATTTGTAAGGAATAAACTGATGGAACAGGCAAAATAAGGGTTGCTGCCATGGTAACTTTCGAGAGAAAAATACATCAGCAGTAAATGACCTGACCTTATCAGGTGACCTTCAGATACACTCACTGAGCACTTTATTTGGAACACTATACTAATACTGGGTAGGATTAAAGCAACACTAGGCAAATTTTTTTCATAAAATTTACAGCTTCAGAATAATTTTGATGGTACACTGACTTGGAGAATGGCACCTCTTTCATCCCCCCCCCCAAACGCCTGTTCTTGCGATATATAACTTTGGTGTTCGGGTACGAACCGTGGGAAAAGTGCACTACGTCACTTGCTTGATGTTTGGCTCCGGTAATTACCATTCTTTTGCCTGGTAAAATTTAGTAAAAAAAAAAAAATTCTAAACTTAGTAATGCTCATACAAAACGTAGCCGCTCCACCTCCCGGACAGCACGGGCGAGAGGGGCACCCCGCCCCACCCCACCCCACCCCAGTGGTATAGGGATGAAAGAACCTCCCCATACCACTACTCCACTGCAACCAGCCTGGACTGTTGAAACAAGGCAGGTTGGGTCCATGGATTCCTGCAGTTGGTTGTCTGCGCGCCTCAGCAGAAATAGTGATTCATCAGACTGGGCTACGTTTTTCTAGTCTTCAACTGTCCAGTTTTGGTGAGCCTGTGCCCACTGCAGCCTCAGCTTTCTCTTCTTGGTTGACAGAAGTGGACTTGGACTTGGACGTGGTCTTCTGCTTTTGTAGCCCATCCGCCTCAAGGTTTGACGTGTTGTGCATTCTGAGATGTTTTTTCTGCTCACCACAATTGTACAGAGTGGTTATCTGAGTTACCAGAGCCCTTCTGTCAGCTCCAACCAGTGTGGCCATTCTCCGTTGACCTCTCACATCAACAAGGGTTCTCCCTCTGCAGAACTACCGCTCACTGGATGTTTTTCTGTTTTTCGCACCATTCTGAGTAAACTCCAGAGACTGTTGTGTGTGGAAATTTCATGGGATCAGCAGTTACAGAAATATTCAAACCAGCCTGTCTGGCACCATCATTACTTTTCCCATTCTGATTGTTGATGTGAACATTTACTGAAGCTGCTGAACCGAATCTGCATGATTAGCTGATCAGATGATTGCATGAATAAGTAGGTATTGAGGTGTTCCCAATAAAATGCTCCGTGAGTGTATGTTTCATACCCTGAAAGTTTCTTCTTCGACGGCGGGCTTGGTGGTCCGAGGGGTTTTAAAAGAGCCCCGCTGGGCTGGCCCAGCTGGCTCGACACATTGGGAGGCGTTGGTCTTCCTACTCGGTACCACAGAAAATGTTGAGCCCTTCTGTAAATGGTTCTCCGGATCGCTGCACATAAAACAAAAGACAAATGACTATTAAAATACATCACATGCAAAAGTCTGGCTCATACTTCTCAAAATGTTTTATTCTTTTTTTGCCAGGTTTACATAACTCAGCTTTTGAGACGCAAGAAGCTATATTTCCCTAATTTCACAAGAGTTAAGCTAGTTGATCCCCTCTGCAGCCTTGCACTGAGCTAACACAGCTACCATGCTGCTGATTCTCATCTCTGTACTGGACATACAGGGATGAAACTGGTATTGAACTTCTCATCTGAATCTGGGTAGGTTAGAGCATGGTAGTGTATCGAATTTCCAATGACGTGATTTTATTTTGAAAGAGAGTTTCCAACTGCAAAAGTCCGTCAGGTAAAAGCGCTATCGGGTAGTTCTTAAGTCAAATACAATTTTAAATTACGTTTGGGTCGAGACTTAATGACAAGGGACAAAAGTGGATTGTGAGGAGAGGGCAGTTGAGACTCGCGGCTCTGACCTGTCTGTGGTGTGCAGGACCAGGTTCTCGGGCTCCCTTTCCTCGCTGGTTCTCATCTGATGTTTCTTCAAATGCTCCGTTAGCCTCTTCACAGTCTGCTCAGCCTCCCAGCGTCTCCCCCTCTCCTGCTCACGCTCTTCCACAAGTCTCTGGTGCACAAAGTCACCAACAGACATTCATAAAAGGGTTTGGCGACACGTGCCACAGACTATCAGTCATCTCGACATCCAGAAGCATATCGATAATACAAAGGATTATATAATGGAAACACTGATACAAACGGTTATACACTAAGAGAAAAACCATATCAGAAGTAAGTGAACCTTCAGGTCAGATATGTCTCGTACCCTGAGAGTTTCTTCTTCCACAGCGGGCTTGGTGGTCCTGTTCACGGAGGTCTGAGGGGTTTTCAAAGGGCCCCTCTGGGACGACCCTGCTGGCTTTACACACTTGGAGGCGTGTGTCTTCCTCCTGAGCGCCGCAGGAAACTTTGAGCCCTTCTGTTTGTGGTTCTCCTGATCGCTGCACATGAAACAATATTGCAAGTATTGAACCAGGACTATTTAAAAATGTATCCCAAAAAAAAAAAAAAACCCGCAAGCAAAGGTCTGGCTAGAAATAACGATCAAGGCTGGTGACTTTTAAGCTGGCAACTTTTGTAATGAATGCTGAAAGCACATCTTCATCTCACCAGCTTCATTTTGATGAGGACTGCTGGGAGCTAGTTGAATTACAGAATAAAGGTAGATGAGCTGGCGGATAGTGGCCGGACAGTTGTTTATCATAGCAGCTCGACAAAAGCTGTCATTTCTATAAGAATGAAGGTGAGTTTACAACACCGGTCAGGAAAGAAAATGAATCACCCCAGTTATAATTGATGGGCACGTGTATTTGTTGGTTTTCCAAGGTAATTTTTAAGTCTTATGTATAGAGGGTATGCTCTGACGTCACTTCCCCTACAGGAATACACCCCCTCAGTCGGACCAAGTGGCAAAAACTTCCTGCAACATGGCTGCCTTCAGCAGGGGAAACTGCGAAACCGGAAGTAAAACCAACGATTATCTGCTTAAATTAAAGGCAGTTGGACTCGACAGTGATCCTTACAACATACCAAAGAACCAGTGGTCCACGCACATTGACATGTGGCCAGGCATAGGGTTTCCTGACATTAATATGTACCTGTTTTCGATGCGGGGGTAATGATGAATCTTGGTTTAACATCTGATCTGTAGAAAAGTTTCAGCAGACCATATCTCGCAGAGTATCACTCTTATTTGAAAAGCTTGCTTTACAAACGTTTCAGTCACAATCTTCATCAGAGCATTATATTCAATCATTCAATATGCCCCAATATGCCCCAATATGCCCCCCACCTTCTTTTGTAGAAATATGCAGTCACCCAAAAACGTGAAAACATAAACATTCCTGTGAAAATACTAAATACATGACATGACTGTTAAAATACAACATACATTAATGTGAAATAACTAACTTCAGAACAGAATAAATGTTTACAAAATTTACATTTTTTTAATTATTGATGAAAAACATGTCTAATGTTGAAAATTCCCTTTCAGAATGACCATGTATTTTGTGTCACAGTCAATATATCATGGGTTATTTCAATAACATTTTACATTTACTAATATTCACTTCATCAATCTGAAGCCACTACGATCTCACAGATTACATAGAGCACGACATGTAGTGACTTCCGCCTTTCCTCTATTACTGAGTCAGGTGGAATAATTTATTATCACAACGATTGTGGGGTGGTGTGGTGTGGTCTAAGCAGCCACACCTGTCTTGGGTCTAGTAAATTGGGCCCGGGGTCAGGGGTGGCTGTACGCCAATTAGCAAAGGTTAAATAATCCATTCCCACACACACACACACACACACACACACACACACACACACAGGAGGAGCCCTTATCATGACATGTTTCTATCTGCCGCAGGCTTGTTCCACCTTGCTCACTCTCTACAATAAACTGGTACGTTTCAACACCATCGCCTGTGTCTCTGTGTTGGAGGGCCCTGAAAAGGACACTGGAACTGCCACAATGGTCATGGGAATTATATACAATCACTACCACAATATGTCCTTATAAATCAAAATTGGATTCATTTTAAATAAATCACATCAAACTAAGTATATAATAAGGTCTGGCCAAGATGCTAGTTTTAAATTAAGCTACTACTCAGATACTTCAGTCCTCATATTGTGAGAAAATAAATGACCTGCTTTCCTATCATCATTTGGACAACAAATATTGGGAAGCAACTTGTTTGTCAACTGTTTTATTTTACTCAGGTTATGATCAATCCCCTGATGTGTCATGTCAACCATGGCAAGGTCTCAGGAGCCAAGGTCCATAACACAAAAAATAAGTAACAGCGTTTCCGCTGCTGGCATTCTGTTCATGTATATTTTAACTTTGATTAACACTGTCCTATTGGCACAGGAACAATGAAGATGACTAACGAACAAACATTTTGTCTTCAATTCTGTGAGGTTTTACGGATTCTGCGCACACCATACACGGGGCGCTGCCGGTGCATGCGTGCGGGCATGGATCCGCCATGCTGCTTCTGCTGTGATGTCTGGTCGTTTTCAAATGATCCAAATGAAATGATTCTTTTGAACGGCTCTTTTCTAGGAACAAAGAGAACCGAATCTCGCTGGTTTGACAACTTTATGTTGTTATTTGTTTAAGTTGGGGCTAGGGGTGGTGCTGGAGTGGCTCACGGCCTGGCGCGGAGTGTGGGGGTTCTCCACCGTGGTCCCCATATGAAATGATCGAATGATCCACAGATATTCTTGTCCATTTATACGCCAACGTGCGTGGCAGGTAAAGGGGTGAAATTGCGTGTCCACCTGGGTGTCCCGTTTCCATCAGAGCCAATATGAGCTGGAGCCTATAAAAACCTGTGTCTATTGCAGGGTCACTTGACCCGGGACTGAAACCTGGGTGTTACCTTTCCCACTAATGACAGATGCCGGATGTAAGCGGGTGTTACTGAGTTTTTGGTGCATTAGGAAAGTGGTATATTAGTGGTGGTTTTAATTTTGTGGCTGATCGGTGTATACCACAATGCAATTATAATATTTAATAATAATAGAATATTATATATTTTTTATTCATATATTTGTATAGATTTCTACAAACTTATGCCCGTGCCACCTCTTGAGATTAGTGTTATATGTAATAACATAATGAAAAGATTTTGAGAAAAGTATTTAATTGAAACAAATAATGAAAAACAGAGTTCAGTGTCAAACGGTGTGTGGCAGCACACTGATCCGTCAAATGGTACGGGATGTTTGAGGGACTTATTGTGATTTATATTACTTCATAATATACTGTATGAACTATGTGCAACAATGACACAGCTACTGGACACAGCTCGGTTGAAGAGTAATGCAGACTTGCTGTTTTTTTTGGGGGGATGGAGTTAATTTAGAAATAAACTAACACAGTATGCCTTTCTTTTTTTTTCCAAAACCAACACCAATCCCCCTCTTTGGAGAACTATTTACCATGTTTGGGTCTATAAACAACTCATCACTGCTCCAAGAGGGGGGATTCACCACGGGTGAGACAATTAAACACAGTATGCCTTTCATTGGACAGTGAATGTGAATTGGAGTTGCAGTTTACCTGTCTGACTTCCAGCCCTCGTTCTCCTTCCCAGTTCTCCTTCCAGACATGCTGCCGCTGCGACGCACTGGGATCCTGCTGCGTCTCCGATTCTCCTTAGTGCTGTTGGAGTCGCTCTCCGACGTGTGGTCGATGTCCCTCTTGGGTCTCCGTATCTTCACCTTGGGAGAGGAGCTGCTGGAGGACAGGCTCGCAGGGGTCTGGGAGAGTATTTTCGCTAATTATTATAGTTGATGGAAAATATAATGAATATATGGAGTGAATATATATTATATCGGGTGACTAAAAATAAATTACAGACACAGACACAAACACAAATTTGCTGTGAATGACCTACCGCCAGTCCTTGGGCTTCATCCAAGATGGTTCGCTGACGAAAATGAGTTAGGGCTTTGTCAACTTGGGTTGTGGGGAAAGCACCATGTTTTTTGGCCTGCTGGGAAAATAAGTGTATTTGCTGTATATGAGAGTGTATCATTTAGGTTCTGCATCATCATAATTTGCAGACGCTTTTGCCCAAAGCGTGAATATAATAATGAATAAATATGAATAAAAATCGTGAATAAAACAATTATTCACCGATTGACACAGCTATCAGGAGCAATTAGGGGGGTTAAGTGTCTTGCTTAAGGACACTTCAGCATGTTAGCAGGAGGAACCGGGAACAAACCAGCAACCTTTGGATTACTAGATGACACTCTACCTCCTCAGCTACTGCCCCATAGCATCATCTCATCCATTTTTATTTTTTTTTTGAAAAACTGAAAATCCTGACAATATACCCCTCTGCCAATCAAATCCATTACTTTTGCCAACAGTATAGTGTTCAAGATTCAAGATTCAAAACTATACGGTTGGCAAAAATAATGAATTTAAGTTATTTTAGTTAGACATTAGTTAAACATGACAAATTACCACAAATTGGCAAAACAATTTTCTATTTCAGGACATCTCACGTCTCTAAGTGAGCATTAGCTTTTAAAGGACCAAAAAGCCTGAAAGTATTTAAAATATTCAAATTGAACTTCCCGCTCCTATTTTTTTTTTTTTCAGGGAAAATTCTTACACCAAACGTTACCATACCAGTTCACTGGTTCTGGTGTCTGAGGAGAACATGAAGCCGATGTATTCTTCCAGCCCAGGGATATCTTCAAGACTCTCATCTAGAGTGGCTCCATTACCCCGCCTGTCTAGACCATCCAAGACAGAGATCTGTGGTAGACACTGCATGACCAATTCCCTGTAAGCTAGAGGAGCAAATGTAGAGACAGTCCGGCAGACACACAGACACACAAAGGACATTAGCATAACTGAATTTGTAGCTATATGCATTGGCTATATGACATGACTTCAGACAAAGCCTCATACATTTTAGTGGGATGCCCTAACATTGGAAGGATTTTCTATAAATTTGTTTTGCTGTGAAGACTCCATTTGTAACCTTAAACATTTTCACACTCAACCTGGCAAGTTGCAGACAGGATTGTCTTTGCCATCAAGACTTAAGGTGATCTCTCTCAAACTCTGCACTCCCAGCATGCATTGCACGAGGTGGTTGATGCTGTCCAGACAGTTGCTATGGAGACTGAGGTGCTTCAGCTTGTATTCAGCGCCACAGAGGTAAAGCAAGCCTGAAGTGGATGTAATAGGAATCAATATTACAAATACTGACTATTTTTATTTTACAAGAGAACTTGCTTACGTCAATACTGAACTCACCGGTAAGGTTGTTTATGTGATTGTAGGAAAGGTTTAATCGAGTGAGGTTCACAAGGCCAGTCAGTCCTGAGATAGAGCAGGGAGACATTACCAGCTCAGTGAATCTATTTGAATGCAGTAATATAAAGTATCAGTCATCAGAGGTCCTGGTAATGAAGAATAATGACTTGGAAAGCACCCACACTCCATTGTAGGGAAAAGAGACAAATTGAGGCTCACCTTCAACCTTAGTGATTAAGTTGCAGGATAAACTCAAGGTCTTAAGGGATGTGAGAGAACTAAGACCTTCGATACAGGAGATGTTATTGGAGGAGAGATCTAAGTGAAGAAGGTGCCAGGCCGAGGTCAATCCCTCTATCCTTGGAATGCGGTTCAAGTGCAGATTGAGTGACCTTATATTGGGACTCAGGGGAACGTCCAGAATGCTAAATGAGAGGGCAAATCAGTGGTCATTTTGTTCTGTTGAGAATAATCAAAGCTGAAAATGTATCTCTCGCATCCATCCAACTAGTTGTATGAGGTGTTGTTTAAACAAGACCATGTCATCTCTATGTCAAGTATTTAAAGTAAAGCAGGTAAAGAAATAAGTAGAACTGTATTTACCTGGTTATTTGTTTGTCAAACAAACTGAGATCTCTATCGGCCATAACCTGTCACATAAAATTTGTAGTTAGTTCATTTTTAACCTAAAGGTTTATTAACTTAAAATGTCACCACTGATACAACCGTTACATCTTTTTGCACCACTGTATATATTTTCCATATCCCTCTGCTTATGTGTGTACATTATATATAGTACTGGCAATCTCAAAGAATAGATGTGCATACATGCACAATTTTCCCCTTTTACATTTTGAATAGTTTATTTATTTTCTACTCTTTCTTTTGCATTTACGTGAGTCAAATATTCTTCTATTTTTACTACATTCTTGCGCTCGCCTACTTGTTCTGATGTGAGCTGCTGTGGTTACCTAGATTATCTACAGGTATCTATCTATCTATCTATCTATCTATCTATCTATCTATCTATCTATCTATCTATCTAATTATCTATTTATCAAGTTATCCATCTATCTATCAAGATATCCATATATCAAGCTATATATCAAGTTATCCATCTATCTATCAAGATATCCATATATCAAGCTATATATCAAGTTATCTATCTATCTATCTATCAAGTTATCCATCTATCTATCAAGATACCCATATATCAAGTTATCTATCTATCTATCTATCTATCAAGATACCCATATATCAAGTTATCTATCTATCAATCAAGTTATCCATCTATCTATCAAGTTATCCATCCATCTATCAAGTTATCCATCCATCTATCAAGTTATCCATCCATCTATCAAGTTATCCATCCATCTATCAAGTTATCAATCCATCTATCAAGTTATCCATCTATCTATCAAGTTATCCATCTATCTATCAAGATACCCATATATCAAGCTATCTATCTATATATCAAGTTATCGATCTATCTATCAAGATACCCATATATCAAGCTATCTATCTATCTATGTATCTATCACGGCAAGTTCAGACAATATTGCCCATGTAGTGTTCTACTGTCTTACTATCATGTCGTAGCAATTCAACCAGTCATTTTCCGTGACAAAGGACTAAATAATGAACCTAACAATGGACTTAATGCGTTTTCTGTAAAAGCTTCAAAACGCTAGCCGACATGCTAAAGTTTAGCTATTTAGACAAAACAACTTCTCAGAGAGAACCCTATTTCTCGCAAACGGAGACATTATCCTATGCGGCTCAAAACAACGGCTCATTTTCACGTAAGGTTTTCCAGGTAGTTCGACGTTCACGTCGCCTTACGATGAACGGAATCAGCGGGACAGCGTCTCCCGTTCCACCGCCGCCGCCGTTGAAACCCACACGCACTTCCTGTTTACGCCACGTGACGCGGCGACGGACACTTCCGTTGAGCTCACGTTGTTTGACTGGACCTTGTGATGAGGGGTCACCCCGGTGACAGAGCCACCGACGATACGGTCAACGTGTTTGTTTCATAAAAGTTCTTCAGGAAAATGTTTTTGGGGTTTTTTTTGTTTGTTTGTTTGTTTGTTTGTTTGTTTGTTTGTTTGTTCAGCCTCTCCGGCCTGCTTGAGTGGCGACCTTCCGATGGCCCCTCACCTCGGGGGGCCATGAGGCGTACAGTATGTTGCGCGGTGTACTGTCAAAGCTGAGCGTGCAAAGGTACTTCCTTCAGTAATAAATCAAAACCACCAAAACCTTTGTAACCGTTGTACTGCATTGCCGTACTGTTGCTGTATTTCGGTGCCATACTGTTGCGTAATGCGCTGTATATCTCACACACGCTACCTCTCTTTATTCACGCGCCACTTTACTGCACCTATCTGTATACATACAAATAGTCTATCCCTCTTATTTCTATTTTGTTTTCCCGTTCAGTATATAACCTTTTTACGCTTATTTATTTATTACATTTTAGGAATCAGTTGGTTTAGTTTGATACTTTATTATTTAATTACTTAGCTATTGTGTCTTTGTACTTATTGTGCATAATCTCCGGGTGCATTGCAGTGACATTTCACTACATGTATGCCCGTATGTATAAGTATGTGATAAATAAACATCTTGAATCTTGAATCTTGACTCTCCTCCACTGTGTCCATTCCTCACACCGGCACTGTGTCGTGGGCTACGTCGAGCGGCGCTCAAGTTTTGAAAATCGTTTCGTCAGGAAGATTCTTCTAAAAACGGGGTTCTTCCCTACCTTAATGAAACGTTGTTTTATTTCCTGTATACCAAAGGTTATAGAAGGCCATATTTGTACGGTGGTTTTTATTTATTACTGAAGGAAATATCTTTGCATGCTCAGCTTTGAAGAATTTTTAGGTATCGGAACACTATCAACTTGTATGTTTTTTCGACATGGTTAAACAAAATTGGTAATTCTGGAGTTTCTAGGGGAGGGATGCTCTTAACAAGCTAACAAACTCAAGATAGAAAAAAATAAATTACGCACGCACGCACACACACACACACACACACACAGACACACAGTATAATTCAATAGGTAATTGGCTGAAAATTAAAACTTTTTGAAATGGTATGTATGAAGGTTTCCTTCATGGCTCCTTCTGTCATATTTTAATTTTATGGACTTGTGTCTCCAGCAGAAAAACAAACTCATGCCAACAATATTTTGGCTCTCGGCATGATCGGAAATGCGCATCATCAATTTATAGAATCATGGTCTGAGCTCACGTCACAATCACCTTACGGGGTACACCGTTGTTTTGCAGAGGACTGTCGCCATTACATTACATTACACAAAACAACCATAAACAAAAATGCCAACTACTACGAAAACCGACAAAACCAACATTCTATTGTTATTGTTCACACCCATCCATGCATACGCCTGATGTTAACACAGAGCCATGCCATTCCACACGCCATCTTTAAACCCCATCATTCAAATGTAGACAATTACTTAAAAAATATATTTTTTTCACAAAACAGGTGTAACTATACCCAAAGGTTGTTCATTTTCACACAGAAACATGAAAATCATTATTTTCCCTCGCAAGACCAAACACATTGCTTTCCTGTGGAGTTTTGGAGTACATCTGGCCACCCTCCCATTTAAACTTACTTCCATCTGACCTGGGCAGGGTCGGGGAAATCACAACCGTTTATCTAACATGGGGCAGGTTTGATACAATGACGATGCAGAGGAGCGCCATTGAGGCATCTTACCACTATGTCTGACGCTGACATGGAACAGTCCGTTCAATCTGCTATCGCGACAGTATTAAACAAATGGGACGGTATATTTTTTCTCAAAAGCTTTTGTCAATAAGAAATACGGTATGTGTTTGACGTACTTCCGACAGGATTTGGTTAAAGTTTAATTTACCAACTCACTCGCTCAGCGCAACATCACATGTTTAGTTGCTCTGATTGGTTGTAGGTCTATCCAATGCTCTGATTGATTGTAGGTCTATCCAATGCTCTGATTGGTTGTCGGTCTATCCAATTGCATCCAGAGACATTTCGGTCTGCGCCTGTTGGTAAGGGCCCTTGGAAATCGAAAAGTGAATGGAGAGAATTGGTCTGGCGATGCCAGGCTAATCGTCTTCATACCGCTCATTGAATTCTATTGGTTCTCAGCTTGGACTAGAAGTGTCACATGTCAGGGTCGGAGCAGACACTGCGTAAAGTCTCCCATCATCCCCCAGACTGATGGTGTCAGGGGTGTTGTCACGAGTGAACCCCAAATGCAGGACACAATGGAGGTTCAGGAGTAGGTGCAAAGGAACAAGAGTTTATTGCAGACAGGCAGGGGTCAAAACCAGGAGAAGAGTCTTCGAAGGCAAACTTATTGGCAGGGAACGAGGGTCCAGGGAATCAGGCAGAGAATATTTGTCCGGGGAATCAGGCAGAGAATCAGGGTCCAGGGAATCAGGCAGAGAATCAGGGTCCAGGGAATCAGGCAGAGAATCCGTGTCTGGGGAATCAGGCAGAGAATCAGGGTCCAGGAAATCAGCCAGAGAATCAGGGTCCAGGGAATCAGGCAGAGGATCAGGGTCTAGGGAATCAGGCTGAGAATCAGGATCCAGGGAATCAGGAAGATTATCAGGATCTAGGGAATCAGGCAGAGAATCAGTGTCCAGGGAATCGGCAGAGAATCAGGATCCAGGGATTTAGGCAGAGAATCAGGGTCCAGAGAAACCGGCAGAGAATCGACACAGTACGACGCAGTAGGTACGACGCAGTAGGTACGACGCAGTAGGTATGACACAGGGGACACAACAACAGTCCAACAAGGACAGAGTGGAACAGGTTAAATACTCTTGAACTTGAACTTGAACTTGAACAAGTGGAGTGAGGAGGAAGGTGAAGAGAGGTGGCTCGACTGCTGAATGGTGTCAGGGGTGCAGTGGCATGGATGTGGAACCAGAGACAGACAGAGGGACAGAATAACATTAAACAAACACAGGGCTGGATCCTGACAGATTGATCTATACTGTAGCTATGATGGATTTATATTGAAATATTTATTGATATATTGATATGTTTTTATTTTCCATTTTATCTGCAATGCCAAAGAAGAGAAGAAGAGAGCAGAGAAGCTCATAAATGTTGAAGAAGCTTTTCGAGACATTTGGGCACATGTCCTTTTTACTTTTCTTTATACTAAAACCTACATAGAGCACCAATGGGCAAAATACATTGAAATGTGTCTAGATTCAAAATACAAATACATGGAAAATAAATGTATGAAAATAATTTACAAATTATTTGTGGGAACAAATGCATCTAATTAAAAAACATGTCATTTGTATTTGGAAATACAAAAATTTATAAAGTTACCTTCCATTTACTTTCGTTATCTCTTTCACTGAGGGACTCAAGCAAGCCCAGAACAAGTGTCTTGCATAAACAAAAATATTCTCCATTATCCATAAAACCTTTAAAAATGTCCTTTCTCTTATATAAATGAACATTTTAAATGCCTTTCGATCAGTCATTTCCTTTTAGTTGTTTTTGAGCACGACTAGTTTTTCTAGCATTTCAGCAGTGAGTCGTCTTAAGTGGGGGCGATACACCATTCCTGCAAATGAGTAAAAGCGCTGCTACTGATGACAGTAGGGCTGTGTTAAATCTCAGGGACACCCCTCCTGGGGTCTCCCAGATAATGAAGTGTTTCCAGATCTGCCTTGCTCTGATTTGGTGGATGCCCTGCCTCCAGTAACAGACATATGTTATGGCAAATTAAACTAAACGAATTGTGAGGAAAACACATCCGTAGAGTAGATTATTAAATGTCTATTTATATGAACAGGTATCGAAATCGGAATCCTTACCTTGGCCGGTAAAGACGAATAAGTCATCTTCATTATCTTCATTGTTGGTGGTTGAAGTGATTTAACATCCTGACACAGGGCCAAGTTCTTTGACGGAACACAAAATGAGTTGATTAATCCTCTTCTCCTCACCAATCAGTCTTGCTGGTAGCCAGCTCTTTTTGAAAAATGGATGCGTGGTCGTAGCCAGGATGGCCTCAGTGGAATCTGCCTGCAGCTCTAAGTTCCTTTGGAACCTCCGTTGAAAGCCCGCTATGGTGTAAAAGTTGGGAGCAGTAACCTACCTGAGGTTTGACGCCTCCAGCTGCTGCAGTGGAGCGATAAGTGTCGGCGGAAGCCCACCATAAAAGCATGGCGACTGGTTGGTGTCAATACTTTGCGGTACTCAAGGACATCCAACTCCACTTCGTTGAATGGAGGAATTGATGCCCCAACTTGTTTTCTCGAGCCATGTAAGATTATGTTATAATTCTTTGCTCTATTTTGTAATTTCAATTTTGCACAAACATTTCTAATTACAGTACCTGCAGGTATCTGTAGATGCCTGATGTATCAAACTGCGCAGTGTGGCGACCAGGCATAGGCACCGTCAAAAGCTCGCCAGCACATGCATCAAGCCGTTTTTAATGCGTCGAGCAAGTCATGACATGTACAACATAGGGCTGCTGCTCAGAAGAAATGTGAGCATAATCTAAATATACTGTATGACATCCTAATTTCATTTTCAGACACTTATAAAGTAATTTAAATATTTTGAAATACAAAAATACTGTGGCCGAATGTATCTACATACAAATTACATCTTATACCCAAAATAATCAAGAAGAAAAATCAGTTATTATTCATCATTCATTATTCACAGGTGCAGCTGCACTTGTAGGCCCGGGGACCAATTCCAGGTGTAGATCCATGTCGTGGTCAGGAACAGGACAGGAAAGTGTTCAGCATGTTTTTAATTGGCGTCCTTTATTTTTGTGTTGGAGGAGACCCATGTAAGCACAGGGAGAACATGCAAACTCCACACAGAAAGGCCCCTAATCAGGAGATAAATGATAGGAGATATTGGAGTTACAGGAGATATATAATAAATAATATAATTGAAAATATTATGTAATTGAAATACTGCCCATCTCTGCATAAAACCTACTAAAATAGAAATTCTTCATTATATTATCATTTAGTTCGATTACATTGTTTTGTTGAGATGTCCCAGAACAGATCCAGCAGCATTTTGGGCTGACAGACCAGAAATCCAGGCTTTTTTATTTACTCTCTAATATGATGTTTTGGTTAGGCGGAAATTAAAAATGCCTTCTCTGCTGTGGTTTATATCCTGTCACTCTGGTTCTGCAGTACCCACGTGGTCTGTGACTTCACTTGGATCACAATCTCACAACTTTTACCAAAACGTTGACACCAAAATGATGCATGTAGTCCAAACGGTCGTTGAGCTATCCATTATTCATTTTGGATGCGTCTTTTTAGGCGAAAATGCATGAAAGAAAATGATCTGTGATGCACACGGTAGACCAACAGATTGACGCCAACGTCTTTGAGCGGGAAATGATAAGAGTGTCAGTTTCATGCCCACGGTCTACGTGATAAAGGCCACAAAACGATTACATCTATGTATAAATTTGACTTGTTTAAAATAATGTACGGTAAAGGCTTGTGCATAATAAAGCTTTTCGCAGGTGTCTTATAAAGATCCTGCCCTCTATTATGTTTACCATTTCTCCAGCAGCCACAGGGCGGTGATCTCGGCGAACGTTGTCCGAGTTAACGGAGCAGTATGAGTGATGGCCGCAGCTCCTGGTGGCCGGCCAGTGCTGACAGAACCAATTTATACCTGCAGCCCAGACAGCGGCCCTCCTTAACCTGGCAAAATTATGATCTGTTGCTAATGAAGTGAATGAATTAGAGACGCCATCTGTTGCCGTCTTGCCACCACTTATCTCCGAGGCCACAGAAAGTCCTGCTGTTTTCAAGGGCAATGTTATAAACAGGATCAATAGAAATTCATGGCCCGCATTGCCGCTCCGGGTATTTCTAAAATATCCCCAGCCCGAGTGGCGGGCACTCAGACCGTTCAGCACTTTTATGCTGCCTTCTTATTTTTTACCCACTTACCATAACACACTCACTGTAGCTCGTTTAAGCATTAGGACTAGAAATATTCTGTTGATGTCGCACGACGATTGATTTTCAGACCGCCATGCCTGTGCGTCACGTCTACTGCTGCCGCTGAGTGAAATCGGTTCCGCACCCTCAAGTGAAAGCGATATGTTTGTTCCAAACACAAGCGAGTGATTTAATCGTCTCAGAAATGTCCGGTGCGAGACACGGGCCGATGCGTTATATCAAAGTCACGTTTGGGAGGGAGCGGTTTATTTCAAAAAACAGCTTGTGTTTTTAACCCACGGCGGTGCAACAGACACAAATACAAATGGCACATAATAATCACATCTTTCACATGCTGGTCATAAAAATAGTATTCTTCAACACCTTCACAGCTATCAGTTTTTTTTGTCCTTGTAAAGTATAACGGGAATACGGTACACATAAAACATACAAGGAGTTATTAAAAAAAAAAAAGCCTGCAAATGAATTATGCAGCCCCGCAAAATGAAGGAACGAGTCGGCTGTTATAGTCAGCCGTCTCTGTATTCTCCTGATGATGTCGCTGCCACCCAATGCGATGTTTGATCTGATACAATAACGAAACAAAGGAACATTTTGGTTCAAACGAAGGAGTCCATTTTACGGTTCTTTTGATTGCCCACAGCTTGTTTTATGCACAATGCAAACTACGACAGATTAAGCACGACAGATCCTTCTCATCTTTAGAAAAAAAACAATTCATGGAAAGATAGAGGTATAGCTGATTTTTTTTTTTTTTTTTTTGCCAAGGGAATATCAACAATCAGCATTTTTGATAAAGTACACGTGAGAAGTGTCTTGATGAGGCGAACAAGCACAAATAAGTTCATACAAGTTTCTCTCCGCTGCCTTTTCCCCCCCCAAAATTTTCCTTTGCAGCCTCGCCAAGAAGGGTTTGCTGGTATCTATTTTCCTCAACTTTGCGTAGATTTCCAAACCTTAAAAACACGTAGGGAACAAAAAGAACAAGAGAAAGTCTACGGTCATATCACAACAACCTACCACGTGTATGAATACTGAATGCTGTTTTTCTCTACACTGAGTAACCCGTTGTGAGGGGGAAAAAAAGCACTTAATCTGGTCGTTGGGTGTAATTATGTTAAATCCGAGCAGTAAATGGCTCAGCTAATTAGGAAAATTATATCAAAAGATCATTATAATATCTGCAATAATAAAATATAGTACATGGTCTGTCCACTCTAGGACAGACATTAGTGCCATCATCTTCCTGATCTATGTTCTGCAGCACAGCCAAAAACATTTTTCCATTATCAGGCACTTGAGGACAGCAGAGAATAAATGCCAGCCAAGGGACAAATTCAATCACACAGATATTCGTTCACCCAAAGAGAAAGACCGGGGGACATTTAAATGTCATTTAATGGAAATTGTGGATGAAACAGGGCTGTATCTCTGTGGCTGCTCAGGCAGTCATCTGCGATAGCTGCCAAAAAAGCTGCTTTCCCCTCACGCTCAGAGACTAAGAGAATGGCAGGCCATTTAGAAAACAGTGCGGAGGATTAAACTGGAAGATGATGATAGGTGTTTCTAAACTCTAATTGAAAGGGAGAAAAAAAAAAAAAGGCCTTTGGAACTTTTGAATTTCTGCCGGGCCAGTAATCCTTGGCCAGAGTTGAGCGTCGTAAGAAAGGTATGTGTATATGGTATATGTTACATGCCTGTTAAGAATACTATTGTGGCATTGTTTGGGAATCTCCATCCATTGCCATAGGTTGTGTGCTCAATGTGGTTGCGTTGGTTGCTTTGATCATTTAGCAGTAATACTGACCTTGCTCAGTTGTCTATGTCCGATATTTGGTTCTCTATCTGCAATAATAAGGGGAAAAAACAGGTATGTATTAAACGCCTCCTATGAATACAAAAATATATTACTCTTAGCACAAGCAGGTGCCTGGAGTGCATGGTCCTCCATAGTATCATTCCTTTGAAATTATCTATCAACGACGACCGACAAAGGATGTTTTTCACATCTATCCAAACTAAATTACAGTTTGTGGGTTATGATAATTTAGTTCATGTATTTTTGTGTAAACTGACATCTTTCGCTGACATCTAACATCTTTTGTTGTGTTTTACACAAACGTAAACATCAAATGGCTGTCCCTCTCTTTGGACATTACGATATCCTACGAAAGTTGTGAAAATGGTAAATAATAAGAACTCTTGTGAAACAGGCTGCAGAAACTAAGAGCCATTCTAGGCCAAGATAGAGCCAAACTGAATTTCACTTTGAAAGATGAAGAGCTCTCATGGAGGCGAAGGACTGAAGGTCGACTCAGGCATTCTTGGTTTGTTTTGCTAAAGTTATGATAGACTAGTACTTGATTTAGTGGTCAAAAACAACACATTCCAACTATAAGATGTTTACACACCGGGCTGTTACCACTGAGCATAAATAGGAAAAACATTTTTTTTTATGATATTCGGACACGTAAAAGTATGGAAAAGTATTAGGGCCACATGAAAAAAATAGCGCCACAGTCAAATACATCATGGTGGCGTTTAGTTAAAAGAGGATAAAGCCCCCAATAACCCCACTCGTCGGTGAGCATAAAGGGATGTTCGACCCATTCACCATGTCGCTGGGGGCCTCGTCTTCAAAGTCGTCTTCCGCTCCGTCCGTCATCTCCCCAGCCTCCACCTCGGCCGCCCTTTCCCCGTCCTCTTCGCCGGACTGCTCGGCTCTATCACCATGGAGACAGTTATACACCTCCTCCTGTTTCCTGTGCATCTCTGCAGGATGGAGAGAGAGAGAGAGAGAAAGAGTGTGGGAGAAAGTATGACTTGAGTGAATGACTGACAGTTAACTTTAAAACAAGGTCACATTGATTAGAATACTATACTATTATTTTTTTGTTTGTTTTTTTACAGAGAGTAAATAATCTCTCTGTGCGGGAAGCCACTTGTGGAAAGAAAGCCACTATACTTCTATAGGCGGCAGCACGTGGCTCTCTTTTCAGTACAATTGAGCCATCTTTTCCATCGTCTCAGTTTTCAAACTCTGCCATAACGGAGGTTTCTCCTCCGTTGCTCGCGTTTGTTTTTACACATATACATACATTTGTCTTACCGGCATCAGAGCGATGCTGCCTCTCAATCTTCTCCAGCCGTCCAAGTAAGGAGTCGATCTTTGTCTTGATCTGCGACAGCTCCTTTTTGATGCTTAGGAGTTGTTCGGTCTTCACTGTGAGCACACAAACACAAAGAGCGATCTATTGCATATGTTTTGGGGTTTATGATTTATGAATGGTAAAAAAAAAATTAAAAATTGTAAATGTAACTCACATGTTATTAAAAAAAAAAAAAAACAGAGGCTGTATGACTGAACATGTACTAAATGCCTGGTGGTTTTATTTACAATAGTCCATTGCACCTAAAGGCTTTGAGAGATGGTGTGAGCAGAACGGAAGGAGAGAGAACGACTGAACAGAACGAGTGTACGAAGAGGAAAGGGTGGAAGAAAAGGGACGGATTAAGAAATGAAATGGGGAAGGGGGGGTGGGCAGGCAAAAGAGAGGAGACCTACGCTTAGGGCCCGCCACAGAGGACCCAGCGTTGAGCGCTCGGGAGGAGGAAGAGGAGGAGGAAGAAGAGGAGGAGCAGGTCCGGACCGGAAAGGAGGGTTTTGTTCGGCGCGTGGAGGGGACAATGACTCTGGAGCGTTTGATGGGGATCACGGCCCGGGTCGGGGGCACCACGCGGCCGTGGTACTCAAAGAGTCTGGAGATATCAGAGATATCAGGACAGAAAACTGCATTAGTGGTGGGCGAAGGGAGGGGTGGGGTTTACTTCAGGGAGGAAGGGGTGGATTTATCCTTGGCTTAATTGTCGGCGATGGAAAACAAAGTGCCCCTTGTCAACTCGGTGTTCTGTCAAATATCGACGCCTACAATCCTTCGCCGCTGCTGAACACCATTCCGGCAACACCGAGCTCTTAAAGAGGACTCGTTAGACGGGCCGCGTAAAGGCCGTCTGGACGATAGAAATACATATTGAGCAGCGGCGTGGCCACTCAATCAAACCCCCGCCCCCGTCGGTGAAGGAGAAGAACAAAATTGCCGTAATGGCGATAATAAGTCAGAGCCCAACGATCCGACTTTTTGGGAAAGTAGAGGAAGTAAACAAACCAATGAAAATGTCAGAAGGAAGATGCATTCCGTGACTTACCAGCGCAAATGACCAGCCAGGGGACTATCTGACATTCACCGCTCGTCTATGCAGATAAAAGCATCATTAGCGAGCCCAACCGAGAGGAATAAAACCAGAGCCGATATGACGTTCGCTACGCCTGTGATGATACCGCCACGGCGCCTCGGATGGAGATGCTGCCATTCCGCTCAACCCCCTCCGCCCAACGTTAATGGCTGTCTCACTTATGGCAGCGAAAGGGGACACATACCGAAGGGCACGATATCCAGAAAGAGGGATTCGAAAACAAATAAAAGAGAGCGATAAAACGAGAAGAGGCGGAAGGTGTGAGAGCGCCGGGTTTTCCTACAAACCTGCTGTAGAAGTCGTCCCTGTAGTAGTCATAGTCAAACTCATAGCCACTGTGGTGGAAAAAAAACCAAAAAGAATATCATAGTTTTATTTTAGTGTTTTTTTGTACATAGTCATAATATTAATAATGTATATTAATATGTAATATTACAACACTATGAAGTCAAGTACGAATCATGCCATGATACGTAATTAGATTTTTCTATATTTGTATTCATAACTACATGATTTCCCAGAGCTTACTAGAGATACTGCTGTTTGGATGGGTTAAATAAATACACCGCCAAGTCTCAAGATTTTATATCAATCTGTCATTTTCAGGTTTAAGAGCTCAAATGTATCACCATTTAATATCTTTCTTTATATGATGGTGAAGCAGGATCTTAAACACGGTGAAGTGGGACAAATGGGGACCAGTTTGGTCTGGGACGATATCAGTCACGATCTTTACTTATAAGACACCGCGAAGAACGAAATTCTCAGGGAATTTCTAAGATTAAAAAAATGAATAAAAAACGTGTGCACACAGACCTGTAGAGCGACTGCAGAGGCCTCTTGGAGCCCACTTTGGGCCTGTAAGGCTTGGGCTCTCCAGCCATGTTGATATCTGCAAAAAGGAGCGAGTTGAGGCTTTGAAGTAAAATGGGATGCAGGAAGTAGAATCTCAGCGGTAAGAGAAAAGCAACAGAATTATTCAACCAAGGGCACACACACACACACACACACACACAAACAGCGAATGCTCCGGTCGGTCACCCGATAAGACACATTGTTCGTAATTTGCTGATTCTCAGTAGTAAGCAGAAAAACTTTGCAGGGTTACTTTTCAAAATTAGAATTTTTTCCAAGACTCTTATAAATGACAAGCTTGATTGCCAACCCGCTGTGTTTGTTTGTTTACTTTCTCCAATCTCCTGTTTTTTTTTCACAGGAATTGATTATGTCTTGGGAGGTCCTGTGATGTCCCTGTTAGAATAGGACATAATCATTCAAAGTAAGTAATAACACTATATTTACATAGGGTGGATAGTTGGAGGGTTGGATGGACGGACAGACGGACGGACAGACAGACAAACAGACAGAAAGACGGACAGACAGACAGACAGACAGACAGACAGACAGACAGACAGACAGACAGACAGACAGACAGACAGACAGACAGATAGATAGATAGATAGATAGATAGATAGATAGATAGATAGATAGATAGATAGATAGATAGATAGATAGATAGATAGATAGATAGATAGATAGATAGATAGATAGATAGATAGATAGATAGATAGATAGATAGATAGATAGATAGACACTTTATTCATCCCCGAAGGGAAATTGCAGTTGTCTCAGCAGCTCACATCAAAACAGGTAGGCAAAATAATAATGAGGCAATCTATGGAAAAATCTATGGAAAAAGTACAATAAACCTAATAGATAGCTGTACACAATACAATATGGCAGTATACACTAAGCCTATAGTGATTAACAACAGATATAACCTAAAAATAACAGCAATATAATAAAAATAAAAGATCAAAATGAAAAAGTCCCTTAATATTAGCAGTGCATTGCTTAATGTTTTGTGCCCCGTGTCTAAGGACAACATGAAAAACAGAAATCGATTAAAATTCCCTCCTAACCCGCTGGCTCATCAGCACTCAGCTCGTACGGCGCTCCGGTCCTGAGTGACAGCCCCTTCTACCTGCCAAGAGCCCGTCGCGCTAAACCAAGATGCTATCACCGTTTTTTAGGGCTGTCAGCTCCGCTTCTGCCTCAAACTCAACTCAATCAGCCTTGAGTGCTGCTCAAGGTCACACACTAATACACAAACAAATAACACCCCACCCCCACCTCACCACCAGCATCACACACACACACATACACGCGCATGTACGCACGCACGCACGCACACACACACACACACACACACACACACACAGACACACACACACACACACACACACACACACACACACACACACACACAGCAGATCCCTGTCCAGAAAATGAGTCACCCATCACAGCTCTAAAACCAAAAAAAGCTGCACAAGCTAAACAGCGCACATCAGGGACCCTGCACAAGGGCAGATAACTTGACAAAGACAACTTGGCATCATGGACGGTTGCTGAAACGTAAGCATTTTATATTTGGATGGTAATGGCCCTATATAATTACAATGCATAATTCAAATATTCTCACCTGTGTCATCAATTTCACCATGATTACTTGTTACATATGAAAAGTGAAGCTAGACCGCAAGCGAGGGTCAACAGTGGCCCAAATCTGGTTGCCCGGGGCAACTGGGCAACCGTTATCGTCAGGCCCGAACAGCACATACAGAACTGTAGGTACTGTATGCGTGCAAAAAACCGTGGGGTCTCTAATTTCACTCAACCCAACTTCTTTCTCTGCAACTCTCCCTCTCCCTCTCTCTCTCTATCTCTCTCTCTCTCTCTCTCTCGCCCCACTCCCGTCTCCCCTCACACCGCTCATCCTCCGCCTCACCCCGCCCTCTCTCTCTCTCTCTCTCTCTCTCTCTCTCTCTCTCTCGCTCTCTCTCTCTTCCCTCTCGCCACCCATCGCCCCCCCGCCAGCCCCGCTGTAATTGACTAATGGATTGGGGGACGTATCAGCGCCTCTTGACAGCTGTATCGCGGCGTGTCATCCTTACACGGTGGCCATTAGACGCCAGGGGGACGACAAGAAGGGCTCACGTCATAAAGTAGACACTCCTCCGCTCCGCCTTCCAGGTCGCTAATGAGAGAGTAGAGCGGCTAAAAGCACTCTAGATGAACACCACACCGCCCAACACAGAGACACTGTGCCACTGATTAATTATAGCCATTATACTACTCATACACTAACATCATACACATGGTACACTACCATTAAAAAGGGGTTGCTATAGCAACGGCCGCTGTGATTGATCGTGTAGACACGGGCGGCGAGGTAAGAGATGCTTGTGGTATTGGACGGCGTTGTCCTGTGGCTTTCCTGTAATTTGGCCCTGAGGCCGGATTCACGCTGAATGCAAGAGGTACAAACCGGAAGTCCATTCGTTCCCATGGAGGGTGCAGAATTTAGACCTTCCGATCCAGGATGCGTTCACGTTTTCCAACTCATGCGACGGGTTTCGTCCCGACAGCTCCACCGGAGGGTAGGTGGGTCACGGAACCCAACTCAGCAAATAAGTCACGTATTTTCGATATAATGACGTTCTTAAAGTCAGCGTTGGATGTCACCGTGTTCGCTATCAATAAATCTCTTTCTATATGATTAAATTGTGTGTATTTTGTAATTTGTTTTCGCACCTTGCAAACACTATAAGGGAGTTTTTAAACACTCAGCCGTCTGGCCAGCTCAGCTCTCATCCGATGGCCACTGTGGGGAAATATACAGACGGTCACATACAATTAGACCAGATGTGAAGCAGGCTTTAAAACCAGTAAAATGACAATATACACAATATACGTGATATGTGAATTATACTGTACAACGAGCAGTACTTTATCCAAGTTGAATGGATAAGGTAGTGGAAGAGATTAGTGCAAATTAGAAATGAGTGATGCACACCTCCAAAGGAATTATTCCACTAATACCACGGGTATTTGCTAGCAATTACAAATAAACTGCATAGGGTTTAAACCAATTATTTTATTGCAATGAGCTGCAGAGTAGATGCCCTGCATGCTAAAATAATGTCACCTTCCAGCCAATCCGATTCAAATGTTCCCCCAGGGCAAGTTGAAATCGATATAGCAACCAGCTGGAGCAAACATCTACTTAGTAATTAAAAAAATATATAAGCAATCTTTAATCACAAGATGTCTCTAATATATAAGTTGTAAATTAGTCCGTATTAGGTCAAATTGATGTGCGAGCCAAATTTTCTCCGTCATCTGAGGGATAAAAGCATTGAGTGTGGACTTCATGAGGCCCGGGATTAAATGTGCTTCTCCATGGCAACGATGTGGTTGAGTTCAATAACAGTTTTATCCACAAAGAGGTCTGCAAGAGCAAATTCATGGCTGCCTCGGGGCCCTGTGTCTCATTTTGGGTTTATTCATATTAATGAGACAGTTCTAAATTACATAGCTCACAGCGATGTCCTGTATATATCTGCGTGTGTGTGTGTGTGTGTGTGTGTGTGTGTGTGTGTCTGTGTGTGTGTGTGTGTCCAAGCCCTGCCTTGAGGAGACGTGGGCAAGTCATCATACTGGTAAACAAGCATTAGACACACACACACACACACACGCACACGCACATGCACACACACACACACACACACACACACACACACACACACACACACACACACAAGCCTGTTAGGCTGAGGCTTCCTAAGGGTGGGCTTAAGATCTTGATAGGTATGAATCCCTTGTGTTTTTTAGAATCCCTTTTAAGAATTTACTCTTCCAAGTTTCCTTTTGCAGTTATTCTTATCCCACATCCCAGGGACTATGTTGGAAAATTAAAAAAAAAAAAAAAAGCTTATTGTGACGAGTGGCTTGGGGCTGCAATTAGTTCTCCTCTGAAATACATGATATCAGTTTATTGTGTGGTTGGCCATTAGTAAAATACAATGTGCAGAAGGCTGATCTGGTGAGCACACAGCAAATTGGAAATGAAGAAAATGCATTTGTTTTATAGACAAAGAAAATAAAAGATTATCTTGGCAAGCTGTGGTTTATAGTCTTGGTGCCTCTACGGCACAACTATGCAAATCCAGCAGCAAGCGATGCAATATGCGAAAAGGAGACAACTAAGTACCTGAGTAAATTAAAATGGGCGTGAGTAGGAGAGAGCCAGCGAGACAATGGCCACAAGCTCAGTCTTCACACTATCATGTGTATCTGGCAGGGATGACTGGTCTGATCTCTGCTCAAGGGCGAGATCGGCTTCCTCCTTTTTTTATAATTACACCTGAGAGTGAGTCTTCTCAAGCAGGGCAGGGTGTGTGAAGGCTGAACGAAACACGGCCCCTGTGCGCGTGTGCGAGTGTGCGTGTGTCTGTCCAAGCGTGTTTATTTTGACCTCCAATTTACACGAGGGAAAGTGAAAGCTATACACACTTCCATTCCCTTTCCCCTATTCATGATACGCTCACACACACACACACACACACACATGCATGCATACAAGTGCGCACGCCCACACACACACACACACACACGCACACACGCACAGAGAAACACACACACCTGCACACACACACACACACGCGCGCACACACAGACACACACAGACACACACACACACACACACACACACACACACACTTGCTCTAATCATGGTTGGAGACCTTGAGAATTTAATGTAAAGAATGGAGGGGAGACCAAAACAGAGAATTCATTGGTCTGCCATTCCTTAATACATTCTTTATACTTTGCACCTTTAAAAGCAAAACGGCAAAGTATGAATTTGGCAGCGCATGCCCAAAGATCATGAGTGTCTGATGAAACCATTTTATTATACCTCCTCAGGTACACGCCATTAAGAGGTCCCTGGGTGCGTTCGCTAAGACACATTTAAAACTCAGCCGCAGTGATGTGAAGAGCACACTCATCTAACTTAGTGCACTGCGGCGATATTACACCACAAACACACCTGGCCCGCAGACGGCAAAAAGTTTATTTCCGTGTAAGAAATCCTAAGGTGGCTTGCTTTGCCTGATGTTTGCAAGGGATCAAAATGAACGTACACACAGCCCCGGGTGAAGATAATTGGGCCTTTCATCTCTGCAGAATTGTTATGTATTAAAACGGGTCCCTTTTATGATGTAACAGTGGGACTGTGAGGTGCAACGCTTTGCAACAACCAACTGCCTGTGGGCTAACGCGCAGACAAACCCTCCTGCCGAAAACACATCACCATATGCCAAAATCTTTACCTTGATCACTTATTCATGAGGCGTTTCCTGTCACATATGGGCAGTAACAGTGGGAAAATAATACATGGATTACAGTGAATCTTCTTGGCTGAGGATGGACAATATCCCCCCGGTATCACAACTAGAGCCGGCTTCCTTTATTGTTGAAGGGCAAAGGAGATTCACCGTGAACAACAGGTCTCATTTCTTCCCACCGCTGGAATGACAGCGTTATGTCCAACACAACCTTAAAAAAATCTCACATGCCCATGCACACAGTTTGCAAAGCACATTCCTCCCAATGAGAAGTCATGGCTTTTTTTTCTGATTGAGAAAGCGTTGAGTCTTCAACAGCTGCTCATTGTCTGAGTGCACTGTATTTTTGTCAGTGTTTTATTATGAGCACTTCCATTGATTGGTCCATTAATGATCATCATAAGTGGTCTAAATTTTATATCAATTTCACTAATCCATCCATCCTCTTCTCCATGAAGATCTCTATAAAGAGCCAACCAACAACCGGAATAAGGAGAAAACTATTTTTTAACGCTCTCAAACCTCAAAGAGACTTTCAAAGTATACTTAGTTGATTAGTGTAGAATACTTTAAAAAAGTCGGTCTTCAGTCCTATTGACAAAAACATCCTTTGACCAAAAAAAAAAAAAAGCACGAGACAATAAATACAAACAACCTCAACACTTATTACACTGTTAAACAATATAGAAAAGTAAGAATGTGTAAATTATTAATTTACTTAGGTTATTAATTGATTTTATTCAAACTAAACATTTGAAACGTATGCGTATATATTGTTAAAAAAAATAATAATAATAAATAAATATATATAATATATAAAAATGTATGTAATCGTAAAATATACTCACATCTGTGGTTGCGGCGCCTGCCTTTATACATGCTGTGAGTGCTGCGCGTGCCGGAGCTCTGGCCCAAAACACACACACACCCCCCATGTACTTCAACTGTGGACCGTACCATTCATCACAACCGGGGGAGGAAAGGAAGGGCCGTACCATTCATCACCACTGGGCGGGGGGTTACCATTCATCACCACCGGGCGGGGGGTTACCATTCATCACCACTGGGGAGGGGGGACCATTCATCACCACTGGGGGGGCGCCAACCCTTCCATTCAGCTCTGCAGCTCATGCACCAAACGTAAACCCCCGGAAACCTCCACGTGCTGCGGTGGCACGTTTCTTTAATTAGAGAGAAAGGGCCACTGAGCGCGCGCCGCTCCATTATCCGTCCCCTCCATCTGTCTGTCTGTCTGTCTGTCTGCATCTCTCTCAAATCCCGTGCCCCATTCATCCCCCTTGTTACCGCCTCTCCTCCTTCTTCCCCGCACGGCTGTCTATGTTCTTCTGTCTTCCCCCTCCCTAATCTTTCTAAGTTTATCTCATGCTTGTGCTTCCCCCGGTTCTCACTTATTATTGGGGGGGGAAGCAAACAGCAGGAAAATGTCTGGCCCATTTTTTAAATAATATTTAAAAAATAGGCCAGACATTTTCCTGCTGTATGCTATACCATAGATAGTGAATATTATTCACTATCTATGGTAGATCAGCGGCAGATTGATTAAGATCTGTTAAATATGAATAAAGGATGAGGTTTGTACATGTGAGATTTGAAAATATTAAGCCGCAGAGCCAAATGCCAAACACACACACAAACACATTATGAGCTCATCATGTTCTCAGCCGACGGGTCATTTGCTTTTTTAAGATGGACTTTCTGTCTTAGAAGTAAGTAGATAAACAAATAAATAAAAACATCTTTCCCTCCTGTGATATTTCACTGCCTGTGCCAATTAAAATGGGCATTGCACGAGATTCAGAAATGACATTTCCTCTAATATTCCGAAGCATTCCAAGTGCAGTGTGGACCCCGGGCATAGCTTTTTAATTGCTGGTACTGTGCACCGTTCAGCTATTTGTGGTAGGTATCATCATTATGAAAAAGTAGCTCAAAATAATGAGGCTGACCAAAAATATCTCAATAAGGTGATTAGGCTGTGAATCTGATGACTGCCAAAAACCGGGGGAAATAATATTCAGCAAAAAATACTTCAGGCTTCTCTGTTAATGGAGATTGATCGTAAAACCATGGGCAGAACTTTGGTTTGAGAATTGGGTGGGATACAATAAAAGGGTTTATTGGGGGTTCTTGTTTTGCTCCATAGGGAAACGGAGTCATAATAACGCACCATCTGTGCAGTCGGAGAGGGAGACAGGTGCACAAATTGCCCCCCGACCGCTCCCTCTCCATGGCACCGATGCGCACCGTTGTATATTATTACTGCATAAAACAAACAAATCAATAAGCAGATAGAGATCTTCAGCTTCAGTGCGGACGGGTTGAGTGCACTCAACTCAAGTGTACCTGATGGAGTATTTCACCATAGTATGTCACCAAACACTTACTTAAATGTTAAATTTGACAAGGTATAAAAACACCCATTTGTGTCACCACATTTTAAATGAATCCACCAAAATGTCCGGTGAAAATGCTCATGCAAAACGTAGCCAATCCACCTCCCCGACGGCCAGTTACGGGCCAGTGGTGTTCCCGGCACCCGCATCCCAGCCGGCGCCACGGGGTTTGTTTCACCCACTGACTGTGAGCTGACCTGCCAGGCCGAGCACATGTGGTGCCTACACCGGTAGCAGGGGCCGATCCCCGCGCCCTCTCCCCCCACGGCGCTCTGCCCATGGCTATGGGCCGGGGGAGCCGTGGAATGAGTGTTCGCTGAATCGGCCAGGTCCGCGCAAGGGCCGCTGTAACCTAGGTGTACGATATTATCTGCATTTGTAACATAGACTGTTATTGAATCGTAACCAATAAGGTTCAATTCGTCTGGTAAAATGATTTTCGGACACTGCACCGAGTTTTACGACAGTGGTGTAAAAGTGCAATTGCACTGTAGGCGCGCCACATCCCAAAATACCCAAAGTTACATAGTGCCGCTTTAACTATACTGTTCCCCGATGGGGGCCGATAAAAAGGGGCACGATGGGGAGTTATGAATCGCAATAACTCAATCGCAAAACCAAAACTATGGTCTCCAGAATCAGCACTTCCTCTTCCTTTCAAAGCCCTGCACTGCCATTACGGGCGTCTGAGAATTGACAAAAGAATTGTATGTAATAAGTGTGGCTTCACTCGCAAGGCAGCCATTTAAATCCTGCTCTGGCTGAGAAGGTGTCACGTTCTGAACCTCACACGTGATCATGATGGCCCAGGTGCTCCTCACACTTCCATCCAAAAGTTATGAATGAAGATGAGTTGATGGAAGCCGATGATTCAGATGGATTCATACGGTTCTACTGGAGTTGTATTATTGAATTGCTCAGCTCGATCAATTGTTTAACTGGACAGATTGAGCCCTCCTTGGGGGGGCTATATTGAACATCAAACTTTTCCACGTTGGTGAATTGGCTAATAGATAGATAGATAAATTATATGATTATTAACAATAAACATTAAACTTCTGTATCAACAATTCACATTCTGACAAAAATAGGAAATAAGGGGAAATCATTATTACAAAAGGATATGAAATATTTATAATAATAATAATAATAATAATAATAATAATAATAATTATTATTATTATTATTATTATTTATAATAATAATATCAATAATAATAAATATAGTGTATAGAGTGTTTATAGTGTATATAGTGTATATGGTGTATATAGTGTATATAGTATATATAGTATATAAAGGGTGATGCGCCATGAGATGCTTGACGCTGAGACGCTGTGGTGTTGTACGCAGAGTACAATACAGACTGGTAGAGAGCTGGTTGTATGTCCAAACGGTCATTAAACAGGTAGGTCGTTAAGTGAGGAGTACCTGTATAGAAACACACATGTAAATCTATAGTTTTTCACTAATATCTGCTCGGGATGTGGATCGATTTGGATGAAATTTAAACCATGAGATCCTTGTGACATAGCGGTTTAAACGACACCTCAGCCGTTTTTGTAGGTTATGCCAAAGTATGTCTCCCAGATATTTAAGCCGGGTTGGACATATTTCAGTGTGAAATGCATTGGCTCGTCTCTGTAACACTGATCTGAATTTGGTCGTTTTTCGCTAATATCTGCCCCATACTTGGATGAAACTTCAACCACGAGATGTTTGTGACAACGCGGTTCAAACAAGACATTTTATAATTCAGCCTATGGGCTGGACCCCGACCCCCCGAATAATAATAATCATTTCATACAACAAAAGAAAATTCAATTTTCAAAAGGTGTTAAAAATAGTAGACACGTAAGTCCTTAAAAAAACGTTGCTACTTTCCATTTTAATAATTTTTTTACTCTGAATAACAACATATTGTAAACATGAAGCAGGCCACATAAAATTGTGTGGTGGGGCGGATGTGGCCACCGGGCCTGTAGTTTGAGGCCCCCGTTTTAAATGAAGTTTCAAAAAAAATAAAAGAAAGTTTGCGGTTCCTTTTCCACCTTACATATTTTTTATTTGTGACGTAGAGAGCAACTAAAAGCACCAATCTACCTCAGCATCCTCCCAGTGCTGATTGCAACAAGTAGGTGGCACCGAGTCACAATTACTATCTGTAGAACAGTAAGTGATCACATTTGTAGAGATGACAATATTATAACCAGGAGCGATGTGTTTCATTAGACAACGCTCATATGTTTCAGTTTCCACCTCTTTAATATGCTCTTTATGAAACAATAATAATCAAAATCCCAAAAAAGCCATCCATGAGAAGCAGATAGCTATCGAGACCCTAAGGTATTGTGGAAATAAAATATTCAATTTTCCATTCCATTGGGATAAAATTAGATATGAGTTTAGTTAGAGATTTCGTAGTAGTCATTGGTGCCAACCTGCCCTCCGTTCAGGACCTGTACGTGTCCAGAGTCAGGAATTGTGCAGGAACCATCACTGCAGACGCATCACACCCTGCATACAACCTGTTCCAACTCCTCCCCTCTGGTCGGCACTACAGAACACCGTACGACAAAACAAGCAGACACAAGAACAGCTTCTTCCCACGGGCTGTCACTCTGATGAACACCGAATTTTCATTGTCATTAAAAACCAAAACACGGAGTATATACTTTACATTGTATATATGCAAATGATGTCAAATCCACCTACCTCCTGTATATAAAGTAACCTGTTAATTATCCCATTTGTATTGTATTCCATGCATCTTTGTACTCTGCACCATTACGCTACTGCCTTCCTGCTACAATTTCATTGCTGCTGTTTTTATCTGTATGTATATATATACAGTATATATGTATATATATACGTTTATATACATCTACATCTGTATAAGTAGGTTAATGTTTAGGTTTTAGGTTGTTGTCTGTGTCAAATTCCTTGTATGTATGTGTACATACTTGGCGAATAAAGCTGATTCTGAATCTGATTATTGCACTGAACCAACTGTAACAGCCTCGTAAATACAGGGAATTATTTATAATTATAATTAATACCCATACCAATAACTTATCCTGTGTATAGGATAGCATTGCATATTCTGTAGATTTTATATATTTGACTATTCTTGTTTTGCTTTTTGTGTATACTTGGCTAATTACATTTTTTACTTACTTTTTATTCTATTTTATTATTATTTTTAATCTTTTTCTCAGACTGTCAAGTTTTTTGGTTTTTTTTAATGCTAATCGTCTGTAGACACTCACCAACAATCACCATAAATTATTCCTTATGACGTACATGTGAATGCACCTGTCGAATAAAGTCATTTCGATTCTGAACTGCAGTGGAAACAGCACAGCTTTTAGCGGTATCCCACTGTTAATTCATTCTTTCAACAGATTCAGCCACAGTGTGGCGCTCAAAGACCGTGCTTTCAGCTGTCAGGGGTGGGCGCATTTACAAACCACTATCCATGGCACAGGCTTCATTCATCCTCTTACAGAGGGATTTGGTTCCTTGCCCACCCTGCACAGGTTCCATCAAGGTCAGCTGTAGTGCTGCTCCCCTGGTTGGGCAAACTGGTGGAGGAAAAGGTAGGGAACATGCAAATATGGAGGGCGCATTTTTGTGGGTGTAGAAAAACCCTTACAATAACACTCAGGCACGGCGCAGCTGCAGCAAATGGAACCTGCACTTTGCACCAATTTACATGTCCCTGTTACCGCGCCTGGCCCTCGCTGTTCATTGTCAGCCGGGACCTACATCAGCATCAAAATGGCTTGTATCTCAGCCCCAAACGCCAGCGTGATTGACTGTTGTTTTTATTTGCATTTGTGAATCAAAGTCATTGTGCCCACAAACCTGTCATGTCCAGAGGAATTTAACTCAGCGCAGCAGTTGCCAGAGCCTCGGTTCTGCTTGGCTCTTTAATTTATTCAAGCATGGGATGCGCTGAAGGTTTGACACTCAGTTTGATGACCTCCGTCACACCACGCATCCCACAGCACAGCTCTCCTGCCTGCCCTTAATGGGTGCAGCCAACATATATTTACCTCTATTTTTGAAACTCTTACTGAGACTCTGAACGCAAAAAAAAAAAAAAAGAGGAGGGACCTGGAGGGACTGCGTGAGTTAAAATCTTCACTGAACCACACAAACAGAAGCAGAGATGACATTTTCCAAAGCAAAGAGTTTTCATTCACATTGGCATATAGCGCCTAAGGTTCAATGCCAATATGTTGAGTTCATTGTGCACACGTGTGTGTGTGTATTTGTGTGTGTATTGTTGTTCGGGGAGTTTCATGGTGGTTTGCAAATGCCTTAACATACAATGCGTTTTGTGTAAGTGTGTAGGTGTGTGTGCGACCTTGAATATGTACAAGTGAAATATCATTAGATTCTTTACTGGTAATACCTCAGGGTGGGCCGTATGAAGCTGTGCACAAAGTGGTTCTAGCCTATTACGCTGCCATCGTTCAATCAGGGCTTCGCAGCGGGACTTAAAAGTTTCTGAAATACACTGAGATATTTATTGAATAATAAAACGAATGAGACAGGAGGTTTTAAGTGCAACTGTACCAGTCACATTTATGTTACAGGTTCCTTTCAATGGCTTTGCTGCCCATTAGTGCATATTGTTATATATATTTGGTCTCACAAAGGGGTACATCACATGAATGTTCCATGTGATGCAGAGAGGCTGCTAAGCTCTGCGGTTTCAGTGATGTGACACATGATGATGGTTAGAAGCCAAATGACACCAACCCATACAAAGGCAGGATGTCGTTCTAGGTGCGACCCTGAAGGACAACTGCTCACATTTATCGAGAGTGAACCTGCAGGACCACTTTAGATTTTCCAGGGGAGAGGGAGGAGAACTGATCAATAGGTAATATGAAGAAGATTTACAGTAATCCACTATGCAGGTTTGGATTTAGAACTTCTCTTCTCCCTACTTATGTTCATCTGTCTCATTCTTAAATTTGATTTTTCATCTATTTCAAGTATTGAATTGGAATAGTACTTCTCAGGATTGTCACTGTATCCTATCATTTATCTGCCAAATTGTTCAACTGTTTTGATTATGATTATTATTATTATAAGGGGTCCAGCCCGCAGAGCAACAATTATTGTTGTTATTACTATTATCAATATAATAACAATAGTTTTATTATTATTATTCGGCTTCCATCTTATTTTTCTGTTTTTTATTTTTATTTTTCTCCTTTGCATTTCTGGGGCTAAAAGTGCCTGGCCCATGACAACCGCTGGACCCATGGACAAGGTTGAGGTCTCGTTGGAACCGGGACGTCTCAGACATCTCAAATTTGATCCATATCGATCTACGATTTGGAGCAGAAAAAACAATACAATTTTACCAGAAGTAGCAAAAAGTTTGTGCATCTGTGATATGCCAAAGTTCTAAAACTTACGGCCGGGCGGTGAAGTGAGATAAGTTTGTTGAGTATGAGGCTTTGTGACATCCAATTTTTTATATACACCCATGAGCCACAACATTAAATCGGGTGAATAACATTGCTCATCTCATTCCAATGGCACCTGTCAAGAGGTGGGATATATTAGGCAGAAAGTGAACAGTCAGTTCTTGAGTTGATGTGTTGGAAGCAGGATAAATGGGCAAGCGTAAGGATCTGAGCGACTTTGACAACGGCCAAATTGTGATGTCTAGACGGCTGTGTCAGAGCATCTCCAAAACGGTAGCTCTTGTGGGGTGTTCCTGGGTGGTCCAAGAAAGGACAACCGGCGAACCGGCGACAGGGTCATGGGCGCCCAAGGGCTCATTGATGCACAGGGGCGCAAAATCTTGCCCGTCTGGTTCAAAGTCACAGAAGAGCTACTGTAGCATAAATTACTGAAAAAGTAAATGCTGCTTTGATAGAAAGGTGTCAGAAAACACAGTGCCTCAGAACTGCAATGGAAGAAGGAGGCCTGGTGTGATGAATCACGTTTTCTTCTACATCATGTTGAAGGTCGGGGTTCGGGTCCGATCCGATGGAGCATCCTTGGGATGTGCTGGAACGAAAAGCCTGATCCATGGGGGCCCCACCTCAAAACTTCCAGGACTTAAAGGATCTGCTGCTAACGTCTTGGTGCCAGATACCACAGGACACCTTCAGAGGTCTTATGGAGTCCATGCCTCCACGGGTCAGAGCTGTTTCGGCGGCAGGAGGGGGAGCTACACATTATTAGTGGTTATTAGGGGTGGTTTTAATGTTGTGTCTGATCCAATTCGTGATGGAGTGTGTATGTATGTGTGTGTATGTATGTGTGAGCGTGTGTGTGTGTGTATCGTCTTACCTGCTTGACGTCGGTGGGGATTTCCGTTTGATATTTAATCTCATTTGCACTTTTTGTAAATAAAGGCATTATGTTCGCATCAAACCCCTGGGCCACACCAGAAGCGACACGACGATGTCGCAAAAGCGTTGCACTTCGGATACGCAGCCATGTTACTCTGTATAGGTCACACCAAGCAGAAGCCCCATCTTTTTGAAAGCTGCATGCCGCGAGGCTCCTCAACCCCTTGCGTTTTTTTACGCTTCAGATCAGTGCAAAGAGTAAACTGTAGCATAGCTTTCCAAAGAGGTCCATTCAAAAGATGAATTTCGTGAAAATATTAATTACCAAGCCTTGTATGCATCAACCACATATATAAAATTGCTGATGTGCGGTCCTAACGTGGATTACTTTTCACAACAAATGAAACCTTACTTATGTAATTTAAATATTATCATTCCAGCAGGAAAACAAGAGAGAGAGAGACAGGTGTGTCCCGATTGCTCCCTATCCGTGCCTATCTCGCCTATAGGAAGATCCAGCCCTGTCACCCCCCTCCGAATAGTCGAATATTCCCATTGAACAGCCGAATCCGATTCGACTGACAAAATTCTGAGTCGAGTACCACCCTAGTTGATACGTTCCACAATTTGTAGTTTCAGTGACAGAAAGTCAGCAGAGTGCCGCTTTCAGTCATGCGTCGCAGACGGAATGAAGACGGACCTGGTGTGAACTGACAAGAGGATATGAAACTCATCGTGCACTCGCCGATTTTGTATCTTGCAACTTCCACAAATCCGGCAAAGTAAGGTGGACCACAACGCTGCATCTAACACAGGCTTATATCGGAGTAGATGTCTTCATTTACAAAAAGACCAAAGAGATAAAATATCAAAATCAGACATCTACCAGGTAAGATGGTACATAAACACATTCACACGCTTAGTTTGTCACCCTTTACCACTACAGAGCGACGCACCACGCACGACGCAAGTGGACGTTCAGAACCACAACCTGCACATTTATAGCGAATTGGATGATGATGTCACAAAGCATCTTACTCTAAAACTCATCTCGTTCCATCGCCCAATCAAAATTTTTAGAGTGTTGGCGTGTTGGTGAGGCACAAATGTTCGGCTACTTTTGGTCAAATTTAGTTGGTTTTTAACAATTTTCTGTTCCGTATGTTGATTGATTTGGTTGAAACTTGAACCACGAGATGTCTGTGACGTCCCGTTTCTAACGACAACTCAACCCTGTCCGTAGCTCTAACGGATGTCCTGTTCCGGAAACTTTTAGCCCGAAAAAATTACAAGAACAATAAAAATCCAAATTACAAAATCCAAATTATAATAAATATAGCTGCAGGCTGCAATACACAGAGTCCAGTTTCGTCATTTTAGGTACAGGTTTCTAAGCTTCCGTAATTCGAGGTTCCTGAATCTGCGCTCTGTGATTATATTCGGGGACGTTTGGAGCGGACCGGGGACTGTCTCCGACAGGGTTGGACCAGACATCTCTGAAAATCGCGGATTCTTGTTCTTTAATCACTCTCCTTTTGTGCGGATGGGGGCCGCGCCCGTCTTCCGTTTGTGGGAGGGTGAATTTGAGTTCAAATTGGCATCTGAGGAAGAAGAGGAACAGGGCAAGGAAGAGGAAGAAGAGGAAGAAGGCAGCGCGCAGCGGGGAGAGCACGGGGGAAGCACCGGCACTCCTGCTGTACAATGAGCTCTTCGTGTCACATGGTTGTTTCTCTGTTCTGCACAATGGCTGCTCGTGTCACATGTTTTGTAAAACGCAGCACAAGTTGCAGTTTTCCGAGTTCCCTTTAAACACAGCGGCGGCTCAAGCTGTCTGTCTAGATGCCGTAAGTGTCTGGAGGGGAATGACTTCCGAGAAACTAAACTTGGACTGATATAATTCGGATGATGATGTCACAAAGCGCCCCACTCCTGGAACTAATGAAATGAGTTTTTCCATCAATTTCTGCTCCAAATGTAGATCGATATTGATCGATTTCAAATGACAAGGTGTCTGAAACATCCCGATTCTACCTCAACCTCAACCATGCCTGAGCGTACTGCCGTTGTTGTGTTTCAGATACATTTAGCTCGAAAAACGCCACTTGTTATCAGGCTTCCAGCCCGCAGATGGAGGCCACACAGACAGAATCCACAAAGACACACAGACGCCTACCATATCTATTAAATGTTTACATTATATCATAGCTCAACATCCAACCAGCATTACCTAGAGATTGTCCAGCAATGACCCTGGTGTTCTCGCTCACCACAGCCGCTCTGGCGTTCCTCTCGCTGACGTACTGGACGAAGGCAAAGCCCTTGTGGACGGAGCATCCGACGATCTTCCCGTACTTGGCGAAGATGGCCTCAATGTCTGCCTTGGTGACCACAGCCGTGTTGAGGTTGCCGATGAAAACCCGGGAGTTGAGGGAGCGGGGGTCATTTTTGTTGGTCACGTTGCTCGTCTGGGTCTTCCCTGTCATCCTAGCCCAACGGCACCCACTGCTGAAAAAAAAGAGAGTCCAGAAGTCAAGGAGGGTTGGGTGAGCGTGGCGGTGACTGGGTGGTTAGTGGCTCTGGCACAGACAGTGGTTAGAACAAGGGAAGTTAGGTAGCTAGTTTGGGGAAATATATACCTGTCAGACCACCAACAGGGATCACATAGGCCAAGCGCGCTCATCAAAAGTGCACGGTAAACATTAGACACACATGTTCACGTTCAGGCAGATATTTCTTCTCTCCATCCCACTCTCAGCCTATCTATCACCACTCACTCCCACCCGAACACACTCCAATACATTTGTTAACCATCAAAACAACAATCCAATGACTTTATTCACTGGATCTAGTGAGAGCCATTCTGATAAAGCCAAGGCCGGTGGAATTTGCTTACAGTTTGCATGGCACACATGACGACTTGACGGTATAGTAGACCACACTCAGGGCAACTATTTAGTAGGTAAACCTTTATTTATGTAACACCTTTCACATGTTTGGTCACAAAGTGGCCAAACACAAACAATGATGGAATAGGAATAGGGTTGGCATAGTAGGTTGGGTAACAGTTTGGGTACAAAAACATACATCAAATATCAACATACATCATGTATCAAGGAAAGATAAAATGGGAAAGTAAAACAGGATAGTGAAACACATAAAATGTATCAAAGGAAATAGGTACAAATGGTAAAACCCCATTTAGGTACCACAGCAATTTATGTTTTCAATTACGGCCCCAATGCACCTTATTTCGACTGACGTCGAATGAATCCCAGGGCGCTGTTCTTCACCGAAATATCCCTCGGAAAGGTAGGAGGCGTTCTGACAGCAGCAATTCAGATGTGTGACTCTGACAAATATCACAGCGTACGCGCACGCCCTCCCATCTCACATCGCACGTCGCGCTAACCTCCCAGAGTGATGGGAGCAGGCTTCACTACCTATCCTCATCTCATGCGCTCCCATTGTTGAATGAGTTACATAGGGCCGATGTTTCTTCCTCTCCAAATTGTACAGTTTCTTCACTGTGGAATGGAAAAAGGGAACCATGGAAACGAGTAGCTTTAGCCGGAGTGTCATATATGTGCCTTTCCCTCCATACAAATGATGGCCACAGTGACTGGAGTGTCCCTCTCCTGCCGCTCCTCCACATGCACATCCCTCTCCGGCGCACTGGATGCTACTGTACTCAAAAGGGGATCGGGACGTGTCGCCATAGCGATCAGCCGCGTGGAATGTGGCATTTCCAGTCAAAGACACCGCCCCCCCACCCCCTCCATAACCCCCCCACCCCCACCCCCCCGAAAAGGCTTTCTTTTCAAATGGTCCAATGATTCTCTCTTGTTCCCCCCACCTGCAATGTGTTATTATTTTGTGCCTAAATAATGAGCCTGTTTGAATCAGACTCCAGAGGTTCGGAGACACATTATTGTCTCTGGAGGTGCCATCGCACAGACAGTAATAGGTGGGTTGGGGTAATAACACATATCTGCTTTGTCTTTCTTCAGGATGTGGACGACGGGCAGGCAGTCATGCCATGACGCGCCGGGTTGACATCTGTGAATCAGAAGGGGATAGTTTGACATACATGAAATGAGTAGGAATTTCTTTCACACACACACACACACATGTATATACACACTCGCACATGCCTACACGCATTCATACATAGGTCTTCACACTACTTCCTTCCCCACCAATCCCATTCTTACTCCTTCTTTAATAATAATAATTTATTATTATTTATTATTATCTCATATTGCGATATCCAACAAAAATAAACTCCTGTATACCACTGACAGAAACTGCAGCTTTCCAGAGAAGGTTGATTACCCTAATCGTCGACTGACCGGCGTATGAAGAACACAATTAGTGTCAATTGAGGCATCTAGCGGAGCGCCCTCCCAACGTCACTGCCAGCACCACCTGCACCCCGTCTGCTTATGGTGATTGATGGAGGTGAAGTTCATTGAATGTGTCCGTGGCCAACCCGGTGGCCCCTGCGAGGCAGGTGCACAGAGGTGAGGCCATTAGCCGGATAATTAGGCAGGCGGGGGCGCGTTTTGTGTGGGTTAAAAGGCAGAAAATGAGAGCTCCATCACCTAACAGTAGCTCATGCTGAATTATACCACCGGGCCAAAACGAATCCAACCTGTCACCAATTATTAAATACCGTCGTCGTGCTCCTGTGTTGGACGTATTGTCAGGACATATTAAAAAGTAGTTCACGAGTTGGAGAACAGAGGAAAAAAAAAAAAATGAAAGTAGTTCCATTTTAAATCTCCTGCACTTGACACAACTCAGCTCAGCCGGCTTGCAGTGTTTTCGCAGTGGAGCGTAGTTAGAGAAATGTTCCACCTTTCTGTGTTTATTTCTATTACTGTGAGCGAGGGGAGGCGAGAGAAAAATCTATGTCAAAAGCGTTTTGGCAGATGTGGTGCTGTGGTCATGGGGGCGGGGATACTAAATTGACTTCAAAATGTCACCTCATGTGTAAGTCTATTTTCTGAATCTTTTTTTATGATTCGAAAAAATCATTCAAAATCGTCAGTCTTACAGTGAAAATCAATCATGGTGTAGCCCTTTAACAAGGCATTCATGAACAGGAACAGAGGCGACAAAGTGTGTTTTTCTACATTAATTACTCTCCTGAAGAGTTAAAGATGCTGTTTTGTGAGTTCTGGATAAATAATTGCTTATCTAAGTCGTCATTATTATATCAGCAATGTTTGATTGACACTAAATCAGACTGGATGTTATAGTGATGGAGCATATGTGCAAAACATGTGCATTTGCCCAATATTTCCTCTTTTTATAAAAGACCTTTTGCACAATACCACAGTAAATTCACTGTATACCCATAGTCTAATATGGGCTTGATAAATCTGTAGTTAAAAGTCTTTATTTTTACGGTGAAATATTTATATTTACAAAGCGTTAGGGATAATTTTTCATTTTATATTAGGAAAACTGACAGAAATGACATGGTAAGCAACACAAATATATGTTATTAATATGCTATTACATATTCTCTACAGTTTGTAATTGGAATAAATAGTGTGATTGTATCCTGTCCCTATTACACCAACTCAACATTGTGATTATTGTACTGCTTGGTGGGATGAAAAAAAAAAGACTTCAAAGGGGGCATCTTCTGCAATATTCATGAGTTTCTAAGATCTGCAAAGCCTTTTAAAAAGCATGTATTGGCAAATGGTAGCGGAGACATCCCCAGCCATCAAACAGACAAACCCACTCCCATACAGCCGTGGACGTGAGTAAGACCGGAGAAAGGATGAGATGGACTCGGCCCCCGTTCTGCTTTGCGAGCTTTTAAATGAGGGCTTCATGCACCAGTGGGGGGAAAAAAAACTGCAAATGCATCCAAGTCTTTTGCTGGCAGCTTTTCCCATGTGGCATCTTGTTTATCCCTGAAATATTAAGAGTTTTCACCGTCAAATTCTCTCCGGTGATGGAGGAACTACTGACAGTTATACAGTTGTCATTTCTTCTCCAGCGCTCTCGCCCTTCAGCGGAGGCTCTGAGAGTTAGCGTTTGGTGGGTCCTCTTTGGACCTCCGACAACGACTGATAGTGGCTTCAGAGACCGAGTTGCCCCCCACCCCCTCCCCGAGATGAAGAAGCAAGGAAGGGGAGAAAGCAATCATCTTAGCACTTTTCTCTCTGCCTGATCTCCTCGCTGACTCACGCTCGTGTCCGGGGTCAAAAAAACAACAAGAAACAACTCTTCATCGGATCTGACGAATATATGTTCGTATAGTTGGTATGGCGTGAGCATTGTCCGGATTTGATTTGTCTTCTTCATGAGCGCACATCCTCTATTTGATGTAATAGCGGGGACTGAAATATTCCAGAACAAAGTTTTCGGGTCTTATTGATCGCCTGGTGAAAATGTGTCTGTATAGAGAAACGGAGCGCGGATCGATAGGGAGCCAGTAAGGTTTTTATTTGCCTCAATCAGCTGAACTCTGGCCAAAAGCACTACGAGGCGAGTGGACTGAGATCAAATTACATTTCTTACACAGCAAGTTTTAAAATATTCAGATTATTCAGAAATGTATTTAGTGGCAAAAATCTTTTTTTTTGATGAATTCCAATATTTTCTTTTGTAAATATGAATTATTAAAGTCGAGCCAATTCCATGTGAATACATGACATTTGATTATGTCATTTGTGGATAAGGGAAGACATCCTTTTGGGTCCTGACCGCATAAGATAATGCACCTTTTACAATCAAATATACAAATCAAATGAATGGGGAAAAAAAATTACTTTTTTCCGTCCGTGTTACTTCCACCCAGAAAGCGGTTCTCAAACATGGGACCTTTTGCACATAAACGGGCCTCGTGGTACATCGGCTTTTAAACCACACTTCCTCTCTCTCCCCCTCCCCCTCTCTCCCCCGACTTCTTCTCTGCTCCCTTGCATCCATAAATTACCCTGCTAATACCCCAACAGCAGCAGCTATTGCTGAATCATTCAAAGACCTCAATTAGCAATTAAGTCTTAATGAATAGAGGTCCTTGCTGGGCCATTCTGCTTCCAGTCCAATGGAGCCCAGTGGAATGTAATCTCTCCTCGTGGACTTGTGAGGTAAATATTGCCTGACGGTGCAAAACAGACACACTGTTTTGTTACTCCCCGCATCTAATGATTAACTAGCCTTACAATTGTCTCCGTGGTTACTGTGGCACCTTGAATTTCTTTGAAAACACGCCCGGCGCCGCTCTGTTTGTCAGCCGGGAAGGATTTGAGTCAAACTCTGTGTTGTTGTTGTTGTTGTTGTTGTTGTTAGTTTTTTTTACCTTCTGCATAAAACCTATCTGGAGTCAGCGCCGAACAGGGAGGAGAGCGGGGGGGAAATATCAACAAAAGCCAAAAGAAAGAGTTCAGCAAAAGGCAGAGCGGGGAGAAAGAGAACCGGGGGAAATTGAGAGGTGGGAAAGGGGGAAGAGGGAAGATGGGGTTGGACTTCAAAAGAGAAGGGGGAGAGAGGCCTTTGCAATGCCAATCATGCGCAAGGAGTTTAGAGCCAGGTCCAGGACCGCGATATCAAAGACAAAAATTCCGCCTTAACACCACGCGGTAGGTAGGACCGTGGCGTTCGCTCATAAATTATTACCGCGACCTCATCCTTTTATTACTGTTCTATCAGCGTTTTATCATTTACATATTTTTTCTACCTTTAATGAAGTCACTTTTTGAACTGCTGCGTGAGACGCCATGCTGTATGAAAGCCGACAGAAGTTCGCGTGCGAAAAAAAAAAAATTAAAAAAAAAATCAAATTTCCATCGGGCTTATCTCTCTGTTCTACGTGAACTTATGGAGCTCTCTGTAGCATGGGGAAACCGGGGCTTGATGTACAGGAGCCTAAAACAAGTTCGACTGGAATCCGATTTTTAAAAACCTGTAGCTGCGGATGACACCGTTACACCTTGCCGCATAGCTTTGTCGATTAACTCGGGGCAAAGGAATACAAATAAAAACCAGAGCGGCCTGTCGTGTTTGTTTTTATTAAAAAGGGGAAGGACTCTTTGAACTACCATCTCAAACTGTTTCCATGTTGATGTTCAATACAAGGGAAAGATTAAAAAACTGGACCCTATCAGTGTGAAAGAAATCCCTGCTCGAAGCTAGGGCTGGGCCATATATTATTATTATATTGATATTGTGATATGAAACTCGATATCATCTGGGATTTTGGCTTGCAATATCACAATATAGTTAAATGTTGTTTTAGGGCTGCATTACAGTGAAATAATGCAGCTTTCTAAACTGTATATACTGTTCTATCCCCTCACCGATGCCTCCAAGTGTTTGGCCATAATATCCACATTACTAAAAAGTTGTTTCTCAAATAGTTCTTCTGTGTCAATATCTTAAAAAACGCACCAATAGTCATCCCCAAAATATTGCCAAATTATCGATATTGAGGTATTCATCAAAAACTATCATGATATTTTGCTCAGCCTGCCCAACCCTACGAGAAACAGCAACATATTCCACAGTTACTTCATTATTTCAGTGCATTCTACACATTCTGGCACATGATTGCCGTACTTCATCTATATGCTATCAGTATGCTATCAGTTTCCCCTACAGAATACGGAGAAACCCCATATTCCCACACTGTGGAAAACAATAAAGAATACCGCTGTGGAGGGCCCCACACAGCAAGAAGAAACTATCCTCCACCTGCTGTTGGGGGGGGGGGGGGGGGGGCAGCCTCAAACTGCGCTCTAGGGCATATAACATATGTCATGCTTTCACATATCTCTTGGTACGGACACGTTTCTCCATTTGCTTAATTCCCCTCTTGTGTGTTGGCCAAATATAGCTTCCATTCCACCAGGCTAAAGTAACTAGGTCAATAGAGCTGCCAGTAATTAGCTGATAACAAATATGGCAGTAGTCAGTGGCACCACAGGGTTACAGCTCGAGGTGCAATGTCAAACTGGGTGGCGAGCACTTATGGGCACGGTGCCAAAGTTCATGAACAAGACCAGACCGTTCGGAAGAGCCATTTGCGTAGTCTGCGATGCAACGAATCCAAACCCATGCGCCGTGCTGCGTGTGTGTCCCTGCGTTGGACTGCAACTTATCACTGCCACATTGTGGAAATCCTTTTGGATTTAGAGAAAATGCACCAGCCTCTCCAAGTAAAATTACCCGTATATGTAAGTGCACTTGGCAAGAAAAGTCAGTATATTCAGGACTGAGAGCCACCGGCCCAGCCCCACCACGTTTGGTGCGCAAGTGTTGTGCATTATTTTTCCATTACAGCACACCTTGTTGTGGTTTATCCATTACATTTATTTTTCTGTCGCACGGAATCCAACGTCGGATGAATTCCTGCATGTGGCTGGGACCGAGATTGAAGTCGATCTGAATGAGATGTGTGCAGTGCACAGGCAGGAAAAGGGTTAGTGAACAAAAACACCCCGGGCTTTTGGGTTATCGGCGAGCTCATTCCTTCTGCTGGAGTAATAAAGCGTTGGCCTCTGTCCATGGTTACTGAAAATAAACTGCTGTCTATTTGGATCGAGCATAAAGGAGCTGTCCGTAGTCCTGAAATGCTGATGCTGCCAGGCTAATGGCAGAGCTCACAATGGAAGTGAGCATCAGGTTCATTAGCGCTGGCTGTCATCTACACAAAGCTGTGGTTTCCCAGTGACTAAGAAGAACGTGTTTATTTGAGGGAATGTGGTTTAAATGTGTTGAATGTGACTAGTGCCAGAGTAGAACACAGTGTACGGCAACTAGATCCAAGAATATAAGATTTAATGGGGAGCGGTGAGAATTGCCACATACATAATGTAACACAGCGCTTCTCCACGCAGTGGATATCACTATCAACAGGGACACAAATTTACCTCACACACACTTGCACACACAATGCTCCTCTCCATTGGTTTTCCCAGTTGTCTGTCCATCTCTCTCTCTCTCTCTCTCTCTCTTTCTCTCTCTCTCTCTCTCTCGTCATCTTTTTTCCCCTCCACAGATCTCTGTCATGCACAAGTAAATAAACAGAGCCACAAAGAACCGGCTCGCCCACCTGTTCCCTGACCTGTAGTCAGAATGCTCAGACGATTCTCATCCACATCTCTCAGAAGGCGGATTCTGCGATGCATGTCTTTTTCAGACAGCACACATAATACACCAGCAAAGGGGTTAGTAATTACTCCAGCCCACAAACCATTAAAGCAGACGGGCCTCTACTGGAGGCAGATCGAATCGTGGCCCATGTTGAAATGCCTGGCTAAACTTTATTCCTTCTCTACGGCTCGCAGCGATTCAGTGCACGCCTATAGACCGGCTTTGGTCGTGGCCATTCCAGAGGCAGCCTCCCACCCCATTTCTACTGAGAGATAAGTATTGTTTGCTTAGCAGCATATTTCATGCTCGGCTTCCCCCACCTGTTCCCTGACCTGCAAAGTCTGAGTGGCAAGATGACTCACAAGTACTTTCACCCATATCTCTCCGGGACGACTAAAGGTTATTTTTGTAAGGGCCTGAAAGGTTTGTTTTGGGGGTTTTTTTTGTTGTTTTTTTAATCTAAACTAATGAGTATCTTTTAATCGAGGAGTGAGGGGGAAAAAATGCTTGCGGCTGTACATCCGTGTAATGCATTTGCTAAGAAATATGAGGGATTTAAGTGCACTTCAGGTCTGTCGACTTTGATTTTAGCCTGAAGATGTCTTGTTTGTTAATGCTGACTCTGTGATTTTCTGCCAAGGTTAAGTCATCAATCTAATGTGGCCTGGGAACAGTCAGGCCAATTTGCATATCACAGTCTCAAGGTTGTTTTTTTTTAAACCCGAAACACCCCCCAGTTGCAAAGTGACCTGTTTTAAGTTTGCAAATAAGGTGCAAAAAAAAAAAAAAAAGTGGCGCTTTTTATGAGTGTGGATATATTCCATCTACCAATTACGATCGGTTTGTACAGTGCGCGGACGGCTGCGCCTGCTTCGCATTGCTTTTGGCTCTCGACACCAGCGCAATCACGGGAAAGACCAGAGGAAGCAACGACTGACTCAAAAGTGACTACTGTCCATTTTGGGGCCATAGGCGCGTATAAGAGGATGTGAAAACACCGGGATCGATCAACAACAATTCCAATCTATGTCTAATGTACGCGACTCAATAATAATAATAATTATATATATATTTATATATATATTTAAAAAGATGGGGGGGGGGGGGGGGGGAAAGCAAAAGCAAAGTTCACTTCTTACCCATTCGGGAGGGGGAGAAAAAGGCGTAAATCCTTCAGGACGAAAACCAAAACAGCCGGCGCACCCTCAAGACCCCGTGAGAGCGGAGGGAAGGGGACGCGCGAAACCCCGCGAAGCACAGCGAAGCAAGACGCGGCGGAGGTAAAAGAGGAGGAAACAAGCCATGTGGGGGGGGGGGGGGGGGGGGGGACAAAAGTGTGGCGCTTTGGAGAGGAGGTTGTAAGAAAAAGAACCCCCCCCCCCCCCCCCCCAAAAAAAAAAATTAGAAAAACAAAGAAAAGAAGAGAAAAGAAAGAGCAGAGGAAAGGGAAAAAACAAAAAGGATCCCCGCGCCACGGACGCTCTCTCGGCGGACGTCGCGTCCACGGATTCTACACGACCGCATGCAGCACACGAGACAACCCGCGAGGAGGAGGAGGAGGAGGAGGAAGAAGAAGAAGAAGAAGAAGAAGAAGATGTCACGGAGGAAGGTACTCACCGAGCGGGAGTAAAAAAAGAAAAATTGTTAAAAAAAAACAATTTTTTTTCGTGTGTGTGTGCGTGTGTGGGGGGGGGGGAGAGGGGGGCGGGGAAGGGGGGGGTCGTCCTGCGTGCGGCGCGTGCGGGCTCTGCGCGCGGTGTGCGCACCGGAGCTGCCTGGCGCGAGCTCTCTTGGCTCTGCCGCTGTCACGTGACCGGATCGGCTCGGCTCGGACCGGGCCAAACCGCGATCGGAAGGGCTCGGGCGGGTGTCGCCTGCCCAGGGCTCAGTGACGGACGGTTGATTATCGATTAAGCTCGATCGATATGTCATCCCTAACCCTGCGGGCAGGGGTTTTCCAAACTTGTTTTTGCGTGTTTCACAAAAACACGCGCACGCACGCACGCACGCACGCACGCACACACACAAACAAATAAATAAAGTTGTTTATTATATTTTACTGTATATATATGCCTATAATAAAGTGTTTATTATAGGCATATATTTTTGGACGTTTAACTGAAAAAAAGTGGTCAAAATCCCCAAAACTCTCAAAAACAAAACCTCACTGTCATTGGTGATATTATTACATTAAATATTATATATTTTGTGGAAAGAATATACAGTAAAGTAAACCATGATATATATATATATATATATATATATATATATTTATATATATATATATATAGAAAGAAGAAGAAAATAAACAGTCTTTATTTATCACGCAACACACCACACTACAACACATGCTTGCACACACACACACATGCACATGCTTTGATGGTGGCCGGTGAAATGGATCCTCTGCTTTTGACCCATCCTGGCTTGTCCTTCCTCCGGGGGCACAGCCAGGAGCAGTGGGCAGCATACGTGGACGCGCCCGGGGACCAGGTGATAATTGTCCATCGCTGGTCAGACGATGATGGGTGCATGTTTTGGTGGGGGTCCTTACTGACGTGAGGTGGAGGAAACTCCATGTGAGCACGGGGAGAACATGCAAACTCCACACAGAAAGGCTCCTGTTTGGGAGATAACCCGCCGGAGCACGGTGCCAACAGCGCCCCAGGCGGGAATCGAACCCAGGACATGATATGATGTCCTGATATTTAGATGATCATAATGTTATGTTATGTATGGGATAAGAATTATTAGACGTCAATTTACAGCTTTATTTGTCATGGTTCGGTAATTTATAAACATACTGTATCAACCTCAACACATTTAGGCAGGACGCCCACCCTCCACCCCACCCCTGGCAAATAAAAAAAAAATCTTTGGTGCTTGGATAGAATCAATAATGTTTAGTATCAATTTATTATCAATTTGTAAGTGTTCTTTGAACAATTCTTAATGTCCTTCCCAAGTTTTTTCCAAAATAAATTGGGCTCAAACGGTACTGTGATGTCATAATCAAAGCAATTTCAATGAAATCAATACAACCTCAAACCATATTTCATCTGTTCTTCAGTTTTTTGTTTTTTTTTTATTCACATATATTTGTTCGTCAACAAAAAATCTATAGTTTTCATAAATAAGGAGTTATTTTTCTATAGCTCAACCCGTTATCACATGCTTACTCTAACCTGTTTTTCATGTAGTCTATGGAACATGCAGAGATGTGCCTTTTGTGTCATGTCAACTGCACAACAAAGATATAGCCGTGGGAGCCATGGGATTTCCGTATACATGAAGAACAATAGGAGCCCCAGCACTGAACCCAGCTAAGCGCGTGTTCTGGTATTAATGCAGTTGGATCACCATTAAGCGTTTGGATGAGAAAGGGAATATTCACTGTGTGATCTCTGAGCTAAACACCAGTAATGAGTTTGGCCTCGTCTGATATTGGGCACCCTGGCAGCATTGGTGCAAACGTTACTAAAACATTGGTGCAGCTTCATCCTGTCCTCTTAGGAGCAGAGAAAACCTCACAAAGTTCCTTCCGACCCGATTTTCATTCCACCCCCTACATTAAGGACAACGGAGCTGAGGTTGGAGTTCAGGAAGGGGAAGCAGAGAGGGGTCATGCAGTCAGGGATGAAGCAAGAGTCTTTGTTGCCAGCTTGTATGGATCAATGATTCCTCCAGGAACAGGTAAATGACATATAGATGCAAAGCTTCTATCACACTTGGCTTGCTCTGAAAGGAATATCTGCTTTCCTAAATGTCGCAGGGGCAGCACGTATCGTATGTATTTTTTGATGTTTTGTGCTGGTTTTTGAGAGGATTTTCAAATGCCTCGATTTGTTTGTTTGTATGTTTTTGCTGTTTTTCTGGGCTGCCTTGCATCGAAATGATTTTGCTTCAATCAACAGTTTTAAAAACAGGCTGAAAGAGGATGCCAAGGCAGGTGTCAGCCTTGTAGGTCACGGCTTTCATTGCGCGGATCTGGAATGATGAGTTGTCGGCCGTTTCTTCTGAAAAACATCAGACAGGACAGGGATTCTTGGTAAGTGATGAAAAGAAAAAATCAAGTCAATCTTCTCTCTGCTCACACTGAAACACACAAACACACACACTCACACCCACACACACACACGCACGTACGCACACACACACACACACACACACACACACACACACACACACACACAAACACACCTAACCTCTCCAGAGTACAAATACACACACAGACAAACACACAAAAGGACGTGTGTGTGTGCATGCACACAGACACCGGCTGTCCAGACACCTTTACTAATGCCCATGCACACAAGACATCACACACAGGCATATCTCAGAGTAAATCTATTCAATCTTCTCAACTCGATGACACACAGCACACAACGCACACACACACTCACTCTCACACACACACACACACACACACAGACACACACATACACGTACACACACACAGGCTGCAGAATCATTGCAGTTCCACAACAATATCACAGAGCATCGTCTTATCCATTCATCTCTATCTACTTTGCTCTTACGGTACATGGTCATGCTGTGGTCAGGACCCCGCCGCAGTGTGTAGATGGTCAAACAGCGTCTGACACACCACTCGTCCTTCCTGATAGTCTAGCTGACACCCCCAACACCATGTTGGCCGAATGGGAGCAGGGGGCACTTCCTCATAACACCTGATGGACTGGGTTTTATTTTGAGCCAACAGTCTGCACACTGGCACCACTAGAGCAGTAATTACAGTATAGGAGGTGGTGGGGGTGGGTGTGTGGAAGGGGGTGAGGTGGAGGGGGTTGGGGGCGGCAATATTAATAGCAAAGGACTGATTCTGTACCCACCCCCATTTCCCTATTTCAGACGTGGATATTGCATTAGCGGCAGGGACAGACTATCCCGCAACTGATTGGAGCCATTATATACAATTTAGGATATGCAGAAGAGGTGAAGTGAATGTTGGTAGTTGAGTGGTATGTGCGTAGAACAGCTAAGCTTCGAGCTGGCGTAACTCTGGCCAATTTATTCAAGGTCCTTGGGAGGGAAAAAAAAAGAAAAGAAAAAAAAAAACATTTTAATGGTAGTTAAATTGCAGCTTTGTTGAAATGTTGAGTGATTTTCTCTTTCGCCACCTTTTTTTTCAATCTGTTTACTCAGCCACAATGTTGCGAGCTTTTTGCATGTGCTACCAATTCCGCACAAATATATATGCAAAGACAAATAATTTGGGTGTCTGGGAGATTCACAAACACCATTTGTGTGTGTGTGTGTGTGTGTGTGTGTGTGTGTCAGAAGGATAAAGGCAGAGAGTGGGTGAGATCAGTGGCTTTGTCTGGGTGCAGCCAGACAAGACATGTAGCCTGTTACAGCCATGCATTATGGACATGCAGCCTGTTTTGTCTGTCTGTTTTCTGCGTGTGTGTGTGTGTGTGTGTGTGTGTCCTTGTGTGTGCGTGCGTGCGTGCGTGCGTCCGTGCTTCCGTGAGTGTGTGTGTGTGTGTGTGTCAGAAAGATAAAGCAAGAGAGTGGGTGAGATCAGTGGCTTTGTCTGGCTGCCCATGCGAACATGATCGCAGAAGCATAAAGTGTTTTAATACGATTCTGCATGGTGACATTTCCGTTGGATTTGTTGTGTCCCTCTGTGAATCCAAGAGCCTCGATTTGATCAAAATGACATATATCTCTGTATATTTATCTGTGTATTACATTTTATTAATCCCACTGGGAGAAATTAGTTCTCTGCATTTGACCCATCGCGAGCCGTGGGCAGCCGCAGTACAGCCAACCCCAGCTCTTCCTTGGTCCGGGGCACCGACGGGAGCATTAACCCCTCACAAACATGTCTTTTGATGGTGGGAGGAATCCACCGGCGCACCCGGGAGAAACCCACGTAAACACGGGGGGGTACGGACAAACTCCACACAGAAAGAACCTGGGATGACGTCACCAACATGTATCATATGACTCTAACATGTAAATGATGTGATTTTGAAATGCAACTATTCACAATTTAATATTCATTCATGTAATTTGAACGTCTTGAAGGACCCCTGGGGGTCCCCGGACCCCACGTGGAGAACCATTGCTCTGTTATGTGCATGTTTTTCTCAGAATGACTACTATTGATAAACCATAAACACCTCTTTGTATTCGTAGCAGCTTGTCAGTGAAGTGCTCATTGTCCTGTGTGTTCTGTGCTTGACAAGGACACCTCACCCATTGATGAGATGAGATGCTGTAAAAGCTGCAGAGAAACCGTTTCTATTTAGATAGCTGCTGGACGTCGCTCGATCCGCGTCTCTCCACGCGCCCGCATTGAACCCACTTTGCGCTCAACCGCAGGGCCGCGTCTGTCGTCACGAGACACACGGGGAAACGTTCCTTTTTAATTCTACGCCTTGGACCGGTGCTTCAACGACGTAATTACATCGGCCTCCGCCACCTCACTTTGCTCCCTGTCAACGGGGAATTCAGGACAATTTATACATCGTTCAGAAACTCCAGATTATTAAGGCCCTTGTCATAACACACTGTCATGGTTTGACGTAATGAAACAGCCACGTTATCTCGTGCCTTCCATGGCTCACATTGTTTCCTGTCCCCGGGCTTGTGCTGGCAGGGTCGGGATTTGAACCTCGGATGAAAGGCACCAAAGTGTGATATTTCACAACTCGGTTATTTTAGTCTTTGATGGCGAGCCTTCGGCGCAGATAAGACACGTCTCCGGCCAGGCTCGAACTTGAGTCAAGCATTTTCGGTCACCGCGGGGCCTTGATATGCGAACCGTGTTTCGGCAACAACCCAATGAAAGGCAGTAAAGTCAGGGCGCTTTAAATCAAACCTCCCCTCTTTTAGCCGAAGAAGAGGGTACTTGTTACGCCCATCACACCCACTGTCATGAGTGTGAGGGTTTGAGTCCATCTGTTCAATTGGCCTGTCAATATGGCCACCCATATGTTGTGGGCCTCGATGGCGCGCTGCGCAATTAATCCGGCACGCTCAGTAGGTGACCTTAAGATATTTTTATTCCGCGGCAAACATATGGACACAAGTGACGCACGGGCCCGTGATGCTGCCCAGACCTTTGATGGGGAGAAATACAACACACATTTCGCGCCACTCAGTGGCTTTTGTGCGTGCTCAACTCAAACTTTATCCGTCAAAAAACCTGATGCACGCAGGGCCTCATAATGTGGAAAGTTATTTTCTTAATTTATTTTCGGGTTTTTTTTATCTTCTTATTTTGTAATGCGTGGCATCCTGCAGCCTAACAAAGGCCGATTTTGATACGGGACCATCAATCAGAAATCCGTCAAATTGTCAACTACCTTGGAAGATTCATACGCTTTTGCCAAATTGCCTCTTTCTTTTAGTAAATGAGTCCACAGAAAATCACCAAGCGAGCCCCTTTTCACAGCCTTTGTGAGGACGATAAACCGTAGAGCAACGGCCCCCCTGAGTTTTAAAATCCGTAAACATGCTTACTTTCGTTTGAAAATCCGACGCTGGTGTCAGCGCGGATTGGGCCGGCGCCGCCAGTCAATCGATACGGGCGCGAGGATGGAATTCGCTCATCACACCTCGGGGAGGACTTCTAATTGACAGTAGTCTATTACTCCGGGGAGCGAGAACACGGGAGAGCGCAATGCATTTCAAATGCCGAAACTGTAATTTGTATGCAAAGTCTCTGATGTGTACGTAAGGTCTCACTGCGGGGCGGGCTCTCATCCCGTGGAAAAGTCCCACTCCGTTAAGCTGTGTCAAAATATTGCATCTGCTCTCGAAAATGAAAGACGCGGAGCCGCGGACGCCGAAGGCTTCTCCTCGGCGACTCTTGATGTCAATGGAAATCTGTTCACGTTTTTCGGGTTAACCGCCCATTCAAGCCAAGGAGGGATGGGGCGAAGAGGGGGGTCTTTCCACCACCTTTTCAGAGGGAGGACTCTCACATCATTATGGAGAGAGCAAACGGGCGTAGTGTGGTACACTCTTCTCTCCTCTCTTTGGAGTAAGCGTCAGGATGGGCTGTGCCGGGAACCGTTAGACATGATACCGGTCTCTGCCAAGGAGAGGACTTTCAGCCTCCTCATTAATTCAACTGATGGAGGAGTTTGTTGCCGTCTCTCATTCCCCCACCCCCACCCCCTCCGCCAGCTCTAGCGGAACGGTACGTCGGCGAGCTTCCATACGTCCTCATTGCCTATCCTTCCGCGCGAGCCCGGACCACCGGCAGCAAAACCTTTTAGTGGGTCCTCGTTGTGTATACAAAGTGAACAAAGGCTTCCAGACACAGCTAAGCAACCGAAGTGATGTCACGTATGAGCATCTCGGCCATTGTGTTCAAGGCGCACGGCGTATTTTTCCGCTCACGGCATCCGGAGATAATTTGCCGGTCCCCTCCTCAAACCGGGTCGCCGAGGTCCCTCACCCGGGCGCCTCGATGAACCCAGGCGCACGCTTCCTCCTCGAGTGCCACTCAGAGCCGGCAGGGGCCCTCTGGGCTTTAATTATTGAACAAGTTCTTTTTGGACTGACCCGATGGCGACCCAGAGCAATGGCACCTTATGAAAGAAGGATGGAGAGTGAATCTTCCTCCCCGAAGGGCGGCAGGCGGGGTGAGAGCGGCCATGGGGAGAGTGGCAGTATTAGCGAGAAAGCATTAATAACCCAACACTTCGCCTAGATCGAGGTCTCGATGAATAAAATGGTTTCCTTAAGGGTTTTTTTTAAGTATGGGTCCCTTATCCTTGACCGGATAACCGTCTTCATTAACGGTTACATAAGAAATTCTATCAATTATTATTTTTTTATTTATTTGACGAGCTTAATCAAAACCATGCATAGAAATTTGACTTTGCATGTAGTTTGTTGTTGAATTACTGTGTATGCAAGGAATGTTTTGTTTGCATTTGGATAATGTTATATTGCATGGATCCTCCTTGTATCGTCACTACCGTCCATTTGAACCAACCATCTACCTCTGGTTGTGGCAAAGGAATTATGTTATTCGAGGTCTCAGTGTCATTCGTTATTATCAGAATAAATTATTGATTTATTTAACTGGCAATTTGCTATATTGATATAGTGTTGTTATGATAATTCACTCAATATCATAAAGTGTCACAGACCATAATGGAAAACATATTGATTTAAAAAGGTTCTAGATCAAAATAATTTGTTAAGCACCAGAGGAACATTGGGGTTCAAAAAGTACTTGCAGAGTTTTACTACATTTGTACTGCATTTATTGTTGACTTTATTACATTAAAAGAAAGAAGGAAAGGATCCCACGTGCTCCTACAAATGTGTATAGGTTTATGTGTAAGGTTTGTTGTCTCCATATACCGTATCTTTCAGGAACTAATCGCCCGACGTGGTTCTTCACCGTAAACCTCACGGCAGCAATGCCTTCATTTTAGCCAAAGATGCCCCCATTAGTGTTCCAGAATTTTAGTCTGGAACCGGCTACCGACTACCCGTCGAAAAAACCAGTGTGTCTGCGATTGTGTAAACCCCAGACACAGAAAAAATCTTTTTCCTTTCACCTTTTGCTTCCCCTCGGTCACACCTCTCTCCCACATGTTGCCCGTGAAAAGCAGGAGCGCTGGTCTTTTATGATTCTTCAAAGGCGGCGGCTTTGCTCCATCTCAAATCAAATCTGGGGGACAAAAAAAAGAATAATAATTTTCTCAGCCACCGCCTCCTATCCGGGCTCGAGAGCGCGGGGTGGCGTCTCGATTCAGAACGGCCCTTTTCTCTTCTGGCTCTGTGCACGTGTATTTATTTTCATTATTTTTTTTTTCCATTGTTTCAGCCGGGGCCCGGGCTCTCGGCGTGATCCTTCTTTTTCTTATCGGGATTGAAACCTGAAACCTGGAGCGGAAAAAAAGAAAGGGGGAAACGTTCACCCCCCCAGCGAGTGGACGCGGAAAGGATCAGACCATCATGTAATGTGTTCCGTGACGGCGCGTGTGCTCTGTCATACGTTCAGCTTCCTTCCACACGTATGCATGTTCTGTGTGAGCGCATACAGTAAGCGTGCACAGACACACGTATGTACACACACACACACTCACGCACGCACACACGCACATACATACTCTCTCGCTCTCTCTCCCTCTCTCACACTTAACTATCAATTGTGCGGCTGCAGCTGAGAGGCATGTTCTAAGTGGCCTGTTAAGCAGAAAGTGAATTCCTCAGAGCAGCTTTTAAGCTGACATCTGGCAAGCATCTGCTCCGTCTGCTCCTGGTCTCCCAACCGGTCGTCGGCGGCGGCGGCGGCGGTGGTGGCGGCGGCGGCGAAAACAACAGATACGGACGCAACCGAGAGCGCAATAAACGTTTCAGGACATCAAAACACGATTCCAAAACAGATCGCTGATCCGACAGACACCCTCCGCATTGTTCCGTGTCCCCGTGAATCTATTGATGTAGTTTGGTTTGCATTTTCAAATCAAATATCAAGCTTCAAAAAGGAAGAAAAAAAAATTTCAATTAGCCAAGCGGAGGAGCGCTCTCTCGAGGGTGTTTCTCGAATCCCGGCAGAAACATTGAGAAGGTTTCCGAGCACTTGGGGGAGTACAACAGGTGGAACGCCTTTTAAATCTGCCACAATCTGTGGTTAAAACGCCCGCCCACGTATAGGTTTCATGAGGAGGAGGAGGAGGTTTTTCGTAGGTATACTGCAGCTGCGTGTTGAAATCAGCGGCGAACCGCCGTCTACATCGAGGACCGAGCGAAAAATGGACGCCACTCTCTCGTCGCGTCTCGCCGGGGGCCGAGTAAGTCATCCGCGTTGAATTCGAACGGACAAAGAAAAGTAGCAACGTTTGGAATCTTTTTCACGTCATGTTCTCTTGCCAAAAACACGGGGACGGCGAGTCCCCGGGGGAGAAGATGGCTTGCTGCTCTCTCTGCGGAAAAACATGTCACGTTGCTTCCGATCTCCTCTCTCTTCCGCTCCGCCGCGGCAGCCGGCTGACCGGCAGACGTTGTGTTTTCCTCGACTCCGGGCCGCTTTCCCGCACGCGTCCCCGCCCCCGTCCGTCTTTCCTCTCTCTCCTCTCGCTCCTCTCGCTCCTCTCCCGTGACCTGCCGCGCACGCACACGTGTTCCCGCTTCCATTCAACCGCGGGTACAGTAGGGTACGGGCGGCCGAGACTCGGCGCCGCGATTGGAGCCGTGTTCCTTTTAAGTCGAGTCGAGCGAAGAGGAAGTGAGAGGCCCCGGAGATGTTTTCCGCCGGCGGCAGCCTCTGTTCACGGTGTGTGTGTGACGGCGGTCTGAGCTTATTTGGGTTGAAGAGACGCGCGGAGCGGGCCGACCTCTGAAGTCGGCTTCAATCCGACATCAAGGATAACAGTCAAAGACGCAGCGCACAAGAGCGGGGGATTCAGACGGAGATCCTTGAATATTTTTGGCGATGGGTGGTGCAGCAACGGAGATTAAACATGACTGTTTTGCTTCGAAGTGTCTATTTGTCTTTGCGTGTGTGTGCATGCATGTGTGTGTGTGTGTTATATATACTGTATATAGACAGGTCAATGTCAGTGAATGGTTGAATACACTCTTGGTCTAGTACACTCTGCAGGCCCGTGTGTGTGTGTGTACGTGTGTGTGTGTACGTGTGTGTGTGTGTGTGTGTGTGTGTGTGTGTGTGTGTGTTTGTGTGTGTGTGTGTGTGTGTGTGTGTGTTTGTGTGTGTGTGTGAGTGTGTTTGTTTTACTATACCTGTGAGGACCAGTCTCCAAATTGATAATTACTTTGACTTGGAAGTGCACCAGGACCCTGGGTCCTCACTTTGATACCAATAAAATAATGTGTGTGTCTGTGTGTGACTGTGTTATGAATACTGTATATAGAAAGGAAAATGTCAGTGAATAGTCTAGTACACTCTTGGTCTAGTACAGGAGTCGGCAACCTTCAGCATTAAAAGAGCCATTTGGGCCTGATTCCCACCAAATAAAACCCACCTGGAGCCGCAAAACCTATTTGACCGCTATAATGAAGATAACACCGGAAATACAGTATAGTTTTATTACACTTATGCTATGTACTGTATATAAGAACTGTAGTTTGTTGCATCTATAAAATAAAAGAACTACAAACTGATAAAGACTGTCTTTTTTTTCTGTGCTTGACACAGCAAAACACTAAATTCTTTTGAACTCTAAAAAAAAGAATACTGGCACGTATCATTTTTCTTTGAAATAAAATACAAAATGCAGGTCCTTCACGTATTTGTGGATTTGAAAAACATAAATATTCACTTTAATTATAAGGGGCAAAAAAAAATTTGTCTGTTTCAGTGTGGCGTCATCCGCGACTATTTCCTCAGTCGCGTGCCACAGTCAACCGTCGACCTGAATATGAAACACAACTACATCAGTTCAAGGTCCCATATAAATATCTATATTTGCAAAATTAATAGCTTGTTTCTCTCACCTTCTTAATGCGATTTCTGCCCCTGAACTTCACTGCGGAGCTTCTCCCTATCCGGGCTGTATGATGTAACTATGAGCTTCACAGATGACTGTTTGCTGTCACAGACCGATTTTAGCTTTTTATGAAGTGGAAAACACTTGCTCGCACAAGTATGTTGATCCAAAGATGGACAGGACCCCAAATGCGTACTTGTTCATGTTCAAATAGGTGTCGGGAATGGCATTCCATGTCTCGATTCCGCTCCGCATTCCATGAAACGAACTTTAACGTTCTATTTTCCTCAGAAACTTTTAATTTTTTGGATGTATCCATAGTTAAAATACTCAGCTCAAAATAAGTCACCAGTCTGTCGGCAACAGGTACAACGCATACAAGGTGCGACGCATATTTTGATCGACAAAATATGAAAACACGTTTTATTTCAATGTGACTTTATGATCACCTAAATCTCCAGAATCATAACTATTACATTGAAAAAATTAACTAAATAGAATGAAATGAAATAGCCATTATTTATTCACACACAGCCATTATTTATTCACTGGAGCCGCGGGTTGCCGACCCCTGGTCTACTACACTCTGCAGGCCCAACGTGTGTGTGCGTGTGTGTGTGTGTGCGTGTGTGTGTGTGTGTGACTGTGTTATACATACTGTATATAGACAGGAACATGTCAGTGAATAGTCTAGTAAACTCTTGGTCTAGTACACTCTCAGGCCCAGTGTCTGTGCGTGTGTGTGTGTGTGTGTGTGTGTGTGTGCATGCGTGCGTGCGTGCATGTGTGCGTAACTTAACATTAGATACATCTGATTTGATTGTACATTATGGCCTGGAATGCATTTGCCATGTTGAAAATGTCAACAAACAAACTTGATGAATTGCTACGTGCTTGCGATCTAAAACGCACCGTCAAGCTCTGTTCTTTTGTAGAAGCAGAGAAAGTGTAAATTATAAATGAACCCCGAGGCAGAGAAGCACTTTCACTGCATCGCACGCCTTTGAACTCACATTAAAAAAAAAACAAAAAAAAAAAAAAACATCTGTATCCTTAAGGGTATACCAATCTGACTGCTGCACATATCAGAAGTTCACCTGAATATCACTTAAAATTTAAAGGATCTAATTTATTTCCATCTCAGAGTCCACGGGGAATCGGGTGGAGCCTAAAGGGCCTCGAAAAACCATGACCAAGTTGAGCTCATTACTCGAAATAGTTGAGCTCAACTATTTCCTTGTCGCTTATTTCGTAACGCTGGGCACTGTACCGGTGCCTCTGCTGTTAAATGTAGCAGTAATGAAATGCTTAGAAATAAACTAGGTTTATATTATATAACTAGGTTTGCCGCCTAATATAACGTCTGCTTTGCCGCCTGCACTGCATGGTAGTATGTGCTCAATCAATATTAACCAAATTTAAACCCTGCATAATGCAGACGTATAACAGTCGTATAGTGAAAGAATTCTTTGAAAGAATTAACTTTAAAAGCCGGAACAGTAGTCATACTGGGGCCTGCTGTTCATTTATGCCTTAAAGTTTTGATGAACAGACCAGAGGCGCTGTGCGTGCTCAGAATACAGAATACAACCCCCCCCACACACACACACACACACACACCACACACACACACACACATGCACAAACACACATACACACATGCTTGGGCGGTGCAGTGCTGTGGCAGTGCAGTAGGAATGTAATGAATGTATAGCTGAGCAGCTGATTTCGGTGAGCTTACTCACCGGCTCTGTTTATCCTCATTGTCATTCATGGGCTGCCTGTTTGATTGGAGGTAATGATATTCCCCCTGGTCACGCCAGGGGGGGTGGTGTGGGGGCGTGGCGTGGGGGGACATGGGGCCTGTCGCTGTAAAGGCCCCGTGGAGCCAAAGTCAGCACAAAGCGAGCCACTGCTGACTCAAGCAGCAGAGCAAACCCCCCCCCCCCCAGCTCCTGGTACAGCTACACGCCGATCCGAGGCCAAGACTCGGAGAAGGGGGCTTGTTTGTTGCATGTCAGCCGAAATGGCCGTCCGCAGGCCCCCAGAGCACCGGGCCCTCGAATCGCAATAAAGCAGTTTGTGATTATTCCCTCCACCAGCACCACCTCAGGGCTGTGTGTCTGTCTCTTTCCCCCTTAGACTCATTGTTGGTCTATACATCTGCCTCTCTCTCTCTCTCTCTCTCTCTCTCTCTCTCTCTCTCTCTCGCTCTCTCTCTCGCTCTCTCTCTCATGAAGCACCACGACACCATCCTCCATTCGTCTCTTGCACCAACATTTATTTGTTGTGTCTGTTGAGGCAGCTTTTCCTCATATTTGCTCTCTTTCCATGTTTCTCTCTCTCTCTCTCTCTCTCTCTCTCTCTCTCTCTCTCTCTCTGTCTCTCGATCTTCCCGTGCCGTATCTTACAGCAATCGGGGAATGCTAGTCCCTCCATCTTCTTAATCCTTCCTTCCCTCTACCTCCGCGTCCCCGCAGGTTTTCTCCCAGGGGCCCGCTGGCCGCTGAGCGGGGACAGATCGATGACAAAACCTGTCATTGGAGGCCGCGTGTTATTCATGGCCGGATTGCATTTGAAAGGCCATGTGCCACACGGTTAATGAATTAAAGCGGTAGCCGGCCAAGTTTGATCAGGCCAGCTGACAACCATCAATATCCTTCTCCTCTTTTATGGGGCGAGGAGAGAGAGAGAGAGAGAGAGAGAGTGATGGCCGAGGGATGGGAAAGGTGTGGCTTTTTTCCCCCCTTTTGTGATCCGGCTTTGCAGTATCCAGCTACGCTTAATTATAGAGAATCCATCCCGGCTAAAAGAAAAATGAAATAAGGCGCAGGTCCCCCCGGATATGGACGTTGACTGGAAGCGTTGACTTCGGTGCCGAGTCTGTGACAAAATACGGGAAAAGTGACGGGGTGTGTTTTTTTCTGGAGTTTTCGGATGATGGCCAGCCAACACCAACCAACACAAGACTCTAACACATGAAGATATGACAGTACAAACAGGGCCCTTGGCACTTAATTCCTGTCAAGAAGTTACTTCCTTGACTGAGGGGCCTGTGTTTCACCAGCCGGTCGGGGATGCACACTCCGCCAGTGGTGCTAAGTTCCAGCGTGTTTGTGTTTTCTATTCATTTATTTTATTATTATATATCATATTATATTATATTATATATTTTATTTATTTGTGTTGCTGCTTCGATTTATTATTTAATTTTAATTTTTTTTTATTTTTAATAGTTTCATTTATTTCTTTTTTTATTGACTTTTTGAAGACTTGTTTTATTTTTACAGTGCTGCTGAATTGTGGCCAAATCCTCTTTATTCGTGAGAATGAAATTGCTTTAAACCTGTGTTTGCGTGCCGTGTCGTCCGGTTGAGGTCCAGTTGAAGTGGGCGAGAGCGGTAGTGTCGCCCTTGCACACGGCACCAAAATGTCTGTAAAAGCTGCAGTGAAGTGATTAAGTCACATGGCAGGACTCTTTTGTAACAGAACAATCAGAAACAGATTTTAAACCTGGTTAATTGGCCGTGAGTTGGAATGAATCACTCTCTCACCCTGTCCCACGCCACACAATAGACATTCTAGCGCGTCACTAATCATTTTGAAAGTATTTGAAATGCTGCATAGTTATTATCCAGAGCACTCGAAAACACAAAGGTGCTGGACTGCAGTACAGCTATTTTACTGCGGTATCCGTCGGTCTTTCCACGTAGGCAGCTGCATAGAGGTGTGTGCCTATTGTGTGTGTGTCTGTTTGTAGGTATGCGTGTTTACGTGTCATCCGGCCTTTATTACCTATCCATCATCTGTTTAATCCGTCTCTTTCCTGACACAAAAATTTGGCGTGGAAGAATCGAGCCGGCGGAAGCATTTCACACAAAAGGGGGTTTCATGTCAGCCGAATTTATCAGTCATTTACTTATTAACACCAAACTGGCAGCGGTGATAAAGGAGGGGACTAAATGCACCCCATAGTGAGATGCAGAAAGGCCCTTATCGTGATATCATAATGTTAACATACAGCGCAATTATTCTCCACGGAGGCGTGAAATTGATTTCAAATATTCTCTTTTATCCCCGCTCACACGATTTGATTTCTGCTCCTGTGAGACGACCTTTGATAAAATTAAATTTTCAAACAATGCTCGAGATCTGCCTCCGCATACGTAATGCGCAAATGGCCCAAGAAAGCCGGCGATGCCCCGTCACGGAAAGCTGAAAACACCTGGCAAACAGAATCCCAGGTGGTTATTTCACAGCACCTGATGAGATATTTTGTCCGAATCCCACGTGGATGAACTGTACGCCGGTCAAAACAAACCCTCCCCTTTAGCTCCGGTCCCGCGCCGCCGGCCGTGGGCAGAAACACTGACGCTTATTAAAGCAGGGATGACATTCCGTCTGCCGGGGAGATTCACCGACGTTCATTTGCTCTGAAGGCTGTGACAGGACAGCGGAGCGGCCCGGACCGTGAGCACGGACCCGCCGTAGCCCTGGAATGACAGCTTCGGAGGCTCCCTCCGTGGAGAGTTACACAAGGCCTGCGCCACTTGGTGGAGAAAGCGCAACAGTGTTGGGAGGCTGAAGGAGGCAGAGGTCCACACCTGGGGCTGCTTCAGTGGATGCACCGTCAATTATGGAGTAGAGGAGGAACACTGTGTGAGGAAAAGAGCAGATGGGAAATAATAGATAGGTGTGATGCTTTCTTTATATTTTGTATGATGTATACTATAGTCAATTCCGGTGTGGTTTTGCTTTCCATCTGTTGTCCACTAATTTGCTACATGATGTATTGAATCTATTGTTTTCTATATATTTGATCTATTTTTTATCCGGTTCAGCCGTGATAATGAAGGGTTTTGAAAAGACAATTTGTTTGATCAACTTTCCTCCTGATTGATTTCCTGAAGTGTCTGGCGACGCCGATCGAGATCTGCTTTGGACTAATCTCTGTTTTTTTCCTTATATGTTTCTGCTTATCTGGAGAAACTAACATTTTGTGCAAACACTAATTTAAATGTCTGGCTGGGTCCATGCCTAGGATTCATGCAATATACCCACCCATCAATCAAAAACCATATCTGTCCATCTATCTAGGCCATCCGTCGATCCATCTCGGAAATGGAGCTCCACTCCACACAAACACGGGAAGACATACAGTAGACACAAAAAAAAAGACTTTTCCTTAGTCCTTAGTTTCAGCCCTGCATTGCCTTGCTGTTTCATCACTCGTATTTGAACATCAATGTAAAATACATGAGAACACAACTTGGCATAGGAGGTTGAAAAAGTGACTTAGGCATTGTTCCTCATCTAAACTGAGAATGACAGCACGCAAATTGTCAAATTGTACGGAACCATGGACCTAACGCACTTTCTTCCTTGGGGGTTTTTCCAAGTGGATTCATGCAGGTGGTTATTACCATGTGCCACTACAGCCATGAAGCGAGGTAGAGCAGTGGCTTTACCTCGCTTTACCCTGCTTCATGGCTGTCAGTGGCACAGGATGAGTCATTTCCTTCAGCCTGCTGGATAATATTGGACTGGCTGACAAGTTCGATATTACTATTTATCTCCCCATCCATCCATCCATCCATCCATCCATCCATCCATCCATCTATCCATCCATCCATCCATCCATCCATCTATCCATCCATCCATCCAGACAGCCAGCCAGCCAGCCATCCATCCACCCATCTATCTATCCAGTCATCCATCCATCCATCTAGCCATCCATCCATCATCCACCCATCCAGCTATCCATCCATCCAGCCAGCCATCCATCCATTCAGACAGCCATCCATCCACCCATTTATCCATCCATCCATCTATCCATCTAGCCATCCATCCATCCAGCCACCCATCCATCATCCACTCATCCAGCCATCTATCCATCCATCCATCCATCCATCTATCCATCCATCCATCCATCTATCATCCAGCCATCCATCCAGCCAGCTATCCATCCATCCATCTATCCATCCGGCCATCCATCCATCCATCCATCAATCCATCTAGCCATCCATCCAGCAATCCATTCAGCCATCCAGCCAGCCATCCATCCAGCCATCCATCCAGACAGACAGCCATCCATCCATCCATCCATCCATCTATCCATCTGTCATCTAGCCATCCATCCAGACAGCTATCCATCCATCCATCCATCCATCCATCTATCATCCAGCCATCCATCCAGGCAGCTATCCATCCATCCAGGCAGCTATCCATCCATCCATCTATCCATCCGGCCATCCATCCTTCCAGCCATCCATCCATCCAGCAATCCATCCAGCCATCCAGCCAGCCATCAATCCAAAAGGTTATTTATATATTTGAAGGGTCATAGTCAGGGGGAATTTCCATTAAAATAATTCTTAAGACCTATGTAAATGTCAGAACATTCATTTAATTAAAGACTTGAAAAGCCCTTTTTTTGTGCGCTGCTGTTTCAGGGACCGAGCTCCCTGTGATATGACATTAGGAAACCATGCGATGCACACTGACCTACTTAGGAGCTCATTTAGATGCAAGGAGGGACGTATTGGAGCTATAGAGATTGTTCTATAATGTCCTTAGAAGCAAAACAATTGCCCTTTGTGAGGATTTAAATCTGCTTTCGTACATGTTGATCATTAGCCGGTGGAGGTGCGAGGCATAATCCAGTGTAATTAGTTCAGTCAGTGCCAGAAGCAGGGACCAGATACTCCCCATGCACGAACCGCTTGGTAAATATCATCGTCTGATTGCTTTCATCTATATTGAGGTTCAGTAGAAGCCTCGAATGTTCAATCAAAGCATTATGTTGTCAAGGTTAGTGATCAGCGGTGGTTCTATCAATGTTATTATCTGAAAGAGAACAAATCAAGACTTTTTGGGGTCTTTTTTTAATTTTCATCCGTGTCATGACTAGAAAGAGGATGTGGTTTGAGTTTGGGAGACTGTAGAAAAAAAAACAAAAAAAAAAAAACAACAACAACAAACAAGCATTAAATACAGTTATGGAAGTGGAAGGTCATTACTCTGACAGAAACTGAGAATTTACAACAGGAGGGAAACGCTGAGGCATTCCAACCAAAAGTTCAGACCAGCCTTATCCGAACACACACCGGTAGAAAGAGATCTTTGCTATGCTAACACACAAAGTAATTGATACACACATTTCACATAGTTTTCCATGAATGACTGTTAAACCTTTAAGTCCTGTTCAGGAGTCCCCCTTTGGTGAGATCATAATAAAGGGCTTGATTATGTGGGATAAAAAAAACAACTATGCTATTATTATTATTATTATTAGTGGGACTCGCTTATTTGTCATTATGTGTTTGTAAGGCTTGTAGTGGATCTTTGGAGTCCATGAAGGGAAGAAGAGCTCCTTTTCCTTTCCCTTCTCAGTCATCGAGCAGATGCTGCTGATGTCGACGATAAGCGACCGCTTCATTTCTCCTTGTACTGGCTCAAATAGCCGCTGAGGAAGCTCTGGAAGTTTTGGACGGCGGGTCGGACCGCCCGGGCGGCTTCGTCGGCGGCAGGCTGGTCGGCGGCAGGCCCTGCGCGTCGCAGACGGCAGTTGTAGTCCATCTCGGGGTCACAGTCGGGGTCGGGCAGAATGATGCCGTCCTGGCCCGGCTGGGGGGCCTCGGCGCCGGCGGGGGAGGAGAACTTGCCGCAGTTGGGGTCAAAGGGATGGCAGAAGGGCTTGGCCGGAGCCTTGATGTCGGCCTTGGCCTCCATGCCTGCCCGCAAGGGGATGCAGTCCTTATCGTAGTGCACGAAACAGTCATAGCCTTCCTTGGTCTTGCCGTGGACGCCGAGCTGGTAGCGGACCTGGTTGATTGATTGATTGATTGATTGATTGATTGATTGACTGATTGGTTGTGTTGTTCAAAAAAAGACCCACACATCTTACAACAATCGTATGTGATGCAAAGCAGACTACCCAGAACATAATAAAGGAAAGCATTATGCAAAACCCAATTAATTTCACTGTGTGATTTAATACAACAAAAGAAGCAACAGGAAATTATTACAACCAGTCAACAGATGCGATTACACTAGTCAAGTTAAAAGAATTATCTATTTATCTTAGTAGCAGGACTTCAGATTCAGACCTGGTGCTCTGGAAGCTGTGGTGGAGCCTTGCCCAGGGCAGCAGCGGCCGCCAGTATGCAGTAGGGGTTGAAGCGGGGGTCGCAGGTCAGAGGGGGAGGCGCCATCTTATCCTTGGAGGCGAAGTCCAACACGGGCTTGGTGAGGCCAGACAGCTTGGTAGCCGTCAGGGGGTTGCAGCCCTCGTCGAAGAGGGGGTTGCACTGCTGCTCCTTGGGGGCCTCCTCAGCAGCCAGCGGGGCGGGGGCAGCGACGGTGGACACGCACAGAGGATCGACGGCCGGGTCGCACTTAGGGTAGAGCATGTGGTAAAAACCGGTGGCGGCCTTCTGGACCAGGGGGGGCCTGCAGTAGGGGTCCTTGGGATCACAGTTGAGGGCAGAGTAGGAGGGCACTGGGCCAGAGGCGGGTCGGTAGCCGTAGGCCGCCCTCAAATGGTACTGCAGACACTCGACGTCCTTAGGGTTGCAGATTCTCAGCAGCTCCGCCTTCTGCTCGGCGCCTAGGAACGGCTCCAGCACGGGGGCGTAGTAGTAGAAGCCGGTGTGGCTCTTCATGGGCACCGGCAGGAAAGGGGTGAGGATGGGAGCAGGGAGCTTGGCCGGCGCCGGGGCCGGCTCAGGCTCCGCGACGGCGCCCTTGCCGTGGAGCGGGAAGAGGCAGTAGGGGTCGACGTAAGGGTTGCACAGCCGAGCGGCCTTGACAGGGGCCGGCATCACCATGGCGGCCTTGGGCTTGCTGGTGAACTCACTCACGCACTCGGGATCGTCAGAGTTGGCGCAGGATTTGTAGATCTCGCTGAGGTGGGTAAGGTAGTGGTTGAAGGTGGGGCCATCCTCTGTCCTGTGCTTATTCTGCAGCCAGGCCAAGTAGAGACGATCCAGATCTTCAACCTCAAAGAGTGACGGAGATGGACAAAATATTAAATAATAAAGATAGTAGCACACTCATAATAATAATAATAAAAATAATAATAATGATTATAATATAATAATAATAATAATAATAATAATCATTATTATTATTATTATTATTATTATTATTATAATGATTATTATTATTATTATAATGATTATTATTATTATTATTAGAGAAAATAACTCTGTAAGACAGACTAAATTCCAGTCCTTGAAGATTTTTTTTTCATATGAACGTGGCATTTAAACCTCCACTTAAACCTACAATGGTCCCATTTAGGGAGCTGTGCTGAGGTCAAGTGATAACTTGATACCTAAGTATCTATAAGATAATACCTTGATACAACAATCGTGTAGGCTTTAATATGTATTTATTTTCCTTTTAAACCTGTTCTTTTAGGTTTATAGTTTTGTTTTTTTACCTTTTTCGTTAATGTGGAGAGGTTGTTTAAAAAAAACAAAAACATTTAAGACTTTAAAATTCTTGAAAAACCTAAAAGTCATTTCTCAGTTCACTTCCATCAATTCATTGTTTATTCTAAATGACTGGAACCAGGTGGGAGGAAGGAATGAAATACCACTCACTCCTTCCTGGTTGTGGGTCTCCATGAAGATCTTGTACAGTCCCCAGAAGTCAGGCAGACGCTGGAACTGAGGCAGGGTCAAGACGGGGACGTTCCTTCTGTTGCGAACTTTTTTCGCGTCGGCGGATACTGAGGACGCTTCAGGAGATGAGAGCGAGAGAGAGAAGACATTCGTTTCACATTTCAATGTGAATGATCATGTAAATTCGAATGTAATTGGCACAAATGCTTATCTAGTGTGTGCATGTTTGTATTGTATCTATCAGTAGGGTCGAATGTAGAGGTGGATGGATGGAGGGTTCGATGGATGGATTGATGATGGATGGATGGATGGATGGATGGATGGAGGAAGGGGTGGGTTACCAGCCAGTCATATGACGGTAAGTATAATATTCATGAGCAACCGTGTTCGGGGCATAACCAAAACCCTGTGAAATCGACCCATAAACTTGGAGGGGCGAGCTAATGAGCGCCGCGTCGACGTGGAGCTCGGCGCCACGTCCCACATCCCACGTCCTCACCTTCCTCCTCCTCCTCCCTGTGCTGATCCACTGGAACGGCCCCCAGGAAGTCTGTAAAAACGCAAACAGTAGCAGCGGGGACGTGAGCTGACAAGGACCAGATGTTGGAAGCGCTTCCACCGAGCCCCGAAGAAAGCGCTGACCCACTAATAAGCCCCTGGGAGAGCGCACGGCGCCCACTAATAACCCCCAACCGACACCCCCATCCCTCCATACACACACATACATACCCCTGGCTTTAAACCCAATCATTGGTGCCTGCCTGTTTATTACACCGATTTTGGTGATGGTGGTGGTGTGTGTGTGCGTGTGGGGGGTGGGGGGCTTAACCTGTAAAACTACAAAGAGCGTATTAAGGAGCGTCTACAAAAGCCAGCCACTCTCCCCGTCTCGCTTCCACACACAGAAAACACACTAATTACCAAAGCACGGGATGAGGGGCGGAACATGCTCTGTGTATACATTCCCGCTTCCATATGTGCGCCAAGTTGCGCTCCAGCAGGGTTTCCCTTCAGAAGTTTACGACGGCGATGGAAAGAGCCGAGTCAGCTGATTGTGGCAGACGCCTCTGGCCCCATACATTTATTGATAAGAAACGGCGCCGCTCCGCAAAGGGGAAAGGGGGGGGGCGTAGGGCCGACACCTTCTTATGCCCGCAAAAAAGGGAGCCTCGACAAACTCCGGAGTTGTCTGCACCTAACATGCTGTTGTGTGTGTACTTCAGGCGAGATAAGCCCCACGGCGTCCGTATAACTCTGTGCCGTCGGGCGCCTCCCAACGCGGTTCACCGACACAACAGGGCGGGCGTGGGGGGGAAATTACTTTGACCGGGCAGGCATTAAATCTGGCCTGGCCTCTAGCATTTATTTATTTTTTCCTGTCTCAGTTGACTTCGGTCTGAATGGCGGAGGTCTCTCACCTGGTAACAAAACGATGGCCAGCAGGATTCCGGTGTGGACGAGGGAAAACAGTGGTCTCCTGACGCGTGCCATTTTCCTGCTCTGAATAGGGGAAAACAACCGTTAGAGAAGCCGGGAGAGCGGGAACGCCTCAGAGCATTGAGTCATGTTTCGATATTTCGTTTTGCGCATTGCGTGACCCTCAATAACGCAACCCAGCGGCTCCAGAGGTCGAGCGCGGCCGACGGAGGTCACGGGTCCCGATCGCTCGGCTCCTCCCGTTAAAGAGCGTGGAGGCTTCCCCGGGCGGAGACCCCTAACCCCAGCTACGGGAGCCCCGTGTCACTTCAGTCCTTTTTAACGATCAGGTGTTTTATTGTCATCTCGGGGACAGAGATCTGAGTTCACCCCTCGACGCTGTCAATCCAGCAGGACGTTTGGTATTCAAGCCGTGGCACCGTAAAATGTGGACACGGACAAGCTTTGATTTAGGTGACGCCTCAGTGGTGGAGAGAATTGAGGGACGTAGCATGATAGAGCGATAATAAAAAAAAAAAATTAAAAAAAAAAGCATTTCTGAACATCAAATAAAGCAATCATCTCAAAATATTCATCTTCATTAATGTAAGGATTGCAATTTAATACCGGCGGGTCTGCGGGTCGAGAATACAGATTGGCCTGTACGACTCCAGCCGATTGTGGAAATCTAAGAGCACGATCTTCGTGCAGAGGCAATGGGGTTGTAGCCGTAGGTGACAGACGTCGAGCCCGCCCCGCGTGTACAATCTTTTAAGCTGGATTCTTCCCTCTCACCTGTGTGGGATGTGTAGTTTTCTGACCTGCTGGGAGCCCCCCGGGCGCTCTGGATCGCTCTTCTCAGGTGGGATTGCTGGAGCTGCTCTGAGCCGTGCAACACCTCAGATCTGCTTCCCCTGTGCAGGACGGGTGGGCCGGGAAACATTTTTAAGCGGAGCCCGTGATCATTAAAGAGCGAATGGGCACGTCACGTAAGCCCCGGCATGCTGTTAGGAGCGCCGGGATTGGCTCCCGCGAGGCCGCCCGGCCGACCAACCAGGGTCCTGTAATTAGGAGAGGTGAGCAGCGCCGTTCCAAGCGGTGGAACTCCAGTAGGAGGACACGGAGGTCCACATGGGGGTTTTCTTCTCTCATTCGTTTCGGGAGACAGTTTTCGCAACGCAAGATGGCGACGTCCAAGACTTCTGATATTATACATATCGACCAATCAGTGGGTGTCAGCTTTAAACTTTATGACAGTATGTCCAACGAAAACAAAAACATGACACCTCAATTAGACTCAAGAAAACGTATCGGCAGCCTGGGCAGAGACGTAAGGAGAATAACTCTGTGTCATCACCAGGTAGAACCAGGACTTCAAGAGCAGAACCGGCTTTCGGTTTTTTTTTCTGCAGACGTTCTGGGAAACGGCGAGGACTATTACCTGCACCTCTACCTCCTGTTTTGCATCAGTATACTTTGCAACAATGAGCGGCATTGTTCTCGTACATAAACACACAAAGCTATTACCCTGTGTACGCGCACCAGCATTTCTGTTTTATTTATTTATTTATTTATTTATTTATTTATTTATTTTTGTTTCAGACCTCCTGCCGTCATTATGTTTCAGTCAGGTATCTCTAAAGACTCGTTTCATCTCGAATGGCTGCAGCTCGAGTGTTTCACAAGTTCAAGGCTCCACTTGGCCGCTTTCTTCCCCCCTACTTACTCAAGCTGAGGTTTTGGATGGCCATTATTTGTCATGTTTCACGGCCGTCGCGTTGCATCTGTTCAATGACGAATACGCTTTCATAATGGGTTTGGGGTTTTTTTTCAGCACACGCCTGGACACATGGAAGGTATTGTGGACGTGGATGGAATCATTAGGGAAGCAGGGACCGTGGGTCGACGCATGAGGAGCGCTGCTGTTGCGTGAGGTACAGAAAGCCCACGTAGATGCTACTGGAAACTCCACAAAGTCCAACTTCAGATTACGGTGATAATAAAATTGTACGACATCCTGTTGTTTGCGATACGCTCCTTATTTTATGTGATTATCCCGGGCTTGCCCCAATTCTTCCCGCTTTTAAATCCAGGCTCAAAATGTTATGAATAATGTTGTGAAAAATGTTATGAATAATCAGCATGCTTTAAATTGCATGTTACAATTGTATTTTTGTATTTTTTTGATTTTCCTTTTGAAATCCTGAGTTTCTAGTTGGGTTGTGAGCCGCAACGACCAAAGTAGGTGTAGGTTTGAGTCCTGTCATCTGTTAGTGTGCAGACCTGTTCCTAACATTTTCTTCAATATTTTGAGCTTTTTATTTCTATGCTTTTTCTCTTTGCTTTTTTATATATTTTACTTTTTATGTGAAGCACTTTGAATGGTGCTTGTGTATGAAGTGTGCCATGCGAACAAACCGATCGAAACAACATGAATGAAATCAATATAACAGTTTAAAAAAAAACAATTGCACCGTTCTGAACGTAGTATGTCAACAAATTCCTCAGCGCCGTGGTTCCACGAGACATCATCGCCGAGGTGTCCCGCTGTCATGGCTGATGATGACTTAGCCTCAGCCATGAAACGTGCAATTTACACATTTCAGAAACAACCGGTGCTGTCACTGTACAAGACAAGCGCTTCTCCCTCTCTTCTCGCCGAGCTGAAAGACGGGACCGGGAGATCTGGTTGGGGTCTTCCTATGCGTGGAAAACTCACGTCGATTGCATTTTACATTTAAAACCCATAAAACATCTCATGCTACCGGTGAAGGAAAAGCTCATTAAAAAAGAAACCTCGTAAAGATATGATGCCTGACAACGACTTCCCTGTAAGCACTTTCCGAGTTGTGGTCTCTTGCTGTTGCTTGAGCTGTACTTCGCAAATACATCAAGGAGAACAAAGCACTCCTTTATTACCATAAGATAGCATCCGATAAGGAAAAGGAATCATCTGAGAATGCCTATTCAGATGTGGGTGAAATGAATATCTGCATCAGAAGTTCTTCTTTTCATGTTCTTTTTTTTCTCAACCAAGCAGGAAACCTGTCTAAATCTGTTTAAAAAAAAAAAATTAAAGGGCTGCCAACTTTGTTTTCATTTTGACTGATGTCTTTCTGCTGACGTGCCACGTTTGGTTTTTTTCCTGCCACCACCAAAATGCGTCATTATTAAAGGGTTAATGCTCATTCCGCTCAAGTGCCCCGGCGTCTTCTGTGATCATACTCACTCGCATGGCCCGGGCTCTTGGATTGCATTGCACTGAGGCTCATCTCTGTTTTTTTGGGGGGGGGTTTTTTATCAGCCACAGCCTTTGAAGTCAACATTTGCCCACTAGCCAACTTACCGGAGACTTTCTGCCGCCAGCAGTCAGAAATCAACCGATTTCCATGAGTTATGGAGCGTTTTTAGAAATTCAGACCATGTAGTTTTGACTCAAAAAAAAAGTGATTATTCTTGTTCTTCTAAATTCATCAACGACTGGAAACCCTGTGAACACAATTGTTTGTAGACATCTGGTTTCGGATTCTATCTCTGTTCAAAATATCAATGAACTGCACTCTACAGCATCTGCAGCTCCCCAGAACTCCACAGGACACTCCATTGCGTGAGCTTTGATACATCACATATCATCATTCATTAATGACACATAAATATTCATCAACTGTATTTTTAATTTTTGATCAACTGCACTCAAAGGATCCATTAAGGACGGCTTAATAACTATACATATATACAGGGGGATAATGGGGCACGGTTCTCAGACAAAAATACACATACCAAATCTTAGAGACAATTGGGGTTGGTGTTGTGGTGTTTGGAAAAAAGGTTAGTGATTCTGGCGGAGCGCCATTCATCATTTGCCATATGTTCAGGGCAGACAGAGCCGGGGCTTCAGCTTCAGATAGATATATAATTATGTTGACAATGTGGCTGTAACAGGTGTTCTCCAACGTACACAAACCTGCAAGTTAGCAAGCGGCCGGCATGTGCACGACGGGAGTGCGATGCAGACTCATAATTTTGACGTGCCAGATATATATGGGGGATATTTGGCATCTTAAGAATTTCAAAACATCTGGAGCGAGCGGTAACGTTTTTAAAGAGTGTTTTAAAACTAGGACACCTATGAAGGGAAATTGTATGTTATTATACAGTAAAGGGATAGTTTGTGTGTGTCTGTGCATGTGTGTATGTGCGAGCGTATGTGTGCCTGTGTGTTCCCCCTCCCCACAGCAACAGAAAAAGACGGTTTCCGTAGGTTTTCTTCGTGCTCTTCTGAACACCACCCCGCACATACGAGTGCCAGAGACAAATCTCTCTCACTGGATGTCGTCATCGTCAAAAAGGTCTTCGAAATCTGCAAGAATGGATGCAAACAAACATTAGCAGTGATCTCCGGCGGCGCGTTTCCGTGACACAAATCGACGGCTGTTGCTGCATCTCGGAGCATTCCGCAAGCGAGGCATTTTCCCCATAGAGCCGCCCTAATAGGCTGGCGGGTCAGAGGGCTGTGCGGTGATAAAAAAGTTAAATGATCAGGGAATGCTGCGGCCTCTGCGGAGTCTGCGTGCCCTTCCTGTGGGCCTGGCGGTTTGTGAGGTCAGAGGTCAACGGGGGAGAACTGTACGAGCACGAATGGGAATAAGTGCCACATGCTCACACTTCTGTTTCCTCACTGAAAGGTGTTTTAATGAGGGGAATACACTAATGTTTCAGTGAACTGAAATATATTTCTCCTATGTATTGTATTATTCAAATTTAATCCTGGTATTGTAATAAACGTGTGCATGCAGCATGTTACATTGACATCGTTAACACACTGTCTGGAAGGTATCTCTGATGAGAAGACTGCTAATATGTTGGTTGTTCTTCCCAGGTTAAAATACATTTAGAACCTTCTGAAGTCAATAAAACACAAAATATGGAGGCAAGTACATACAGAGCAAAGTATTTGCCCCAAATTTTGATGGTATGCGAGTCCTGTTTTCCCACACAAAATAGTCCAAGTATAACTAGTCCAACAAATGTAGGTGCCTGAGACAATAAAAAAAAAAGGGCAAAATAGTGATTTTAGGCAAATTGAAGCATTTTCCCCCCACAAAGCAAAACAAACATGCCACGAAAGACAGACACTTAATAGTGACACAATTGTTTATGTCATGTTGTAGATTTTTATTGCGGGCAAACTGCAGGGACAATAATTTGGTTTTAAGAGCCACATTTCAAGACTGTCTTCAACGTCCGTCTCTGCCGGTGCCCTCTGACCTCCGGGAAGAATGATGTGGCCATCGAGACGCTTTGCTTCAAACCGTCTAGACACATTAGTATATCACCGTATTATTATATGGCCTTATAACTGCACACCCGCAGACTCCAATCTGCAAAATATTGGAGATGTGATGATATTTTGTGCAAGGGCGTAGCTGGCAGTTTAATCCACCCCATTTAAATAAGGGTGAAGATTGGCTTTCATCCCAGAACAATAGTTGTCCTTTTTCCCGCTCATGACATTTTGGAAAATAGAGCAATAATGTAAATGCATTTTAAAAACATAAGCTAACCAGGAACCCAAACAAACAGATTGCAAACACAAAACTGAATATTACTTCTTACATAATAACACTTGCACTTTACTTAAATTGTTATATTATCCAATCCACCGGAGGCCCAGAAGATAGACAGCCTCTTTTAACTGTACGTACAGTATATAAGGGCTGCAAACTGGTTTTAATACCAAATGAAGCAGCCTCAACTGGGCCTCTTGCAGAACACAGCGAGCGAGCCTGTCAAGGACGTCTGCACCGGAGCTGTGCGGCATATGGTGAGGAATCGCGGCTGTTTGATGTAAGCTTTGCCCCGGGACAGAGCTCACACTACATTATAAAACTTAGTTTGTAAAAGGGGAAGCGGGGGAGAAGGAATAGTTTGAGGCCAGTAAAGACATTTCCTGCTGCTCCCAAGCCAACAATGCTCAGGGCTGAACAGAAACCCTGCGCTAATAGATTCAATCTGGTTTATGGAAAGAAAAATACCTTTTTAAGATGGCAGGTACCAACTTGAAACTTTGCAACAATACCTGTATGCACTCAGTATCTGCAAAATGCATACCTCCTACCATATGAAAAAAAATCTGACATTTTATGTCAAGTGTTTCTCATTCACAAGTCAGGCCAGTAGTAAACATGAAGACCTTAAGCACACTCAGGTGTTTATTCAGAGTTTGTTTCACCCTTACCATTGAAAAAGTCGGAGTGAACTGCCTTTTCATTGGCCGCCAGGTCCATCAGCAATCCTGTGCTTCCTCCAGCCTGCCAACACATTTTATTTTAACAAATAAAATATATCTATATATCTATATATATATATATATATATATATATATATATATCAACTGTATTTAGCCAGCTGGTGCATCTATGGCCGTACGGCTTCTAAACCAACGAGCAGTTCCTGTACTAGAAAATGGCTGCGAGGGTTTTCTGAGCATAGACAAGGATTAGATATATTGTAGGTAATAACAATCTTTGTAGCTAACATTTGAGACTTTTGTTGTAAGTAAACAGTCAATTACCTTTTGACAATAAAAAGTTAATCTCTTGCATGATTGCAGATACCATCTGATATGGGCTTACAAGCAGGCAGAGATGGACGAGTTAAAATAGTAATAGCCCTACTGTTTTTGTTTCACCAATGTACTGGGTCTGCGTATTTCACCCATTAGTTGAATTTCTGGGTGCTTGTTTACAAATCGAGAAGATAAACTCAAAACACTGTGACTACCTGACTACTAAGCAATTACTTTCTGAACCTGACATTTCTGCAAGCAGGATGGAATGCAATGGTAGCTGGGGCTGCCTGGAGGAGTACACAGTTAGGAAAAACAACAAGATTATTTCCTTGTTATCGTACCAAACTCAGCCTTGCATCAAATTGGATAATATCTTTACCAAGTTGTCATGCAATGTTACTGAAAAGGTGCACAAAATGCATGATATCACATGGTGCGCATTGGAACGGTCCACTTCACTTGGGAAGTCGGGACCCGGTGACAAAGTTGGTGCAGCAGCATCACAACTTGTATGCACACCTAAAACCCATAATTTCCCAAATATGAATGAAACACAGTTGTAATGGTAAACTGAGGACGCTTGCTTGTGTTTGGTGCAACTGTATGTTGACGCACTAATTCAGTTCTGGTGGGAGAGGACATGTGCATAATAGCACAGCGTATGGAGGGATTCATCAACAACAACAGGAAGTCATTATGTTCAATTTAGAGACATGCAACTGGAAATTCTACATAGGTTGAACAGTATGTGGTGAGTCCGGTAAGATCTATAGCACATGTGCTATAGAGGTTCTCGCAGCTGATAATCAGATCGATTTTTCTTAATTATTGTGATGCTCCGACCCAAGCACACATATTATCAATGTGGTGGCCTAGATGTTAATGATGGTGGCCTCATTTTCACCACGACATTTAGTGAAAACAACAAGAACAACAATAACTTAGTAGGTTTGCTGGACATTTTAATGGACGAATAATCTTCATAAGGTCCTCATGCGCACAAACTGGAGACATTTTACTTCGCTACTCAGGATTGGGATTGGAGGTACACTAACTTTCGATCCCAACGTCCATCACGATACAGTTTTCCGAATGTTTAACCACTGATAAAAGAAAAAAGAAATATTTTGAAGGGTTGTTTTTTTATTTTTATTAATAAGAATTTATATTTTCTTAATAGAAATTGCGGTCGCTTAGACGATTTAGGTTTCACAATCTCCGGCTCACTTCACTTAATACGCTTCCACAATAGGTTCTTGCTACAGGAGGTATTAACAAACACAAGTTTAGTATTGTAACTAATGCATGATTATATCCCATTGCGGGATTCCTGTGTGGGAATGTGTGCGTGCATAGTTGTTTCACGATCTTTAAGTTGACGCAGCCATTCTAGGTTACGTGCGGTTATGTTTACCTCGTGCGGGGTTGCTGGAAACTACGGTACAATGCTACGTTAGCTAGCTAGACAACTGGCTGAGGGAGCGACGTACAGACCTCGTCTAGATCCACGTAGGGTCCCGCACCCTCGGGGAACATCTCGTCGACTGCAGGCTTCATGGCGGTGGCGTTTGACTGGTCTTTTAGCGGCATGGATACAAAAATAAATCGATTTGATTTGACGTTATTTCCGAACGACACGCCGGTGGCCACTTGGACGCTCCGACGCCGAGGCTGGTGCCACGTGATTGCCGACGTCGGCCGCGTCACTTACCCGTGTGACCAGACGCGGTTCGAACCTTCGCGCCGCTGTCCCGTGACACCGGCACAATCCGAGTTGTTCGGCGCGTTGGCGAGAGAAGGGAGACGCGCGGGCAGAAGCGACGAGCAGCGATCCGGCGGAGGCTCTGGAACTCCCGCGGGCCACGCGGCGCCGCTGCGTCCACGGAACGCTCCAGAGAGTTGAACGCTTGTGCGGCTTGAAAACAATTCCGGGGGGGAAAACCCGAACCATGCTGTGGAGTTCCACTGTTATTGTGATTTACACTGATCTTACTCATTAAATATTATATTTCAATGATGCGGGATGTATATAACTATGTTCTATTTATATAATACATATAGAATAATTGTTTTTATTTTATTTCTATAATAAGCAATGCACAGTGATAACCATGTCCATTAAAATATCCAATCATAAAAATAATGAAACATTGAATTAAGTCCAACTCACATGATTTCATTTTCTATAGAATATATACTATATTCTTCAAATGGATTGGCTTCAATGAGTGATTTGCTTTCAAATGTTGCATAAACTTCTGGTTTTACGCGCATACATCCAAACATTATCATCATCTGCTGCAACAGCGAGTCAAATATGTTCAGTCAGTAGAATTCTCTAATATGACAGATGCTGGACACAAAGCGTTTATAGTGCAACGGAAACGTCCGTGCAGCTTTATTAAACCCAGAAAGGCTTGGAAGAAATTTGCATAAACATTTCATGTCAACAGCGCCACCCTGTGTTTCCACACTTATAAGTTTTCAGACCTATTTTCGGAGAAGGCGAGGGGCTTACAATGCACCTCTGATGTCACTCCTTAATATATATATATAGATATAGATGAAGATACATATAGATAGATAGATAGATAGATAGATAGATAGATAGATCGATAGATAGATAGATAGATAGATAGATAGATTATATCACTTCTGGTGGATAATTTCTGAAATGTGTTAAGGGTAATTATATTACGAGTGCATAGCTGTTGAATATTTTTCGATAGTGTGCCATAAAGTTGCATATCTTTCAAACCCTTTTCACAACAGCGCTTCTTGTTTTTTCGGTGAGTCAGAGGGTTTTGTCACAGCCCTGCTGCTTGGTGGTAGTCATCCTGCTGATGTCGATGTTGTTGTTGGCGAACACCTCCATGGCCTTCTCCAGGGAGGAGGCAGGGAGGGTTCGGGTTCGACTCAGGATCCAGGCAAAGTCCACGTGGAACAGCCTCAGGATGTCGGTGCAGGAGTACACCTGGGCCCAGTTGACGTAGTCGGTGGCCAGGATCCAGTAGGGAGAAAAGGGCAGGACTGTTTGGCAGACACGTATTACATGCATATTAGAATACACATCAGTAGTTATACTTGCTGTAGTAGCACACAGAGATATGTACATTGTGTACACACACACATGCACGCACGCACGCGCACACACACACACACACACACACACACACACACACACACACACACACACACATACAGTGAAGATACACACTAAAATAAATAAATCAGTGCAAGCTGTATAAATGGACAAAAAGAGCACAAACAATTACACAACCTGTGTTCTTTGGAACATTATTACTGCACAAGATGTCTTCATCAGATTAAAAAATACATGTTGACCTTGTGTTGATATCCAGACAGCGAACAAAAAAAGCAGAAACACACACACACACACACACACACACACACACACACACACACACACACACACAGAGAGCATTCCCTGCTCACCGTATGAATAACTTATCCCCAGTTTGGCAGGATTCTTCATGTCCTCTGTGATTCCGGTGCCTTCGATCTTCCTCAGCTCTCCCTCTCTGTTGCATTTAGCAAAGAAAAGTATAGTTGGCAACAAATCCATACCTCCCATGCACTTATCAAGTCATTTTAGAAGCACGCTGGGCCCGCTATCAGAACTCACAGGATCTCAGAGCTGACAATGTGGAATGAATTATCCGGTTTCAAAGTGAAGTTGCTCTCGATGCACTTTCCCTTTTCAAACTGGGCTGGAAGTTTGGCGATTTCATACCATCTCCCCATGAACTGCGAGGTCAAACAAATACACGTGAGTTCAATAGAGACAGTGTCAGCGGTACTAACGCGTCGATAGAGAATAGCTAAACATTTTTTTTGTCGGGCGGGAGGAATTCAGCTGAGCTTAGTGACGAAGCTACTGATATTCCATATCTCCGCAACCTTCCAAACGTTTCAAATATAATAATTAAATCATTGTGGAGGATTACAAAATGTATGCGGAAATGTAAACAAATAAAAATAAATTCCACCATTTTAACTTGTAGCCATCTATGTAAAAGCTCTGGACTTATCCATTCAATGGCCACTGGGCTTTCGGGTGTGGGTTGGAGGGTTGGAGGGTTGAAGGGTTGGAGGGGACACAGGGGGGGACTTCACCTGTTTGAGGTTGAATGCGGCCTTGGTGGAGGGGTCGGGGCAGGGTCCCCAGTGGGGAACCTGGGCGCTGGTGAGGGAGAGGAGTAACATCACAACCAGAGCAGTGGATGGAGCCATGTCAGCGAAGCCAATGAAGTCCCCTGAGAGGAATTAGAGAGGATTAAAGAAACGCTCATCAAATGACGAAATGGATTTTGCTTCATTTTTTTTCTTCTTTTTTTTTAAACAACCCCCAAAAAGTGTTTGGGGAAAATAAATTCAGAGTTTTAAATTCCAGAAGTAAAGCGGGCAAGCATCTGAACACCAGGGAGATGGTGTTAAGTCTAAAATTCAAAACATGTAAGTTAGAATAGGAAACTGTCTGGAAGTAAGATCAAAGGATTATTATGTTATGTGCATGCCTGGCAAAAATTATACATAAAAGTAACCAGATATTAGTTTTAAACAGGTGGAGGCTCTTAAAAAAAATCACCATACCACAGTTTACCATTAATTTCAGCAAATGACGTTTTCCCACTTAAATTAAAAAAAACACCTTAATTACAGAAATATTAAGCATGAGTTTTAATTTAAATACAATAATAAAAACCTCACCTTACGGCTGCAGACTGCTGGTACTGGTTTGAGGTGTGTGTGTGTGTACGTGTGTGTGTGTTGGAGGAGCTCCCTGGGACTCTGGTTCTGCCACACTGCAGCTCTATCCTGTCAAAAGCTTCTTTGTGCGATTATTTAGGACATGAAGTAGACTATTAGCTAATGGAAGTCATGGGGACATAACAGTATGAATGTTATAAAGCAATCTGGACACGCCCTTACTTTAGATTGTCGGCCATTTATACACTCTTGTCCCCATTTAAGGGACAATTCGGAAACGCAGACCCTGTCTTAAGTTCGGGGCCTATATTTGACTCGTGAATAGAGGCAATCTTTGCTGCTGTTAATAGGGTGACAGGATTGGATTTTCTTTATAATTCCTTCGGGGAGGAATTATGTGGCTCAGTCACTATAAAAAAGGGAACGAATTGAAAGACTTGAGTCTTTATCGAACTCAATTATATTTCATCACACTGCCCCACTCGACAGGACAAGCGCCACAGCCGTTCACGTAACACACATTTCGATAGAATGCCCTTTGCTATGCACATCCAACCCTATATTTCAGCTCCATGAGCGTTCTGTGTGTCTTGGCCGGGGCCTCAGTTTGGCCGGTGTTCGTCTCCTCTATCTCTGTGCCGCTGGAGGTGTGGCTATACCGTGGTTTTGTGAGTTTTAGTATCACAGTCGTCAGCCGGTTAGTGCTTCAGAGGCATATGGAGGCAGACATTCACATTGTGAAGGAAACAACGAACTGTAACCAGGACGGGAATTTCTGAAGTCAAATAAAGCTTCACGTCTCTGTCGCAGTCAACTGTCTAATGGGCTTATAGGAAATCTTTCGCAAAGGACCATCAACTTTAATCTGTAATTGCTATACTTATTTCCAGTTAGACGTCAAATTATTTCGATGCACGTATAAGCTTTGCAGTGTGTCGAGCCCGGTTGTGTGCATGAGATCTGTCACATAAAAGCCGTGGTCATATCTGTAATTTAATTTCCTCAAATGCTTCTCTGTTTTGAAGAAACTTTTAGGATGCTTGGGCTCATGGAACGCAAATTCAGAGCCGAGCTGTAATTTAGGAAATGGACCGTGTTATGGCTCCAGTCCTGCATCACACGGCTGAGGCTCACACAAACCCAAACTCACACCATGGCACCTGCGCAAACACGCCGGGGCCTAGTTTTGGTTCAACACATATTAACCAACTTATTAATGGACAATGCTTGGAAACTGCGCACAAATTTGCACACCCACGCGCACGCACACACACACACACACACACACACACACACACACACACACACACACACACACACGCACACACGCACACACACACACACACACACACGCATACGCACACGCACACATACACACACACTCCTTACATGTACTTGTGAATGTTGCCAGCTGTTGAAGGACAACAAAAGGTCAGAGACATTATTTGCCTTTTAACCCAAATGTGCAACCACAGTTGTAGGTATGGAATGAGATAAAACATTGAATGCAAAGATGGTTGAACTGTTATAGAGCAGTTTTCTCTGCACTGGCAGTCACAGAGACCTGCATTATTCCTTTGTCTCTAAACCTTGTGGCATGATTCCATCCATGCATTATGACACCGATGGCATCATTTCAAATTTAATTCATCTCATCTGGTGGATTTCCTCCAACTTTTCCTTCAAACTGATCATCGATCTATCAATGAACCTTGAATATTTTATAATTCTATTTTACCTATGACCCACGCATATAAAAAATAATAAAATCAGTAACCCTCATATGAATGGAGGGATAAGTAATTTCCCCCGAAACTTTAAAAATGACAATGTAGATTCTAAAACTACAAAATCATAATCATAGCTTGTCTCTATTTATTTATAAATGTTCGTTCTCTATCACACAACTCTCTGAATGTCTCCTGTGGGTCTGTACGTTGGGCCTGAATTGAAGGAACGTGTGATTCAGTGACGTGCTTGTGAACAACGTCTTAGAGATACAGATAACCACCGAAGGGCTGTAATGTCCCGATGAGCTGAGACGCCGGATTAGATATCCGCTGGGAATAAAATATTAAAGGCCTGACATGAGGTAAATCCCGTGAAGACATTGTAGCTCTGTCTCCTATCTTTCACGTTTTACAGGGAGAGACCTGTGGACACCCTGGTTCTTCATATTCTTCATATATTTGTTTTTCTTAATAAAATACAATAATCAAAACAGCATTTAAGGAAGAACCATTTTCCGCCATTCTGGCAAGATCTTCCACCCTCCAGACCGGTTTTGAGGGCGACGCCATCGCTGCTGGATCCCAAACTTAAGAGGTAAGGGGCCTCCTTTTTATAAAAACCCCTGCTGTTAGTGGTATGTCGTCCTGGTCCTCGGTGGTCCATTTAACGCCCACTTTTAATAATAGCTTTGATTTGTGATGATGTTTGTTTTTGTTCTAAATAATGTAGAAGTTCTGCCCAAGCGTGGTGGGTCTGAGTCTTGTCCTTGGTCCCTGTCTGAACGAAGGGCCAGTTATCTAGGCGTGGCAGTGATTCAGAGTTAACTTATAAGTATAATGTGTGGATTAATATATACTTTGTCACTGTTTGAAGGAGGAATGGACGACTGGAGTCTCTGTAATTACTCATGAAATACAGATGTTGTGTGGACATAAACAAGCCAATTGAAGACAATACAGAAACAAAGACGAAGAGGGCAAAATGAAGCTATTATCTTATTTAGATGTGGACCGAACAATAACTCACAACAAATAATCATTTCAAAAATATTGATGTTTTCAGCAGAAATGAAACATTTCCGCCTTCAGGTTGTGGCTGTTGTATTTATATTTGATTTAGAAGAAAAATCCAGAAATGTTGACAAAGACTGAACTCTGACGGTGGGAGATGAATGAAGCCCATTCAGTATCTTATATGAAACACTCTGTCATGCGAGGTGAATGTTTAACTTGTTTCTTTGTTTCTTTCTTTTTTCTTTCTTTATTTCTATTTTTCCAGTTTGCTATGTTTCTTCCTTTATATATATTTTATTAACAGATTTATATAGATAGGATATAGATTTTTAGATATTTATATCTATATCAGGCGTCCCGGTGGGTGCCCGGCGGGCGTGACGGTGCGGGCCCGACGGGCGGCGTGACAGTGTGGGCGTGACGGTGCGTGCCCGGCGGCATGACGGTGCGTGTCCAGCGGGCGTGACGGTACGGGCCCGACGAGCATGACAGTGTGGGCGTGACGGTGCGGGCCCGACGGGCGTGACGGTGCGTGTCCAGCGGGCGTGACGGTGCGGGCCCGACGAGCGTGACAGTGTGGGCGTGACGGTGCGGGCCCGACGGGCGGCGTGACAGTGTGGGCGTGACGGTGCGGACCCGACGGGCGTGACGGTGCGGGCCCGACGGGCGGCGTGACAGTGTGGGCGTGACGGTGCGGACCCGACGGGCGTGACGGTGCGTGTCCAGCGGGCGTGACGGTGCGGGCCCGACGGGCGTGACGGTGTGGGCGGGACGGTGCGGGCCCGGCGGACGTGCGACGGGTTGGGGGGGAACGTCCGATGCCTCGTACGGCCACACCATCGCCGCGGCAACGCAGCAAAACACCGTCTCACAGCGAGCGGAGAGGTGGCACCGACATCGACAGGATACTCCTCCATATCTCTTTCTTTCTTTCTTTCTTTCTTTCTTTCTTTCTTTCTTTCTTTTTGTATTTCTTTTTGTATTTCTTTCTTTAACATTAGGGGTTTCATATTTGAGGAATCGATTGGATCAATTACTTTTCAATACTTTGCATTTCCATTCAAATATTATATTGAAGACATCACACATATCAATAAATTACATTGCATTACATTAAGTTAACTAATATCTACAGTATCTATCTATAATATATATATAAAAATATATATATATAATATATTATAGATAGATATTATAGATAGAGGTGTGAATCTTCACTTGGCCTCAATATTCGATTACGATTCACCAAGCCCGACGATTTTGGATGCATCTCAATGTATCTCATCCCCAATTTTCTATATGGGCACCACGGCCTGCGCCAGGGAGAGGTTGAATATGATGGTGAACACGAGCAGGTCGGCACAGGTCTTCAGTACCCGTCTCAGAGCCCTCGTCACGTCGCGCTCCGAGATGCTGAGTGTGCGCTCACCTCCGGCGGCGGAAATCGGTTCTGTTGTGCTAACCAGGGGGCTAATGCAAAAGCGTCAGCATTCACGGCGGTGGTAGCTCTGCCTCTGTAGTCCGTAATAGTCCGTAATCCCTGCCACATGTGTCTGGTGTCAGACATCATCGGGGGTGGAGGGAAACACGGCCCAGTCGACGTCACTCAGCACCTCCTGCAGCGTGGCTTCCGGTCCAGCACTTGATCTCCCTCGTCACCAGAGCTTCCCGAACATGGTGGAGATAATTCAGTTTTGTGAATATATATATATGTATGTCTGTCTGCCTATCTATCTATGGGTATAGAACTAAAGCTTAACTCCACCGTTTGTCTGTCTGGCTGTAGTTGTGATTCTGGTTTTATATCCGATTTAATGTCATTTTATTATTGCGGCAGTTTTGCTTGCCGCACGCCACCCAAGCGGCGTTTTCAGGGCCCTCCGTCACAGAGACGCAGACGATGTGGTTGACAAGATTCCAGTTTATTGGAGAGAGTGGGCGAGGTGGAACAAGCCCCGGAGCAGATGGACAGCGTGTCATGACAAGGGCTCCTCTCCTGTGTGTGTGTGTGTGTGGGGGGATGGGGGTTTAACCCGTTGCTTGTTAGACCAACCAATGAACAACAGGTACACAGCCACTCTGATCCCGGGCCCCAATTACCTGGGCTCAGGACAGGTGTGGCTGCTCAAACCACACCATCCCCACACCACAATTATATATCTATCTCACATTTAAATGACATTATGAAGTGCTCTCTTCTTGTGCATTAAGTTATCTGATGCCAATATAAAGGGTAATTGATACTAATAAAGGGATAATACATTTTTAACAAAAGTAATCTTCCTTTTAAACACTTGATTATTTAACTATATGAAATAAAGTGCAGAAACTATTATTAGAGGACCAGCCTGCAGCCCCCTATTGTTATTGTTATTGCTCGGGTGTTTTATATTTTTTGTTTTTTAAAGGAACTGAAACACAACAACAACAGAGCACACAGACATGGTTGGGGTCTTGTTAGAACCGGGACATTTCATACGTCTTGTCGTCAGCGTTGTCGATCAATATCGATCTACATTAGTTTTGAAATACACATTTTTAATTGTAGCAACTCTTGGTGCCACACTATGCAACAGACCAGTATCTACCATGTTTTTTGCACAAATCATAATTATCTGCTCTATGAGTTTGACGTGTGCTGTATCTCTTTTATGTAAGGCTCCTATACTCTATACAATGCATTACATAAATCTTGACATGGTAAATAAAGTCACACTATGGGATACAGCAATAACCGGATTGCTGCTCTGACCCATCATTCACGCCTTCAGAGCGATATTTGAGCAACAATCACTTGAGCAGGTGCCAACCCTCCCACCCTTCCCACTACTACATCATGGAAAGTGCAGGTAAGCAGGGCGGCGGGGCTTTAGGGCACGTTCAAGGTGTAGCTGCAGCGCTGAAAAACTATAAATATGCAGCCAAAACACTGCATTTCACTCCACCCAAGAAGCACTCCCGAATACAGGTAAAGAGGGTACAGCTGTGATTCTTGTTATATCTTTATTCACTCTGGAACAATGAAACGGTGCAACAGAAGTCTATATGACGCATATTGCCCTTTAGTTTGTTTGTTCTCTCCAGGTTTTGGGGACAAGATGAAGGCCATCCAGGTGATCACTCTGACCCTTCTGTCCGTGGTGGCAGCCAACGCTCAGGTCTTCATGCTGGGAAAATGCCCCCAGCCAACTGTGAAAGACAACTTTGACGTCTCCAGGGTGAATACCAGAAATCCCGTGTCGTGCTATTCATCCATTCATTCTGATAACACTTAATGTTACAAGTTGGATGGAAGCTGTTTCATCAGTCTAAAATTAAAAAAATCCTATTTTACAGGACTGATCATCATTGATGAGAATTGCTCTTAACAACAACTCATTTGCAGCAAAATGCTGATTTTAAAACTAGCGACTAGTGATCGAAACACATTTTTTGATTTTCTCCAGCAGTGTTTTGCTCATGAATAATGTAAAATACATGGGTCAAATGTCTAAATACAACATCCTTACACAAAAATACCTCCATTCTATCCCTCCATCTGCTGTCTGCTCCTGCTGCAGTATCTTGGGAAGTGGTACGAGATCCAGAAGCTGCCTACAGTGTTCCAGAAGGGCGAGTGTGGCACTGCCACCTACAGCCCCAAGAGCCCCGGAGTCATCAGCGTCCTCAACCGAGAGCTGCTGTAACTCATTATTTTCAACAAAGTCCATTCAAATGTTATGCATTGCAATGGACAGGGACAGCTACACCCCTTGAGCCACAGTTCTCCTCGAATTACTTTCCTTTCTCATTCGACGTCTCTCTTTCAGTGCCGACGGAACTATCAACTCCATCGTCGGCTCTGCCAAGCAGGTCGACCCCTCCGAGCCCGCCAAGCTGGAGGTGTCTTTCTATGAGAGTGAGGATATTGTATACATCTAAGATAATATAATGACCAATCCCAGTTTTGTGATATGGACTGTTAAGTGGTTCCACCTCTCCTCCAGGCTCTCCCCCCGGCCCCTACTGGGTGTTGTCCACCGACTACAGCGGCCACTCCCTGGTGTTCAGCTGCACTGACTACGGCCTCTTCCACGCCCAATTCGCCTGGATCCTGAGCAGGGAGCCCACCGTCCCCGACGAGACCCTGGAGCAGCTGCACAGCATCCTGGCCGCCGCCGGGGTCAACGTGGACAGGCTGATCGCCACCAATCAAGACGAGGCCTACTGCGGCGCCATGAACCAGTGAAGACCTCAGATGGAGATGCTCCTGTCCTGCCCACGGCACCATGAGCCGCAGGACGTCTCGGGCTGAAGGACTCTGTGGTATACGTTGTTTAATGACTTTAATGCTCTGTGCATGTCATGCAAAGGCAACGTAAATAAACCCACAGAAAATAAGTGATATTTTGTCTTGGTCAAGTTGATTTGATTTAATTTAATTTAATCCTTAATCACAGTAAGAAAGAGAAATCAACAGTATCGCCTAGTCTTCAATCCCACCCAGGCATGGAAAAACTCCCAGACTAAACATTTGGGGAGAGAAATGGAACTGGTCTGAAATTTTGAACTGGTGTCAATTCTATGGAAAGTCTGGAAGGAAAGTCCCGCGAAAAAAGGAGTCCTGGTCCTGCGTACATTTGGCAATTTAATGAATTACAGCATGGATTATGGAGCAAAATACATCATGGCGTATGTTTCACTATAACATCACAAAATCACACCAATTCATTGTAGTATGAACGTTTAATGTTAGATTGTTACCTTGTTCTAAACTTATATGCTCATACAATACAATGCTATCAATTTAGCTCAATTCTTCAATGTGCCTTAATTCTTTTTAATTTTTCAGTGTTATCAGTCACTGGCAGGCAGGGCATACAATAACATATTGTACTTCATGAACTTCATCACATTCAAGAAAGTTCATCTGCGTTTGGAGCCCTAATCCCTACCTGCCATGTCTGTCTTTAACATTTATCATAAAACACTAACTAACAACTCTGTCAGCTGACCTGTGCAACGCTTTTTTTAGTTCTATTTTTGTTTCCCATTTTGTGTCACAAAAGGACTGCGAGGGTATTCTGTTGCACGGGAACAGTTCATCTTGCACAAAGACAAGGCCGGAAAATGTGAAACAATGGGAACGTCTGAACAGTGGAACACGTGCGACATGGCTGCTCATCATCATCCATCTCTGTCAAGTCAGACTGGTGAGCAGTTAAAAAGTGTGTGTGTGTGTCCTTCATCCATTCATGTAGAATCAACTGGAACTAACCGGAGCTCTATTTATTACCAGTGCATTGATCTATGATTTAATTCCGCGGTAAAAAAAATCACCTGTTGTTTAATTGATATAAAGCCTTGCTTTTGCTTCTGGGGCTAGGTAAAACGTAACAAGCAGCGTTGGTACCAAGCGCAGATATTTGATGAATAAAGTAACTTAACCAGTTAAAGGCGACTAAATATTCAAACTAGCAAAAATCTACTGTAGTAACAGTAAAATACTAGTTACACTACTCCCCAACACTGGTAATGAGCTGAGAAACGGTTTCCTGCAGCCTTATCTAAAGTGTGTAAACAGCGTTTTGATCGTAGGCCACAGGCCTTAAATAATATATCCTGTACTCACAGTGCATATTTGAGTTATTTGAGTTTTCTTGGCGACGGCAAAGCTTTAATGGTATTTGTTAAGAAAAGAAACAGAATAGAGAATAAATATTTCAAAAATTCTGTTGCAATCATGAATGTGACTCCTTAAACATAAATACGTTATCATGTAAGTATGAATTTAATGCAAGACTTTAAATAATACACCCATTGAGAGAGGCTTAATGTTGCTGATGCTGCAGACACGACCGTTCAATCAATCAATCCTGCACGTCGATCAAGTGAGGCGGAATCCTCCGTACGGCTTCAGTGGCGCGTGCGGAAGACGTCGGTGGAAACTTGTCCGCGCTGTCTCCGGCGCCGGCCAGGGCATCCTTCGACCCCTCCAAGGTGTCGTCGGCGGGGGTCGGCTCCTGGCTCATGATCCAGGGGAGGTGGATGTGGAAGAGGCCGCAGTCGCTGCAGCTGTAGACCGGAGGAGAAGCTCTCATGGTGGGTGGACAACACCCGGTAAAGAGCTGGGGGAGGGTCTGGGAGAGGGTTGTACGGGAAAGGGGCAAGCAAGTAAAATAACAAAAAGGGGTGTGGCGGTAAATACACTATAAGTCTGGTAGGTCTGCATAGTGCCCAACTTCAGCAATATCCTTCAACAAAGTATAAAATGTTCGACCTCAGATTTCTATGCAGACTTTCTCTCTTCTCTCTTCTCTCTCACTTGTTTTGTGCGGTGCACCGTTTTCAGAGAGGATCTCTGGCAAAATGAAAGGTTTAAAATAGACATCACAGCCTTTTCAGCCTTACAGCCATTGGACACCCATTTGGAAAGGACCTTTTAAAGCATTTGGAAGGACCTCAGAGCTATTCTCAGAGGCCTTACTCTCATAGAAGGTGACCTCCAGCTGGGCAGGCTCAGACCTGGGCTCGGCAGCTCCAGTGATGGACTTAATTGTTCCGTCAGCCTTCAAGTCCTTCGAATCTACTTTTTGATTCTTCTGCAAGAATAGTGTGGTACGCCCAATACTAGTACCTACTGTATGTGGAAAGGGCCTATCCATGCTGCATTATGGTAAAACTAGTATCTATTGAGCAGGTTGTTCCCAAATGGTGTTGTTGAGGTAAAGGCGTACATGTACATACAAATCATACGGCTCTTCAGGCTGTAGGTGACGATGCTGCACTGACCCCTCTGGATGCCGGGGGGCATTTCACTGCCGGGATGTGCAGCGGAGCCAGCGAGATCATACTGACGGCATTTCGTCTTTTCAACCTGCGGAGAAGACAAACAAAGACAAGAAAAAAGACGAAACCTCCTCGCCGTGACATTCAGCCGCGTGCCAGAGCATTCAGTCTGAGACATGACAGCGTTTCACTCTTTCAGAGAGAAGAGAGACGGGAGAAACGGAGTAGCTGTCACCTCCAAGGGTGGGTTATCAGTGCTATCTTGCAGGTATGTTCAATATTTCGGGTGTATTTACACAGATGTGGGGCCCCCAAGGCCTCATCTTTGAACTCCTCATTTACATACAGGGCTATCGTGATGGAGGACGCAGGACTGTGTGAGAGCTGGCACCTGTTCAAAGGCTACCGGTGGTTTTTTTTTTTAGCAGACTTTGGAATTAGGGGGATATGCAGATAAGAATGTCGAAGTCGGCTACTGTATCTTGTGTTCATTTTGGTGCAATGTTGCATATATGGAATATTGTGTGAGTTTTTCGGGGTGTAGTGTCCATTATTCCGTATTCTAAGAAATGCATCCACTGCTTACCTCCTTGCTATCACAGTATTTTTGTGAGAATTGCTCATTTGGAATTCTTTGATATATGCCTTAAGGATGGGTTGGTACAATCAAACTGGGAACCATTCTGCAAGGCTATATTATACCATTCTATATGATATATATTGTTTGGTTTTGCTGGTGAAAATGTTAATAATGTGAAATAAAACGCTAGTCGGTTTAAATATTTGGACTATAGAAAATCTAGATATCCATATCAACGCTGCCTTTCTATTCAAAAAGATCATCATCTTCACAAAAAAATTGTGACTCATCAACCTGGCAATGGAAAAAAAGATATTGTTCCACCTTAGAAATGCGTCTGTATTATATATCTAAGACGATACAGAGAACATAATACCATCAGAAGGAGACAAAAGGAAAGCTACGGGGAATTTAGCCATTTCAGATTCCTGATCCTGCTGAATCCTACTACAGGGATCTCACTGTAATAAAGACCGAAACGAGATTGCCAACAGGGATAGTGCAAGATGTGTGACAGGATTAGGCTTTGGGGCAGTTGCCCGCGCGACCAGCGCTGAGAACATTTCCTGCTCTCAGTGCTGGCCGGACGACAGATTGCTGCTGTAATTAGAAAGATTCAAGGTGTCCAAAAGGACTCAGTGGAGCTCCTAGCCCTTGCTGTGGTTGGAGGTTAAACCTTCGCCTCACTCCGACTGCATAATGCTGGGTGCAAACAAGCCGCGCAGAAATCCCCTTTAAAAGGCTTACACCTAGCAGATTCTTAAATTAGCGGTTTACATGTCCTAATACTCTGCTCACTTAATTCCTAAGCCATCTATTGGTGATTTCTTCCTTTTTTTTTTTTTTCTTTTTCGAATGAGATGATCAGTCCCCTGCGACAATATGTTGTCTGGATGGTTGCACAACAAATAGGGGGACTGACGGAGATTAATATACTGTATATGAGTCATATACTGTATATAACTCATATATAGATTATTATGTATCTGAACTTTTTCCTTTACTTTTTTCCTCGCTATTCAAACATTTTCAATGTGCTGAACCGGCTGCATTTTAATTATTTTAATTTATCTGACACAATTGTCTTTTGTCCTTCCCTTGTATATCTTTGAACTACCTCATGACATTAAGAGCCTATAAATACTGCTATAAAATGGGTGAAGTTGGGGTGCACTCATATAGCAATTCTCAAGCGCGCTACAGCTCATGCCTGATGTTCACCCATTCACACACACGTTCATGCATCCATGGCGGCGGCCACCGTGCAAAGTGCACACCTGCTCACCCAGAGCAATTAGGGGTTCAGCGTCTCGCTTATTATTATTATTATTATGATTAGGATTATTACTATTGTTGTTGTTATTATTATTATTATTATTATTATTATTATTATTATTATTGTACAAATAATGATAATATTAATGATAATATACAGTTAAGTATGCATGTAAATATCAATTAATTACTATTTTAATTGGTCCTACTATGTATTTATCTTTATTTATCTATTTTAAATACCTCCATCAAACATGTTGTACAGCTTTTATAGCAATTGCCTTAGTGCGAAACCACTATTATCTTTGCTGTTGTTGTTGTTGTTGTTTCTCCGCTCCATGTTAGCTTTCTTTAATTGTAAATGTGATGCACTTCCTAATCTTTGCACTTTATCACTTTTTAGTTTCTGCTTTTCTTTCCCTGGACCTGAATGACTGAACTCTGTGAACTAAAGTGTCAATCTATGCGGGGGTGCGATGTGGGATCCGCGGAAGTAATATTCTGAGGAAATTACACTTGTAATCGTGCTTTAACTTTATTTACAAAGTTTTTGCCTCTCAGTTGATTGTGATTTTTCGCCTGCTCCTTCTGCTGCTGGTGCTGACTAGACTTCTCATTTAGACACATCAAGTTTTAAGTGGGTAATATTTGATTGTGAATCCCAGAGTCTCAACCACCTGACTAAATAGCGCTGTCCTCCAAATTGTTCAAATGTTCACAAAAGTTCTCAGTGCTCAAGTGTTTGAGTGACTTTGTCGAATGAATCCTGCGTTACTTTTGCTCTCGCTGTTATTTTGACAACTACTTTTTACTCGTATTTTCAAGGTTACAGCACTTTTACTTGAGTATCAGAGTACTCCGCCCACCTCTGAGTGTATGTGTCTATTTGCTGCGTGTGTGCGTTCCGTGCATTATCTTTGTGCCTCTGTGTTTGTGTGAGTGCGTGGCTGTGTGATGACCCCTGAGCCCGCTTAGCCCCGTCGGAGCCCGGTGGGGGAGGGAGAGGAGGCGGCTCCAACCCGCGCTCGCCGCCATGTCTGCATGCTGTTTAGCAAAAAAAACAAAAAAAAAAAAAACATCTAACCCCCGGGGCCAGCAATTGTGCACACCTAGCTGTTAACTAATACCCTTTATCCCCAAGGGCATTAAAAAAAAAAACCATAATTCAAGGAAGTGCAGACCCCGGCTGTAAGCGCCTGATGAGCACAAACTGTCAGATTAGGTGGTCTGAGAGGATGATCTGGCCAACACATTTAGGCCGATTTCAAGCAAATTACCACTGAGCGTGTTTGTTTGGGTCAAAACCCCTCGGCCACCCGGGGGGAGCCCAATGCCACCCCGACACAAAACCAGACATCTGAAGCAAAAGAAACAGAACAAGGGCTGATCTTTTTGTCTGTTTTGGTTTCTTTTCTTTTCTTTTCTTTTCTTTTCTTTTCTTTTCTTTTCTTTTCTTTTCTTTTCTTCTCTTTTCTCTTCATCTGTTTTGTGGTCCTCCTCCTCCTCCTCCACGTCCAAATGGCCAAACAAGCATCTTCTCGGCATGTGGCCGCAAAGTGGCAGGGTGGCACGCAAGGTGGGGGGGGGGTCCCACCCTGTCCCTCGGAAGAAAAAAAAAAGAAGCTAAGCGTTTAGGTGTCTTAACCACAGCCTAAAGTGCTAACAAGGGATTAGTGAGGTAAATGTTAAAAGAGGTTTAGCGCTCCACGCTTAGGGCCGGTGCTGTTCCAGTAATTACACATGAGTTTGCGAGCGGCGCGGGGCAGTTGGACGGGGGAGATCACTGTGATGTCAGGGCAGGGAGGGCTTACCGCAGGAGATAAGGCCGGCTAATGGAGATGAAATAAATCTGTATTTAACAGGTCTTTTTTAGTTAAGGCAGTCGTCGGGTCTGGCAGCACGACCTGCGCTCGGGGGGCCAGTTGGTTGTTCGGTAGGAGGCCGGTCGCTCCGTGCAGAGGTGACGAGGGAGGGAGAGAGAGAGAGAGAGAGAACCCGCAATAAGAAGCGCGCCAACTCGACGTTTGTCCGTCCGTCTGTTGGTCTGTTTACTTTTTGTGTCCCGCTGCTTTCACCCAGAAAAGAGGGGACGATCCACATCCGAGCTCCTCCGACCGCTCGGAACTTTAAGGTGAGTCGACTCAGAATTCCTCCTCTCCCCTTGTCTCCTGTGCCGCTATTGGTTGGTTGGTTTGTTCGGCGTTAGGTTGTTTTAAGTAAATTTTTCCTCTATAGCTCTTTAAGTAATGGCGCAAAATCTGGAGAGAGTGTATTTCAGGGTGTTACGACATTTTTTATTACTATACTATATACTTACTATACTATAGGGTGGTGCATCAAAATCCAAACTTCCTGAGTTCCCCCCCGGGGCATTTATAAAGTGCTATCTACTTTTATCTTACGATAGATATGTCATGCAGTATTGAGCAATCATTTCAGAACAACCTTGAACTCTTAACGGAAAAGAAAAAAAATAATAAAAAATAAAGCCCTGATCCCCACGCAGACGCGTGCTGGATAAGGTTTTAAGCGTAAACCTTGAAGGGTAGACAGTATAAATGTCGACTGATCCCCGAGCGAGTGATTAATCTTTACGCAGATTGGATTATGAGAACGATCTTGAAAGCTGTTATTATATACGTAAACAAATAGTGCTACCATAGCTATATTTTGAAAAAAGCATCGCAAGGTTACGATGAAATTGGGACTACGTTGTATGCAGACGTTCAAACAGAATTCATCAATTGCTATGAGTGTGATTGGCTCATGGGCTTCCTAAAAACAGTGTTAAAATGCATATTAGTTGCCTTTATAGATGAAATGTGCAACAAACAAATTATGACGTATAGCTCAGTTAATTAAAGTCAGTTAGTTAAAATCAGTAAGTTCAAACTTGTGTCACCGCCTTTTTCATAATCCACTCGAAAGGTTTCGGCGGGACGGGATTGTGAGGTAATCTATTATTTTCTTCAACATTTTTTTTTTTTTGTTCTATTCATCACGGGCTTACGACACCGCAAAACAAATCTCAAAATCGATACTTCTGGAATGAGTTTCATATCAGGCCTAAGAATGCCATAACTTTAAAGTAGATTAATTTAAAGTGGCTTTGTGTGTGTGTGTGTGTGTGTGTGTGTGTGTGTGTGTGTGTGCGTGCGTGCGTGCATGTGTGCGTGCGTGGGGGTGTGTCTGTGTGTGTGTGTTGCCGGGGATTAGCAGGGCTAGACAATGCCTCTGTCTTGTCTGATATGACCTCCGAAGGGCTCCATCTAAGTCGTCAGCAATTTTTCCCTTCAATTCATTCTTGTAATGAGATTAGCCCGTCCAAGTGTAAATCCAACCGCCCAATCCCGGCTCTGGTCCCTGCACTGTCGCCTTTACTTGCTGAGGAAACTTGATAAGACTTTGTAATGCCCATCATTGTTACTGTGGTTCATCTTCGCGGTGAAAAAGGAGCGAAGCTCATGAGTAGGGAAACTACTGTCATTATTAGTGGAGACATTCCACAAGAACCTTATATACTCTTATCAGTCTATATTCAAGATTCAAGACTCAAGGTTCAAGAGGTTTATTTGTCACATACATATACATACGTTCGTACATGTATCAGAGTATAAACAGAATGAACTTCCAAATCAAAAAAAGGTCATGTTTATCAGACCTCCATATGGAAAATTTGGATATGAAAGTGTGTGTAATCAGACACTCTCTGGGGCCGGTATGTCATGGCTCCCGTACAGTTCACTAATACAGTAGATTACGGAATAAAACCCAAAGCTTAGTGCCCACTCCAGAAGAAAATACACGGATATAAACACATTTCTTTGCTGATGTGAGCTGCAACATCCACTCTGAGGGAGGAGCAGGGGAAGGAAGACGCGTGTGTGTGTGTGTGCGTGTGTGTGTGTGTGTCTGTGTGTGTGCGCGTGTTTGTGTGCATGTGTGCGTATGCGTGTGTGGGTGCGTGTGTGTGCGTGTGTGTGTGTGTGTCTGTGTGTGTGTGTGTGTGTGTGTGTGCGCACATAGCACCACATAAACCGCCTGTATCCCCAGATTTATCCCCAAGGTGTTTTTAGGACATCTCCGGGGCTAATGGAGGCTAATAGGCTTAGCACTTAGGGTGTATTGTCCAGGATGCTTACAGGCAAGGTTTGCTGAGGGTAAAACTCTAAACGTGCAGATTACCTCCAACACATCCCTTTAAAGTGCTGTATAGCCAGGATTTAGCTAATAGGATCCTGGGGGGTGGGGAGGTGGGGGTGGGGAAGTGGGGGCCCCGGGGAGGACCGGATGGGGGTTGGTTGGACACCGCGCCGGCTCCGCAGGCAGGTCAACAGATGTAGTGAGCAGACTGCTGCTGGACTAACAGGCGGATTACAGCCCCCAGATTATACGGGCTTCTGAGGGAACTTGAGAGACTGGAGATAACGCACGGTGCCACGGGGGCCAAATCTTGCAGCCTCCATACGACCGGCTGGGGGAGGGGCCCTCGGGGAGCGGGGATCATTTGGCTGCACGCAAGGTTGATGTGAACGGCGTTGCATCTTTAATCACAACACGAGTGAAGAACACATTCACACCCGCGTTCATTAATAAAGATTTCAAGCGGTGCAAAGTCATTTTCACAAGTGGTGGTAACTTTGTCCATTTGGGGACGCACAGTCCTGCCTCCCGTGGCACAACACACCCTGCCTGGGCACAGATTAGCACAACTGGATTATTGCGCTGTCGTTTACAGTATCATATTTGGTAATGGGATTTCTGCATTGTAGAAGGCTAATTGGAGGTGTCTAAGCAGATTGTGGCCGTGCGCACAAGCTGCTGGCTCAGCCAAGAACAATGCAGGCTCTTGGATGTGTGTGTGTGTGTGTGTGTGTGTGTGTGTGTGTGTGTGTGTGTGTGTGTGTGTGTGTGTGTGTGTGTGTGTGTGTGTGTGTGTGTGTGCGTGCGTGCGTGCCTGTGTGTGGGTTGGTGTGTGTGCGCGTGCAGGGATACAGGTTTATGTGTGCAGCACAGGACAGCTTATTGTCCTTAGAGCTGTATTGTTAGGAAGCCTGGGCCATTTAGCTTTGCCAACAGCTTTCAGGAAAACACCTACACACACACGCACACATAATTCCAAAAAGAAATTCCATTTAGAAATACGTGCGAAATAAAAAAACATTCAATTTCTTTGATTAATGTATTTATTTGTATATGTTTATATATTTTTTTAAATATATATCATGTATGCTTTGAGGTTGAAAAAAGGGGTAGTTTTATTGATTTTTATTATTTTTATTAATAGTATTTTTAGTGGCGATTTTTTTTTTTTTGCCATCTAATGCTTTACGTTGTAGAGGAAACATATGTTGGTTTTTTTCTGGAATTTCATGTTCATGAAATGAAGAAAACGTTTCGTGCAAGAGCCAATCCTGCGTCTTCGGCGCGCTGATTTATTTATCACTGCTGCTCCCTGGTGGCGGTAAACTGTAATGGTAATATGAATATAAAGACAAACAAACGAACAAAAAAAACCCCATCTTCTGTTATGTATAGGCGTGGTGTGGTTTCTTGATGAATGTGATGTGTTGAGGAAGAAGGAGTGACCGCTGACGCTGACCTGAGTAAAATAATAGGTTTATTAGAGAAGAACAGCATCAGACCAGGCTTTCCATGGACGTCTAGGAGAGAACCGAGCCGGATGGATTCTCTGTCGAATGAAACCCGGGCGGGTTCTTTTATGCTTGTCCAGAGACAACGTTGACCATCTGATTCCCCTACATAGGTCACCGTTCACATTTCACCTCCCTTATCACCGGGACCCCTGGTGATGTGCTCTCTCTCTCTCTCTCTCTCGAGACCCCTGGCACCGTCTGTTAATAATTATCTTATACAATGGGTACTGTCTTGGGACGACACACATTCCAAGACACCTCAGTGGTCTGATAGGATAGTGCATCAAAAAATATGAACTATTCTTTTTAACTTGAACCCCCGCAGCGTTCACGTTCTCGAGGTCCGAGGCTGTGCCATGACCCCTAGGGAACAGCTGAGGAAGATGACCGCACTGGGGGAGCAAGGGACCCTGGACGAGAAGCACTGGTACCGCCTGGTTAATGGCATGTCAGCTGGAGGTGAGAGAAATTATATAGCAGAGAAACAGATCATTAGCATTGTTTGATTAAAACATTTCTGATGGTTTTTTTTTTTATCATGTTGTGATATCCACATCTTTCTAATCAGTTACTATTACACAGCTTTGGCTACACTGTGCAACATTATTCATTATTCGCCATTAGAGTCCAATAAGCCAAGAAACTGAAAACAGAATAATTTTTCATAATACACACAGCCTCCAGCTCCCGAAGCCGGATGAAGGCTCACGGTGTTGCTTTCATAAGTGAGTTACAGTACTGTTGTTGGGGTTTTTTTTGTCCTCCTCCAGAGCTAAGGCAGAGGCAGGAGATGATGATGCGGAACCAGATGGCCATGGCTCCACAGATCCTCACCCAGGGGCAGCAGAGGCTACAGGGGGTTCCCACGCAATTTGAGCCCCGCTTCATGGAAAGGTTTGCCCACCAAATTGCATTCTTAAAAAAAAAATCGATCCATTATTCACCTTCAGTCGCCCCCATTGTTTGATAATGGGTACATAGAAGCCTCGGAAAAAACTCTGGATATGATGTAAATTATGAATCTATGTCTAACTTGACCTACTTACAATTGTAACTGTTTACATTGCTGCCTATTGCCAGTGGGTGCTGACAAAAATCTTCTGTTTGGAGTTATCAAAGAGTCCTGTGTCGTCTTATAATCTGTTAACATTTGCAGTGGAGACAGTTACCGCTTTGTCTTCCTTTGACACATCCCCGATTCATTTTTTTCCCTCTCTGTAGGGAGCTCGCCCCCCCCACTGAGATGGTATCATCTGACGCCAGGCAGATGCACATTGGAACTCACCTCGGCCCGCCGCTCTTACCACATGCTAACATTCTCCCCGGGAGAGCCTTCCCAGGAGCAGGTAAATGTGACACACACACAAGCACACACACACACACACACACACACACACACACACACACACACACACACACACACACACACACACACACACACACACAGAAAAACCCTTCTTGGGAGAATTTCACTGACAACCCACCAACCCTCACCCTCCTTTTTTTTCCCTCGTTCTCACCAGGCTACGGATTCTTGGCCTCAGAGCCCATGGAAACAGTTGCCCGGCGACAGGAGCTCATTCACAAGCAGAATATAGCCAGGTACTGCACGTCTTACGACAGTGGTGTGAACTTTTTCACCTTTTTCCCCGTATGGAGATTTGCATATCATACAAAATATGTATGAATATTTAAATAACACATGATGCTGTTTCAACAATGATAAAAAAAAGGTCAATAAAAGTCATAACAACCAGGACTCCGTAGCAAAGAAAGTCATCTCAGAGCCTCATTTTAAGATTCGTCAACAAGTGTATGACTGGTGTATTTATAGACTGCTCTGCAGCCTCCAACGTGCTGAAATAAATCTTTCCTGGTTCAGGATGGAGATGAACGCCATTCTCCACCAGAAGGAGTTGGAGAATGCGCACCAGAAGGGACTGATGGGAATGGAGAACGGGAATCCCTTGATGTACCAGCCCAACCCCATGGCCTTCAGAGGCCGCCAGCGCATCCCCGACGCCCACGACGTCTTCGTGGACCGCCCAAGCCTGGACGACCTGCACGGCAACAGCCTGGTGATGTCGGCCGGACCCTACCCGCCCATCGGCACGCTGCACCGAGAGCGGGGACGCAGGGCGGGCAGGAGGCCCGCGGTCCACAAGAGCTCGGAGAGCCACGTGCAAATCTTGAAGGGCCAGACGGAGGATAAAGGTGTGGAACAGAGCCCGGGGGGCGGCGTGGGGGAGGACAAAGAGGCCGAGGTGAAGGGGGACATGGGTGAGGAGGCCACCATGAACAAAGCACATCACCAGACCAAAATGGACTCAGAGCTCTCCACGGCGAGCAGGAAGAACTACAAGGAGGCGGAGCAGGGGATGCGCAAAGCTTGCGTCAACAGCCAAGACGGCTGCTCGGATGTGACCAACAGCGGTGCCAGCGACAAAGACATGTCCAGTTCAACGTTTCAGGACAAATTCATGTACCCCCCAGTGGCTGGAAATCTCACTGGCATGCCCCACATGTTCCCAGTCCCCGGCATCTACCCACCCGGTATGTATGGAACAAAAGAGATAGAATTTGGCGATCGCACTTGTTGCTCCGTTCTTTCATCCGTTCATCTGGTTTACTTTAACATGAAAATGTATTTTTTAACAGGTCAGCCCAATCTCTACCTCAATGGTGACAATGTGGCAGAGGACATAAGGAAATGGACAGTAGATGACGTTTACAATTTCATCAACAGCATACCCACCTGCTCAGAATACGCTCAGGTTGGTGCCTGCGTTTGGTCTGCCTGTGGCTTACCTGCGCTTTCTGTTTCCAGTATCTTGTTTTTCTGGTCTTCATTCGGAACTTGAATCACTTTTTTTTTTAACAGGTTGATTTGTTTCACTCTGCAGACTTTCAAGGACCACATGATTGATGGGGAGACATTGCCTCTGCTGTCAGAGGAACATCTACTGGACACGTTGGGGCTCAAGCTGGGGCCCGCACTCAAGATCCGCTCACAGGTGTGGAGACAAATGGACTCAGGAAATCTTAGACGGGTCAATCATTGCCAACCGTCTCACACACACGCATGCACACACACGACATGGTTTCTAATACTGTACACCTCTTTTCTCTTCACACAACCAAAGGTCTCCAGGCGTCTAGGCAGCATGTTCTACATGATGAACCTCCCACTCCCCACCGGCACCCTGCAGACTGCCGCCGACAAGCCCGGGGACCGCTCGTCAGAGATAGGCTCCCCGGTCGTCTGCAACAGCGAGGAGATGCTGGGGAGTCCAAGAGACTCGGATGTCCACAAATCCACGGAACATCTCAATGAGACGGCGAACAACTCCCCTCCTTCTGCGAGCAGCGAGACAGCATGAGCAGCGCTGATACGAAGGGCAGCACCTGTTCACAGCTCACCTAGAACATTTTGCTTACATAGAAGTCTATTGTTGAAATCATGTTGTTCT